>NW_026555341.1:35445443-35759971 GCF_029017545.1 Prosopis cineraria | reverse complement strand
TAAAGATATCTATAGTTATAGGTGCAAATGTAGATGTTTTTAAGTCTACTCATATCTAATTGAACTAAAATCCACTTATATATGACAAGTTTTAAAATTGTAGTTTATATTTTTCTTATATTTATTCTATATATAATTAAATTTATTATAATTTTATTTTTATGTATGCATTTAATAGTATTATAATTTTAGTTTTATTTAATTTTATGATTTTAAACAGTGAGGGCACATTACTTCTTTGAAAATAGTTTAGGGGTAAAAATTTACTTTAACTCATGAAAAGTGGGTCCAACTAATTACAGTAACAGACATTTAAATGGTAAGGGCAACATTGTTCTGATTTGATTAGTTTAGGGGCAACATTGCTACAATAAATAGTTTAGAAGAACATTACATCTCCTCCAAGAATAGTTTAAGGGCAAAATTGCACCTCAACCCTTTATGAAAGCACAAGCTATAGTCATTTTTATTTGCTATATAGTAAGAACGTGATGGAATATGAGATAATGATTAATTAAGATAATTAAAATTTATTTAAGATACTAGGATTATCCATTAGGGATATTTGAAAAAAAATTTTATTCATTATAATCAGGAGTTATTTTTTTATTTTATTGTTATCCTAGATATTAGTATTTTTAATATTAGATTTAGATTTAGGATTTGAGATTTGAATTTAAGTTTTTATTATTTTATTATTTTTAGAGCTTTATAAATAGAGTTAGGATTTTTATTTGTATTCAGCTTTTGAGTATTATTGAATAAGAGTTTTTGAAAGTTTCGGCCTTCTCCCTCTTTCTTTCTCTCGCTCCTTCCTCCTTCTTTTTTTCTCTGTTTCTCTTCTCCTTCTTGTTTTACATTAATTTGGTACCAAAGTTAGATTTCTATCACACTTTTGTTGCTAATCTCACTTAAAAAGTATAACTCTTTCATTAAAATTGAGAGGTTCAAATAAGGTATAATGAATTCATTATTCAACACTGCTGATTGGAATACTTTCATCACTTTCTACAAGTTTGCTCACTGTTAAATTTTAGAGGTTTGCAATTTTTTCATACTTTTGCAGCATTTTGAGTCATTTTTATTTTTTATTGATATGAGATTTTTGCATTCCAAAAAAAAAGAGGAAAAAAGGAGGAAAAAAGGAAAAAAGAAAGAAAAAAGAAAAAAAAAAACATTATGATGCTTAGTTGCTAATTGAGTTATAACATATACACACATTTAAAGTTATTAGTATGAATATGCCGATCTACCACAATACGCTCAATAGTGAAAGGATTACATTCAACAGTACACACGTAATGAATATCAACAACAATATGCCTATTCATCATGAAATATTTATTGGCAAGATAACTATTGGTATGATTATGAAGAGCAATCATATGAGTACACAAGCCATCAACAGTATGAGCATACTTATTGTGACAATTATGAGCATCGCTATCTCCAGTTGAAGTGTGCTAATCATAAGCGATATGAGTATGAAGATCAATATCGGTATGAGCACATTGAGTAATGACAACATGAGCATCTTAATAGCCATCAACATGATTATGTTTATTAATATGAGGATAGTACCTATTGTTATTATGAATATACTGACTTTCAAGAGAACATAGACCAAATTATGGTTAAACTGGATCGCTTTCCACAAGAACAGAATTGTTATTTTGACAAGTTTAGGAGAGATTGTGGTGAAGCTAACAGGGCAACATATAAGATTAAGATGATGATCAATTAGTTGACGAAACAAATGAAAGAACAAACACCAAGTGAGCCAATAATGGCAAAAGTTCCTTCCTTGCTAGTAGAAGATTCTCTAAATAATGATTAAGTGGCCCACTATACATCAGTACAAGTGGCTTTTCTCAAATTGTTTCTAACAAAATCAATCTTATCATGTTTATATTATTCTTTGTCCGCAAGTTGCATCTCTCAAAGCCACTTCATTGCTTAATGGTTAAATCCAACAACACTCTGTCTATTGAAAATATCTTCTAAAGATTTTGCACAGTCAAACATACTCATTATTGCAAGAGTTTTGTTCTTTCACTATCTCATTTGTTGAAAATGATTTTTAGATCTATGCACATGGATGAAGTTTTATCTCGCCCATCCCTCCCTACAAATTGGTGCGACAAGTTCTTTAAGCAGGGAAAGAAATGATGGAATATAAAATAATGATTAATTAAAATAATAAAATTTATTTAAGATATTAGAATTATCCATTAGGAATATTTGAAAAAGAATTTTATTCATTATAATCAAAAGTTATTATTTATTTTATTGTTACCTTAGATATTACTATTTTTAATATTAGATTTAAATTTAAAATTTGAGATTTGAATTTAAATTTTATTATTTTATTATTTTTAGAGCTTTATAAATGGAGTTAAATTTTTCATTTGTATTTAATTTTTAAATATTATTAAATAAGAGTTTTTAAGAGTTTTAACCTTTCTCTTTTTCTTTTTCTCTCCCTCCTCCTTTTCTCTCTCTGTCCCCCTCTCCTTTCTTGTTTTACATCAGAACTCTTTACAAAAACCTACAGGTCAGTCAAGGTTGACGTTGGAAACACAGAAGGCTAGGCACAATCATCCTTCATGGAGCTGCTTTGTCCAGTCAAAGGGCTCCCACTCTTTCAAGAGGTTGGCAACGGCTTGTTTTTGTACTTCCACCGCGTCGTGGCGGTGGCCCGGTACATGTCTTCGTCGGCTAGATGCTGCATTCCTCTGATGACATTGAGACCAAGGTTGCTGTTGAACTGCTGCTCATCATCAATAACATGCACAAAACCCTTGTTCAGTCCAAAGTCAACTTTTTATCAATGACCTTCTTGGCGTCGTGCTGGCTCCACTCATCTTCAGGTTCATCAATTGCCTGTGGTGACATCAATTTAAACGATGATTGATCAAAATAAATAAGAATCAAATAATATAGCAAGTACAAAATGAATTCCCATTGAACAAAATACTGCCATTTTGTAGTGTCATTTCTTGAAGAAGATTTGTTGTTGTATTTACATGAAATAGCATATATATATAGTTTTGCAGTGTCAACAAATAGTAGCAACGAATAACCAAAGGTGCAAACTAAATACAACAGAGACATTTTGCAGAAAGCAATAAAATAATAATCTTGAGTATAATCCAACACAAGCTAACAACAAAATATATCATCGCAGAACATATATAGAAACATAAAAATTAGATTCTAACAGTACTAAAGGGCTTTTGATCACAGATAGCAGTATCAACCCCACTTTTAACAACAAATACCATATAGAACATGAAGATACTCTACAATGGAAGACTTATCAATGACAGAGTCAGCCCTAGTGTCAGCATTAAGTACTAGACAAAAGAATATTTTATTTGAAATATTACCTTCTTAAAGTATAAAGGAGCCGATTTGGCAATATCTTGGGGTAAAGGAATGCATTCAATCATACAATGACGACGCTGTTGAGCCCATCCCATCACAGTTTCAATAAAAACCACTTCCTTCCTTTGCTTTGCAAAATCATAATGAGGCATTTCTTGAAGTTCCGAATTTCAGTCCAAACATTGTCATCCACAGTTCTTGTAGCTGATTCATGCTGTCAAGTAACAGGTAGCAGATAAGTACAAAATGTTAGAGTTGAATTGAAAGGTAAAAATTATACTAATAATAGTAATCACAGCCTGCAGTCCAGATCCACAAGCTCAAAGATCAGTTCATGATATTTCAATTGCCATTGCATTTTAGAAGGCCAAAAAAGAAAATTTAAACGTCAGTTTATACTTTGATGCTGCTTTCAATTTTCCAAAGACATGCAATATTACTACATGGAATCTCGACAGCCTTAAGCAGATGCCAAATAAATTCTAGTTCCTCCTCTCTAAAATCCTATCTAAGACTTTCCTCCTACCCCACTGTTTATGAAGAGTTCAAATCCTATCTAAAGTCATTGTTAAGTGTTAAAGGTATTTTATTCCAGGCGATTGTTTCAAGTAAAAAGGCTAAGGTGCTTTAAGCTCACCTGAGTCGGTAAAATACAACAGTGGCCAGGAAACACTGGCTGCCACCTTGTGAATGTCAGATATGTGCAATTGGCGATTGAAACAAGAAGATCCAGAGGACGAAAACAAGAGACGCAACGGTCTTTCTGGGTCAAAATCTGAGGTTTCTTTTGAGCCATCATGTCTTGATCTCTCTTCTTTCGGCTCTTTCTGCTTTCACCATCTCCATACTCATCTGCCAGATTAGAAATTTTGACTCGCTTGCTCTGCATAATCATGCGTGCAAGATGCATATCAGCATCGTCCTCTCCTTTTTCCTGCTGAAAAGATATGCTCTTCTTGGCACACCTTAAAGAAAATGAGGAGGGTCAATGACACAGCATTTTAAGAACTGATAGTAATTTACAGGAAACAAACAGCTACCTCGCAAACAAAGAACAAACATGTTGAGCAACGTAGGGACTTGAATAGAAGAAAAAATAAATAAACAGAAACAATCAATTAGATAACAAAAATAAGAATATGCTCTGTAACTATTCAGGAATGATTACTGCAAATATATTCAGAATTAAGGGAATTATATAAGATAGAAATAGAGTTCCAAAAATAGGGAAATACCTGCTTGAACTTGCTTCAATTCTTCTTGGCCTGATTACGTCATCTTGATTCTCCTTTGCACACGACTGGAAGATTAGCAGAAAAGATTGTTGGCCATGAATAACTCCACACTATTTGGTAAGTTTAAAAGAAATAAATAAATGAACTAACTATGAACGTATAAGCATTGTACCAAAAGGTTTTTTTTTAAGAGAAAAAAAAGCCTAATTCTTAAAGGAAACTGTTTCTCAACTTGCCGAAAATTCATCAGCTTCTTCATGGTTTCCCTTTAAACGTAACTGCGAAGCCTTCGCTGCCAATTGATTTGCGCTCATCCCATCGTTTCCATTTCGCAGAAAAGAAGAAATGTTACGAGGGATAGTCCCTGAATCTTCAGCTGTAACAGCTTGCCTCTTTCGCTTGCCCCAATACAAAGAATCATCAATTTTTGGTGGCTTCATTTTCTCGCGCCAAAAGTAATCGTCCCAGAATTTCCCGGTTCAGTAGCCTCTAGAGGAAATGAGGAATTTATAAACTCGATTCAGAAAAATAATACCTGGTCGTTTAAAAATATAAAATATTTTTAATTAAATTTTATTTTAATAAAATAATTATTTATTTTTAAATTAATTTTATTTTTTTATATTTATTCTTATTAAATATTCTATAATAAATATAAAATTATTATCAATAGAGACTCTTAAAAAAGGTAATAATTATACTTTAAAAAATTAAAAATATCTTATATTTTTTAATATTTAACTCCTAAAAAAATATCTTACATTTTTAAACAGGAGCATGTTAATTCATCAATAAACTGTTTTCAAAAGTTAATTTTTAAAAAATTTTAAATTTAAATTGACTTATGCATTTAAGTGAATAGATTATATTTCAGATATCTTTTAGGTTTCAGATCAGACATACAGCCCATTTATTTATCATTAAAATTAAATAATTTCTAGATAGTTAAGAGATTTTATAAAATCCAGATATTTATATTATATTTAATTACAATAATAAAAATTGATTATTATGTTCATGAAAAATTTATTGTTATTTAATTATTTTAGATTTTATGTTATATTCACTAAGCTTTATTTATAAAAATAATTTATTATTTAATTTTTTATAATGTTATAATATTTATGTGAATTTTGGCATCAGATTTTTTTTTTTCAGAAGCCATCCAAAGTAACTTTTTAAAATAATCAAAAATATGTTTTTTTTAACTTTGATTCTAATTATTTTTAAAATTTTAAACAAACAAATAATTTCACAAAATAGATTTTTTTGAAAAATAATAAATTTTTTCATAAAAGAGCTTAAATAAATGGGTTTATAATAAACTTTTAAAATTGATTACTTGAAATTCATTACTTACAAGTTGATTGAAAAAAAATTGATGTTATTATCAATTTATTTGTTAAATATTATATTTAAACTTTTGAATAAAATCATAATACTGAAGTAGTTAGCTATATATAATTTTTATAGATATTTTGGGCCTACAAGAATTTTATAAATTTAATATTAAATGTAAATATAAGGATACATTTGATTGTTTTTGGGCTGAAAATATTGCCTAAAAAAGTAACTTTGAAAAGAAATTAATTTGCAAGTCTTTCTAGCTTTCATCGATTTTAATTTGATCCTAGAAATTCATTTTATTTTAATCAGGTCTTTATAATTGGATGAATTAAATAAATTAGTCCTTAAAATTTAAATTTCTTAATGAGTGATTAACTTTTAAAGAACAAAAAATAATTTAAAATTTAAAAAAATGATTCAATATTTTTGGTCAAAAATTTGACCAAATAACTACTTTTGATAAAAAAAATTAACTTAATACAATGCTTACATTTTTATTGATTTTTCATAAAAAAATTCTATATAAAATTTATTTAGAAAAAATAAATTATTTTTATAAATTTTGAATTATAAAATTTATGTAATTAATTCTAAAGCTATATAATCTTTTGATAAAAATATAAAAGTTTTTAATTTCATTTTAAAAAAAATTCAAGAATTTAAGCATAAAAATTGACGTATTTAATTGGTCAAACTAAAAGAAACTGATCAAAATAAAATAAATAAAATAAAATAAAATACAGGGACTCAATTTAAAATTAAAAAAATATTAATTGCAGATTAACTTCCCTTATATTTTTTTTAAGCTTGAAAAATTATATTTTGCTCTTGATTTTTCAATTTGTAAATTATTTTAAAATATTTTAATGACTTATGATTTTACAGTTAAAATTTAGTGTGAATGATTTATAGTTATAGTAAAAGTGCAGTGGAGAAAAATAAATCTGTTTACTACACACATGAAAAATTGTCACCTACATACATTATATTATATACTCCCTCCATTAAAAAATGTAAAGCATTATTTGACGAGTTGGATGTTTAAAAATGTAAGAAATTTTCAGTCTTTTGATGTGTAATCATTGCCTTTATTTCAAAAAGTTTTTCTATTAATAATGACTTTATATTTATTGTAAAGTGTTTAATAGAGGTAAATATAAAAAGATAAAGTTAATTTGAAAGTAAATAACTATTTTATTAGAGGGTGAGATTTGATTATAAATGCCTTATATTTTTTAATGGAGGGAGTACTCTATTAGGAAGAAACAAGATGTGGTATGGGAAGTCTAAAGTAAACAAGTTTTTGTCTTATTAATGTAAAATTAACAATTTTTATTATTAATGTAAAATTAACTATTATTTGATCTTTATTCCTTACAATTCAATTCATGAAGGCCTGGCTTGAAAAAAGTGATAATTTAGGATAAAAAAGCTTATGAGTTAGGGCTCTTAAAAACCGATCCTATAAGAATTAGATGGAGTTTTATTGGTAACTCTAAACACACCTTACATATATACATTTCCCTCCTTGTTATATTATCTTTTTCTTTAAAAAATTTAAAGGAAAAGTAATTTTAAAAAATTATATATTTGTTTTCAAAAAAATAAAATTATAAAGTATATTTAATAAATTTTATTAATATATGTAATTTTATTTAAAAGTATTTTATATAAAACTAGGACTGAGGAAGCATATTTTACAGTCTGCTGCATGGTGGACTACCCATCTGATATATTAGAAGTAGTGCCAACCTGGAAAATAGGAATCACATTTGCACTTTGGTCTCCTTTTTTTTTTTTTTAAGAGAAAAACTAAATGCGAAGAATGAAATTTGCAATAGCCTTGGGTTCTGTCATAGATCTATAGCAACTGAAATGGCAAATTAATGGGAAGTATAACGAATCGTGCAAAGCTAAGGTTCAGCATCTCATCTCAGTAAGTACAAAACCATGTCGAAAAAGTGGGAAAAATTAATTAAGATAAGTATGAATTTTCACCAATAATCTCCACAGGAACATGAACCATCATTGAAGTGATGAAACCTGGCTCTATCCCTAACAATAATTTCCCTATCAAATGCTTTAGAAATAAATTTAATAAACGTATGACAATCATTACAAACCCTCAAATTCTTCATTATTCGTAAACAAGATTTTGGTGGTGTTTTTACCAACCCAAAGGCAATTGCCAACTTCTCACTATGTTTAGAAACTGAACTTCCCAAACTCACTTCGGTACTAAATAAAGGATATGTGTCAATAACCTCTTCCTCTTGTACATAGCCAAGTAAAGCAGCCTGATGGATCATTTCCTCCAGTTTCGCATAAATTTTGCAAGAATCTGGGTGTGAATTATCATTCACAACAAACTTGTAAATTTCATCTTCCACCTCAATCCAGCTCCAGGCCACAGTGGTCTTTATTCCTTGGTTTTGCATCATTTTTCTCACTCGAGAAATCCCTTCTGTATCCTTAGCTCCAGCGTATAATGTGGCCATTAGCAGAAAATCGCCAGCATTTGGCACTCCAACTCGGACCAGATTGCTCATGGCAATTTCTCCAATAGTCACATTTCTATGAATCTTGCAAGAGCTGAGTAATGTCCGCCAAAGCACCGGAGCATCAAAGAAAGAAGTTTTTATAAGCCCAAGTGCCTCATCAAGTTTTCCTGCTCGTCCAAAAAGATCCACCATGCAACCGTAATGCTTGACTTCTGGTTTCAGCTTGAAGTCAGAGCTCATCAAATGGAAATATTGAATGCCCTCCTTAACTAAACCCTGGTGACTACATCCACATAATAAACCAAGAAATGTGATCGAGTTTGGCTGGACTCCTCCCACTAACATCTGCTTAAAAAGTGATATTGCTTTCTCTCCGTGACCATGAACTCCATAGCCAACAATCATTGAGTTCCAAGTAAACACATCCTTCTTCTTCATCTTGTTGAAGATAGAAAGTGCACTATCTAAGCATCCACATTTTGCATACATATCAATAAGAGCATTGGCAACATAAATGTCATTCATAAAACCCTTTCTACGAGCAAATTTGTGCATTTGAATCCCAATATTCATAGCTCCAATATGAGCACATGATGCAGCCAAGCCAACAAGTGTAAAACCATCCAAGCCAACATTCTTATCTCGCATTTGATTGTACAATGTCAAAGCATCTTGATGAAAACCTGCTTGAGAATAGCATGATATCATACAATTCCAAGAAATCAAATCTCTGTTAGACATATCATCAAAAACTCTTCGTGCACTCTCAATCAATTCATTCCCTGCATATGATCTCATCAGATTAGTACAAACAATAACATCTCTCTCGTACCCTTGTTGGATTATAGATCCATGAACCTCTCTACATTTCTTTTCATCCTTAATCTTCTCGCAAGCCTTGAGAACAAATGAGAAAATATAGCTGTTAGGTCGAGAAACTGAAGCAGAAACCATGGCATTGTAGTAAAGAAGTGCTTGGTGAGGTGATGAGCCCTGTGCAAAGCCTCTGATAATGGAGTTCCATGATTCAGTTGAAGGGTTGTCCATATGATGGAATAGATGTAGAGCATAAGACATGGAACCTGCAACTGAGACAGCACAAAAGTTCAGGAGTCTGTTGGAAATAGTAACATGGTGTTGGAGTCCACTAATAATGACATAGGCATGGATCTTTTTAAGCCTTTTGATGTTATTGCATCCTTGTAAGATGGTAAGGATAGTACTAGGCTTTGGGCTATGACATTTAGCATATTGTTGTCAAGACCCAGTTGCTGCAATTATAGGAAATCTTCATACTTCATTAAAAAAGCCACCAATTTTGATTTTCAACTGCATTCAGCAAGAAAAATGCAATCAATAACAATAGAGGCTCAAAATTCCATGAACTAACATTCATCACATGCGTATCCTAAACTGAATTGATATCTGATCTCAGAAAAGATAATTAAAGATGATATCCTATTTTTTTCCATAAGTAAATATACATTCAAAGGTATTCAATTATATCAGACAAAAATTAGCCAAAAAGCATATATAAGAAAATAACAATATCATAAGAGTAGAAACCCAATAAGGTTCAAATACCATGCTAGGAAAATCAGTAACATTTCAATTACTAGATTAATAGGCTTAACAAAATGCTTAAGATTTCCAACAAATTGTTAGCAAAGCATGATAGTTAAAATCTGACATAGACCCTGTTAAGCAAGCAACATTCATCATAATATTTGACATCCCCAATATTCAGTCTTATTCTGAAGGGTCTGGGAAGGAAGTTGGAAGATAGGAGGACCGTGGAGCAGTTCTTATATGGTGGTTTTATGGACAGTTAGGCAGCATAGAAGTGCTACCCTTATATGAGTGGGTTTTGGCAAATTCTGTGGTTCTGTTGCATAGAGATTCAAAAAGAGGAAAGAATCAGAGTGAACAGTGATTTGAAATTCTGGCAATCTAGCCTTCTAAATGGATAGAAACTTTTTACGTAGCTGGTTTTTCTCGTGTTACAACTATAATTTTAAGGCGAAAAACAATACTTATCACAAATGACCAAACATATAAAAGAAAAGGGTAGAGGAATCTATATTATGGCTAAATAAAGAGAAATTTATCTCTCATAACAGAGAGAGTTAGGGAGATTAACATGGCCAAAGGAATGGCCAACCAAAAATTGCTATTAAGAGTTCACATTTCCCAAGGCCTATGAACCTCCTAAACTATCAGCTCACAAACTCTAAAAATCGCTATCATAACCAGCAACTGTTCAATTTAATCACTAGAAAAGCACACAACATACAAATAGTTCAAATAAAAATATGTCAAAAGTGCTGTGCTAAGTTTAAAGTACTCTGTAAGTTGCATTCAGAACTCATAATGCTCCAAACATCTCTCCTTAAGATTGGAAGAGAGAAATGGCATCGTTATACCTTGCACAATACACGGCGACAATGATGGCGTTGCAAATAAGGATACAGGGGCGTGTGCTGAAGAAAACAGAATGACTCTTGACTGAAAAAGGGGTAGCTCGATGCATGGACAACGCTTACGACGGAGGCGGGTCGCTTTTCAGCGGAGGAAAGTGCAAATGAATGATATTGTAAGAGTTGGCCGGTCATGCCGCTGTTCTCATTCGAGAGATATAAGGAGCAAAGCTCTGGCTTGTGAGGTCAGGTCTTCTCTTCAGGCCAGAGAAAAATAAGTTAAAGTCAGGCCCAAGCCAAACATCTCCATTTAAATAACCTGAAGTTCTACACATTGTTTTAACACTGGACCTCATCACGCAATCTTACTCTAAAACATAAAGCAATAAGAATATATCTTTTTAACAGCATTTTGAAGCCAGCAACAGTTTCAATCAGAACTAATGTGCAAGAATTATATACAACCTGAAATTCTGAGTAGCCATTTGAAACGAACAGCAATTTAAACAGGGACACGCGAAAGAAATTGATTATGTTAAAGGATGGAAAGCTTACCCGAGGCCGAACACTAACTCAAATCTGCCAGAAGCCAACAACGGAGGCATACACGAAGCTTACCCGAACACAAGGCGAACTGCAGATAGGAAGAACAGAGCGACGCGGAGACTGGAAAGAGGAGAGCAGCAGACCGCGGACGTGTGGTGGATACTGAAAAGCACTACGGCGGCGACGGTGCAGGGCTCAGGCAAGGCGGAGAGCGAGGGACAATGAGTCCGGACTCCGGAAGCTAGGAGAGGGCTGTGGCGCACTGCTATGCCAACGCGCCCAGGGAGGGTTTTGGTTTTGGTTTTGGAATGCTGAAATTGGAACCGCAAAACAGTTTAAATGTTTAATGTTTAATAATTGATATTTAATTCCCTCCTTCCTGTTAAGTATGTTTTTTTAATATTTTTGGTAAGATCCTGCAAACTATTTTTCACAATTAAATTTTACTACTTTTCAAAATTTAATTAAAACTAAAGTATTTAATCCGGGATGATGAAAATATTATTAATTAAATTTAAAAAATATATTCCTCCGTTCAAAAATATAAGACATTTTTTAAGGAGTTTGATGTTAAACAATGTAAAATATTTTTAGTTTTTTTATGTATAATTATTGTCTTTTTTTCAAAAGTACTCCTACTAATAATAACTTTATATTTATTATAGGTATTTAATAGGAATAAATATGAAAAGAAAGGGTTACTTTAAAAGTAGGTAATTATTTTATTAAAGAATAAAATTTAGTTAAAAATATTTTATATTTTTAAATGAATGAGTACATATTTTAGAGGTGAGAATGGAATGGACGAACAAGCCCAAAGCCTTACCTATATATGGGGCCAATTTTGTTTGTGGAATTAATTGAGAGAATGACAAAAAATTTTAAAAGGATTAATCAATTTAAATTAAGTTTTAAGTGTTAAACTTTATAAATTTTTAAATTTATCTTTCAATTTTGTAAGTGTTATGATGAATTTATAACTTAATTTTTAAATTTTAATATAATTAAAGAATAAAAAATTCAATTAAAATTTAAAATATAAGTTATATATTTATCGAATGAAGTTACAAAATTAAGATATTAAATTATAAATTTTTTAAAATTTAATAATTAAAATTTAATTTAAATTAATTAATTTTTTTTAAGACTTTTCTATCACTCTCTTGAATTAATTTAGTTTTTGTTATTGTTTTTGACCCACCGGCCTAGCCCAATGTAACTAGGCAAAATTTGGTGCCCAGGACATTAAGCACGGTGCACTTGTGAAATATATATATATATATATATTAGATATTAAAATATATTTTTAACTTTTTAATTTTAATATAGCCTCTTAATTTTGTAAAGTATTTTTTAATTTTTAAGCCAAACATCATTAGTTTAAATAATTATTTTTTATATCAAATATTATTTAATTCTAGTATTTAATTATGAGTAAACTACTGTTTTTTAATTGTTTTTTTCTTTAACTTTGTATATTGTTTAACTACTACATAGAATGAGCATTCACTTTAGTTTATTTTAATTTTTAACTAAGTCTTATATGAATAATAACTAAATAATTATTCAAGAATATTGTCTTATTTATTATATTTGTCTAGTAGTAAAGTCGAGAATTCATACATGCCCAAATGTTATTTTTAAAATTATTTTTAATTTAATTTTTATTTTAAATTAATTATCTTATTTTATAATATATTTTTTTAGATACCCAAATGATGTATGGGACTCAACTTTTTTAAAAAAAAATAAGTGGGGCTTAAAATATAAAAATCAATATTAAAACATATTTTAAATATTATTTTAAGATATTTTATTGATTAAAAATAATAAAATATAAATATTTTTAATTTTTTTAAAAAGCTATAGTAATGCATTTAAATAAATAGTATTTAAATATAAAATGATATGAAACTTAATAAATTAATTAATATTTATTATATATTTTTTAAAAATATTATTTTTTTATTTGGGTATTTCGATCAGGCTTGGCCCAAATTTTGTTAAGCCTATGGGTCGGATAGAATGGGCCTAAACATTTCTAAAAAAATTTTGGGCCCAACCTTAAATATTTTGAATGGACTCAAACTAGTCCGTTGAACTTGTTCAAATTATTGATTTTGGAATTAATTAGGATCCTTAGATTGCCTCAGCGTTTTTTTAATCCCATTTTACAATTCCCCATACCACTTTTACAAATCAATTCACCAAATTGGCTTGTTCTTGTTAAATATAAAGAATGCCTATGAACAAATGCAAGATGAATAATAATTCCACAGCAGATTAAATATATTTTTTTGTTTCAAAATATAAGACAATTTGAGAGATTTGAAATTTCATTAATAATACTTTTTTAATATTATTCTTCAAGTGGGGAGAGAATTAAAATTGTATTTTTTATAAAAGAGAATTGAAATAATATTATAGTGTAATGATTAACTTTGTAGGGACATTTTTGAAAGTTTATAGTTTTATTTTGAAAAAAATAAATTTATAAATAATAGAACAGAAAGGAAATGAATAATTTGAGTATTATTTCATACGTTCCTTTTACAATGAATAGTGTGTACATATTTATAGTGTGGTCTGATCAATAAGAGAATGACACATGTTACAAAGGAATTATCTAAAACTTGTGACACTATATGAGAATCATGTGATATCTAATGATGATATTTTCTTCTTCTTGTTATTTGATGTGGAGTCTTTTGCTGATGTGGTAATGGATGTATGCTTATGTGTTTCAACAGGCCCCCACGAGTCAAACTGGAATGGAAGAACAATGAGACTCAACCATAAAGCAGCAAAGCAAGAAGAGGGAAGAGGTTTAGTGAGGATGTTTGCTAATTGATCTTTGGAGGAGACAAGGAGGATGTGGAGCAAGTTGGCTGCCATACATTAACAAACAAAATGATAATCAAGGGAGATGTGTTTAGCTCAAGAGTGGAAGACAGGATTTGCAACTATATAGGTGGCACCTAAGTTGTCACAATAGAGAAATAGTGCTTGAGGCAAGTGAATGCCAAGTTCATACAGGAGACTTTAAAGCCAAATGAGTTCACTAGTAGTGGTAGCAATAGCTTTGTATTTAGCTTCTGTGCTGGATCGTGCAATTGTTGATTGCTTGCTTGAGCTCCAGGCAATGAGATTAGAACCATTGGTAAAAGCTCTTATAAACTGTAGGTCATTCGAATTTCCACCCCAGTTGACATCTAAAAATGCAAAGAGGGTATGTGAAGATAAGGGTTGAATGTGTAAAGCATAATGAGCGGTGCCTTGCAAGTAACAAAGGACTCGTTTGACTATAGTCTAATGGGTTTGCTTTGGGTCATGCATAAATTGACAAACTCTATTTATAGCAAACGTGATATTTGGATGAGTAAAATTGAGATATTGAAGGTTGCCAACAATGCTGTAATAGAGCAGTAGGTCATGAAATGAAGGGTTGTCGTGAGTAGAAAGATGTGTATTAGGTGCCATTGGTGAAGAAACAGGGCAAGTTTTTAAAATTTTAGCCTTGACAAGAAGATCTTGAATATATTTCCATTAGGATAAAACAAGATCGATTGATTAGAGAGCACTTCAACACCCAGAAAATAGTGAAGCTTTCCAAGATCTTTAAGAAGAAAAGATTCACCCAGAGTAGAAATCAATTCTTGAACAGTAATAGTAGAGGAGCCAGTGATTATTATATCATCAACATATACCAATACATACATAGTACAAAAGGTATTAATGCATATAAATAAAGAAGAATCAAACCTAGAGGAACAAAAACCCAATTGTTGAAGTTCAAAACTCAATTGAGCAAACCAAGCACGTGTGGCTTGTTTCAGACCATAGATGGCACGATTTAATTTGCAAACATAGTGAGGATAATTTGGATGGACAAATCTAGGAAGTTGTTGCATGTAAACATTTTCTTGAAGAAACCCATGTAAAAATGCATTTTGAATATCAATTTGTTTGAGAGGCCAACCGTAAGAGACAACAATTGAAAGGATTATTCAAACAGTGAGAGGTTTTACCACTAGAGAGAAGGTGTCAGCAAAATCAATGCTCGGTTGTTAGTGGAAACCTTTAGCCACAAGTCAAGCTTTGCACTGATCAAGACTACCATCAGCGTGAATTTTTTTTCTGAAGATCCATTTGCAGCCCACAACATTCATGGATTTGGAGGGAGGAACCAAGATCCATGTTTGAGTAGAAAGTAAAGCATGAAATTCTTGGCAGAGAGCTTAACACCATTTGAGAAAATGAAGGGCAAAAGTGATTAAAGTTGAGGTTGGTGGTTCAAGACCCGAGGAATGCTGAGCTCAAGGAGGTGGTTCAGAGATAAAGGCATTGGGTAGTGCTTTGGGTTTGAAGATATTGGCAGGGGATCTAGTGATCATAGGATGTTTAGGAGCTTACGGTGGGGTCGGTGCTGGAGAAGATGATGATGAGGTGTTGGAAGGGGAAGATGAGAGAGATGGGACGGTACTGGTGGACTGATGAGAAGTGACAGGATTAGGAGAAGATGGTAGAGTTATTAGGTTTGGGGTGAGTAATGGGCTTAGTGTAGTTGGGCCAGGGAAGTAAGGTAAAATTAAATGGAGCGTAATAGGGGTTGGTGGGCTGTTAGCAACATAAGAGGAGAAGGGGTATTGGGCTTTATAAAAAATAACATCTTTGGAGGTGTAAAGTTAGCTAGTGTGTAAATGGAGACAAAGATAGCCCAAATGGTTGGGAGCATAGTCGAGAAATACACAAGGGAGTGATCGTGGAGCTAATTTGTGAGGTGCATAAGGTTAAAGATTGGGCCAACGTGTAGAGCCAAAAGTTTTCATGATACGGTAGTCTGGTTTTTATAAAAAAAGAAGTTCAAATGGGCTTGAGCCTTGTAGAGATGGACTTAGGAGTCTGTTAATGAGATAGGATGCAGTGGCAAAGGCAAAGGTCCAATAAGTTTGAGGGACAAATGTGTGTGTAAGAAGGGCAAAACCATTCTCAATAATAGTACAATAATGCCTTTCTACTATACCATTCTCTCTGTGTGTGTGTGGACAGGTAATGCAATGGTGAATGCCTAAGGTGATGAGATCGTTGTGCATTGATCGAAATTCTCCACCCTAATCGGATTGAAAAGAATGTATTGTGGAATTAAAACACGTGTGAACAAGTGTATGAAATTGATGAAAAACAAAATGAACTTCATTTTTGGAATAGATAGGATAAAATCAAATATAACGAGAGTAGTCATTAACGAAGGATACACAGTAATGAAAACCAATAGTGGAAATAATTAGGCAAAGACCCTATACATCACAAAAAAAAGTTGAAAAAGTAAACTAGAGTGGTTTGAAGATGTTGGAGATGGTAATTGATGACTCTTGGAGGTGCAGTAAGCAGGACACGATGTTGGTGATGATAACTTAGAAAGTGAAAGATTGTATTTCTTGATGACATGATGAACAGTGCATGAGGCTGGATGATCGAGATGATTATGCCAGCGATTGATGGTTATGTGGATGCCAGAGTATACTTGTAGTTGTGATAAGGTTATAGTAAGTGGGTACATGTTGTCATGGCTTGGACCGTGAAAGAGAGGGGTCATTGTTTGCTTGTCTTTCATAGAGAAAAAATCAAAGTAAAATTTAAAACATACATTATTATCACGACAGAATTTATTAACACTTATAAGATTTTTTATAGAGGAAGGAGTGTGTATAAGGTTAGAGAGAAGAAAGTTGCTATTGTTTATGTTGAGGGTGCCAGAGCCTTGGTGTTGAATGGTCATTGGTGAGCTATCAGTAACACAAATAGTATTGGAGCCATGATAAGGAGCAACTAAGAGATTAAGGTTGGACAGATCATTAGTCATATGATGTGTGGCCTCAATGTCAGGATACCATAGAGAATCATGTATGGTAAAGTAATTAGAGTAGTGTGCTATAATGGATGATGGTGGTGGTGCTTGAAGGGCTTGATTGTACTGTTGGTTGCAGGTGGGAGCAGTATGGCCATAGCGATCACAAAGTTGACATGAAGGCTTGTTGTCAAGCTAGAAAAAGTAGGAACGTCCTCCTCCTCCTTGATAAAATCTGTTGCCATGTCCTTGAAAAGTGGAGTACTTGTTGCCACGTCCATGAGCAAAGGGGTGATACAATTGTCGACCATATCCACGACCACCATAAGACAATGATGTGTTAGGGTAAGATGCCCATGATATAGCATTGGCTGTGATTTCAATAGGAAGTTGAACATAATCATGATGATTCATTCGAGCTTCATATTGAAGTAAATGATTGAGGATTTCCTCAATAAAGAGAACAAAGTATTGAGTAGTTACAGAGGTGACTATGGTATTTAACTTAGGACCTAAGCTAGCTAGTAAATAAGTGGTAAAATCATCATCAGGAACAAGTTTACCTGTTGTAGCCAGAGAGTCGGCCAATATAATGGCTCGATGATAATACTCAGATATGGTTTCACCACCCTTTTTGATAGTGGTGATTTGTTGATAATGGTGAACAAGGCGAGCTTGAGTTTGCTAAGAAAATAGTGTTTCAAGGGCAAGCCATAAATTATGAGAAGACTTATGATGGATAACTTGTGGAATTAGTTTTTTAATAATGGAGGCTATGAGAATGGAAATAACGAGTTGGTCTTATTGGAACCATTGAAGGTAATCTCAATTGGGAAGTCCTGCAGGTGTTTTGGCTGGAGTTGATGTTATAGAACCATCAATATCATCAAAAAGTTGTTGGCTGTAGAGGTATAACATGATTTAGCCACGCCATATAAGATAATTATCTTCTAAAAATTTGATGGTAATAAAGTTGGAAAAATTAGTGGCGGTACTAGTGGTAGGTTGTAGAAAAGGGTTAGTGGAGGAGATAAAAGAATTAGATGAAGGTGAGCCACCCATGCTTGACAATGTTACTGCTCTGATACCATAATAGAGTAGAAAGGGAATGAATAATTTGAGTATTATTTCATACATTCCTTTTACAATGAATAGTTTGTACATATTTAGAGTGTAGTCTGATCAATAAGAAAATGACACATGTTACAAAGAAATGATTTAGAATTTGTGATAGTGTGTGAGAATCACGTGATATCTAATGATGACATTTTCTTCTCGTTGTTATTTGACGTGGAGTCTTTTGCTAACGTGGTAATGGATGTATGCTTATGTGTTTCAACAATAAAATATCATTATTATATTTTATTGATATGTATAATTTTAACTCAAATTGTCTTATAATTTAAGACAGATTGAGTAGTTTTATAAATATATGAGATTTTATTTAAAAATATCTTACTTCATCAAATGATTGAAATATTTGGAAAGGAGCATCAAGTCTTGAAAATATTTGAGGGTGTATTATAGATTTGCAATATAGTTTGATTAATTACGATGCATATTTTTAAAGATCAATTACAAAACTCAATTGAAAATTTTGAAATCTTCAAAACCTGATCCTTCCTCCCAAATATTTCAAACATTTTGTTATTCATGTTTCTTCTATGATCCAATAAAATATGAGAAGTATAAAAAAAGAATTAATGAGCAAATAAGACCTTGAATTATTACTTAAAAATTGCCCTTGATCTCAAACTCTTAAAATATACAAAATAAACCTCAAACTTTTAAATTTATAGAAATATAAACCCTAATAATTAACTTTTTAACACAATTACTATTTATGCAAGTACTGTTTGGAGTTTATTTTCCTATGAATTTAACCTTGACTGTTACAATACCTGTATGGACAGTAACAATGTTAAAAAAGTTAATGGTCAAGATTTATTTTACTATAAATTTAAAATTTTATGGTTTATTTTGTATATTTTAAGAGTTTAGGCTCCAGAGCAATTTTCGAGCAAGAGTTCAAAGTCCAATTTGCTCATTAACCCTAAAAAAACAATTATTATAAAAAATATGAATTATAAACTACTCTTTTCACTTTAAATAAGTAATGGAAAGGGAGAATAACTATTAAATCTCAAAATATTAAATTAACGACATTTAGATTTCTCACAAATTTTCTTAAAAAGTGAATTATACAATTAAAACTACTGTCATTAGATTATATAAATAATAATAATATTAAATAATTATTATAATATTTATTTAATGTTAATATTATTTATATTACTATTAATAAAAATATTATATATGTATATATATGTTATTTATGTTAACATTAATCAATGTTAATACCATATTGATATTGATAGTAATATTAATATTATTTATTAATATATTAATATTATTTGACAGAGAATTAACGATAGGTCATTTATGTATATAATATAATATAGGGTTAAGGTTAAATCTTACTCCTATACTTATTTTTTAGGAGTATTAGACACTCTATAGTTTTAAGTAGGGTAATTTTGCCCCTGAACTATTTTTTTGAGGAGAAAAAAAAATCCTTTTTGTTAGTCACCTGTTAATTTTTTCATTTGTTGTTGATGTAGTATATGTGTGGTTAGTATAAAGCCCACATACAATGACATGTAAGACTTTGATCTTTCTTTTTAGTGCTAATTTGCCCATAATTCTTTTTTTAGGAGTGTCAGGCATCTTGAAGTGTTTTTCTAGGAGCGTCGGGCATATTGAAATCTTTTGTTATATGGGATTTTTTCTTCTCATCTCTCAATTTTTTTTCTTGTTAAGTAACTTTGTTTGTAACACATTAATGAAATAAGTGATATCTTTCAAAAAAATATTTTGTTAGCATATTATTAGTCATGATTTGTCATATTTTTTATTTTACTCCTAACACTACAACATATAGAGAATATTAAATTTGATTAGTATAATATTTTGGAAGAAGATCATTAGTTGACCAAAAAAATTACTTAAAAATTTAAGAAACTTAATCAATATTAAAAATATAAGTAAGTTCTGACATGTACAAAAGGAGTAACGATCTGGACATTGTCTTAGAGAGAAGATTGAAAATTGATATATAAAAAATAAAAAATTATTTATAAATTTATAAAATGCTAGTTTAAGTTGTTAATATTTAAAAAATAATTTATAAATTTTGAATGAATATTTATAAATAATAATATTTAAATTATTAAATATGAAAATATTTAATATTTTGGAAATATTTATCAAAATGATTTCAAAGTATCCAATACTCTTAAAAAAGATTTTAAGGTACCTAGTACTCCTAAAAAAAGTGTTTAGAAGCAAATTAGCACTAAAGCATATGGTTAGCTTACTTGTTGTTGTGCGTGGACCCCACGTATATGCCATATCAATAGAAAATGGCAAAGTTAACGGCCTCCTAATAGAAGAGTGTTTTTTGACCTTAAAAAATACTTCAGGAAAAAAATTACCTTACTTAAGAGTATAAGGTTCCTAATGCTCTTAAAAAATAAGTACAGGAGTAAAATTGAACCTTAACCTTATAATATAATTATTATTTATAAGAAAAATAGAAATCAAGGACCACTGGTAAAAATATATATTAGTCAATGACCAATTATTGTTAAAACTTGAATGAAAAATGAGCCCAAATGGACTGTTATTAGTTTAAAATAAATTATTATTAAAACTTGAATGGATACTTGTTAATAAAAGACTAACTCGAATCAATAAGTATTCACTTATGTTTTGACACCATTTGATCCTTAACTGATATAAATTTTGATAAATGATCCTTGATTGCTATTTTTCCTTATTTATATTACTCCCTTCATTTCAAATTATTTGACACTTTTGAAGAAATATAATACTATTAGCGGGGCTATGGGAAACAATAATAACATGTCCAAAGGGATATATGGTTAAATGTATATATATAATATAATATTAGCTAAAAAAGGTTGTGTTTTGAATAATATTAACGATAGGTCTAAGGAGACTTGTCATTAATGTTACCTTTGACAATAGGTACCTGTTTGTTACACGTTACTCCTTTAAGTCTTATGTATAAATCACTTTTACTATTTTTATCAGAATTAAAAAAAATTTTAAACCTCATTAACTCTTTTTAAAAATTCAATAAGTTTTAAATTTTATTTCTATTAAATATACTTACTTTAAAATAAAATACTATAGATTTAATAATCTTTCCTACATTTGATAAAAGAAAAATTATAAAGATGAATATAAAAATTATTGAAATTTCTTATAAATAAAACCAAAATAAATATTCTCTCTCTATCCTACAAATAGAATCAGAGGAGTATAGAATATAAGTTAATAATATAATTTTAATTAATATTATGAATAATAATAATAATAACATTAATAAATTAATATTTACATAAAGGATACATAACTACCACATGTTTATTAAAGACTTGTTATTATAAGGTTACAATTTTTATTTAGAATTACTATTTATACCATTGAATATATTATAACCGCAATTACTTTTATAATTGTGGAGAAAATAATGTCGATGAAATTGTATTTTATGCTAGTGCATAAATATCAATTCAAATATTATTAAATAATGATCGCAAATACAATATAAAAGTTATATTTAAAACTTAAATACATTATATTTAATTAAAACTCTTGAATTTATAATTTTCTAAATTACTATTTTTAATTCATATTTTTGAAAACTTTGTCAACATTTAACTCTAATTAATTCAATTTTTTGAAACCTAATTATCATTCTCTCTTTCTTTTATAATATATATAAGTTGATAAAGGGATGGCAATCCCCAGCAATAAATAGATAATCAGCAAAATGATTAAGTTAATTAATTTTTGTAAACCAAACAAATTAATTGATGCTGAGAATTAATTCAAACAAACAATTACTACTACAAGCAAAAATGCTTTACTACTATTTTACATTGCAAATATCACACATAGTTAATTCATGGAAAAGACTTTAACGCAATCACATTAATACATGTTATGTTGTTTAGAATCTCTAAGTGTAAGTAAATTATAAAATTATGCTTAATAATTAATATAAAATAAAGAGAAATGACACATAAATTTTAATTTTGAAGTCTAAAGTTAAGATGTGGCATCTTTCTATTGCTCTTACTTGTTTTTCCCTTTCTCATGTTTCCAAACAATTGCTCCCCATTCCTAACACCTAATATCAAAGCCAAGTTTGATTTGGAACTTGAAAAAACTCATTATTGTGTACATGTTTGATTTGTAAAATAGGACTGGTCCTAACTATTTTAAAGACTTACATGCGCCACACCATTTGAATTTCAAAAATTGGCCGGACATTGATTGATAAATAGGGACTTGGTGCCCTCTTAGTAAGATCATATGACAATAAATAAATGGTTGTGATTGATTTTTTTTTTTCAAATGAAAAAGGCAAGCCTAAAGCTTTAAGTTTAATTACAAAATTAAAGAGACTAGGTAATATTCAACCTACCTTCTTGCAAAAAAGCAAGGCAATCATAGGAAATCACAAGGACAAAAGTGATCATGGGATTAACCCTATAGCTATCTCATGTAATGAGATCTATGGAGTTGTATATAATATCTCATGTGGAATTAATTTCATTCCTTTATGGGTGGTTAGCCATATGTTCTTG
The DNA here is from genome assembly GCF_029017545.1 of Prosopis cineraria. Classification (NCBI taxonomy): domain Eukaryota; kingdom Viridiplantae; phylum Streptophyta; class Magnoliopsida; order Fabales; family Fabaceae; genus Prosopis; species Prosopis cineraria. Next base: position 35,737,009 of record NW_026555341.1, on the reverse strand, counting down.
AAAGATCATGTCAATGGCATTTAGAGAATCTGAGTAGAGATGAACTCTCGAAAAACCAAGCTGATGACACTCTTCCAACCCTGTTTGGATTCCAAGTAACTCTGTCATCACAATAAAACATTGTCCAGATGATGTTTAAATCCATGAATCTAGTTTTCATAGGTGTCTTTGATTAGCCAACCACAAGCACCATGTTGCCAATTCTTTAATGTAGCATCCACATCAACATGAACAATGTTCTTTGGTGGTGGAGTCCAAGTGTATTCCATTGCAACAAAATTGGGTAGAATAATGTGTTGAAAGCTTCCTTTGGTAGAACTTTCATGGAAATGGTATAGACAGCCATGAATCAATTTTGGTGCAGTGAGAGGTGCCGTTCAAAGATAGACCTGCATCTATTCTTTAAAGTAACCAGCATCCAAGCCCAAATATTCTCAGCCAAGGCCATGTATGGAAGCAATTACTTCCTAGCTTATGGCTAGAATTCCAATTGAACCAACCTTGCAAATCATAAGAAAAGAAACTAGAATAAACATTAGTATTAATCAGCCTCTTCCAAAAGTCTTGTTTAATAACACAGTCATGGATAATGTGCACGACATTATCCTCTCTTTGGCACTTAAAAGGATAATCCCTGGTGGGGGAAAGTCCCATGTTAGCTCTTAGTGAATCAGTAATAAGTCTCCTATAAAGTACTTTCCAGAGGATGCATTTTACTTTCTTAAGGACAAGCCATTTCTAGATTTTTCTCCAAATTAGCTTGGCAGGAGGATCATTCCTGCAAACAACAAAATTATATGCAGATTTGACCTTAAACAAACCATCTAAAGAGGCTTTTTGGTATAAGATTAGGCAACAACACCCAAGAGGGGGTGAAATGGATGTTTAGAAAATTTTCAACTAAAATAGAATTTTCACAATCTTTAACACAGTTAAAAGGTGTAGCTAAAAGTTTTGAATGAATAAGTGAGTATAAACTCATGTACTTCTATTGTAGGAAGGTTTTCTACAAATTTTTAACCAAAAAGCATAGTAAATATTTTTACAATTAAGTATAGAATAGTGAAAATCATAGATAATGAGAACACATGCCCTACTTTCACAAAAATATAGTTCAAGAGCCAAGAGAGACAACAAAATATATAAAGATGTTGAACATAAAAAGATATTGTGTAGAGATTTATCATAGTTCAACCTAACTATTTAGCTTTGCTTATATTTAGTTTTCAAAATCACCCTTGAGATTTTTACTATATCCATAAACTTCAACGAGTGGTTGTCACCTTAATACAATTCACAAGTTTAATCTGGCACTTGTAAGCCTTACACCTTTCTTGAGAATCTCTAAAACTCAAGAGAACACATTTCTTGATAGACTTCACCTTCATAGAGAAAATCTCTTCATCTTTATTGCTCAAAGCATTTAATGTTGTGTTAGATTCCAATCCAAGCATGGAAGTGGAATTTTTAGGCGTGGAATGGCAGGTTGCCTTTGATACTGGTTTACTTATGATGTTTCAAGCTTAGGGCTATATGGTTCTCAAGTGTGATTTGGATGGTAGAAGCTCCCAGCCTCTTTATGTGACAAATCACGCATGGGTACAACTAGTTCTCAAATATGGAATGGATGACAAAAACATCTATCTTCTTTAGGTGACAATACAAGCTTGGAACATTCTTAGTTCTAGGCTCTCTAAGGTCAGACTTATCTCAAAATGAGCAAGTTCCATTCTAAGTGTGAATATACTTAATTCAAACATAGAATGTCACTTAAGCAAAACACAAGCTAACACGTTGGCACAGTTCAAGTGTGAGTACACATTGTTCTCAAGCATGAATCAGAGCATAGAAGTATCTTCAAGGCACTTTCCACACTTAGCCTCTAATCCAAGCGTGAATCATCCTGATTCAAGTATCGAATGACTCAGTGCAATATCTAACTTCTATAGTGTAATTCAAGCAAGATAAGTTAAGTTCCAGGCTGGAATTGGATCATCTAAACGACTAAGTCCTATCATGCACAATTAAGGTAGCCAATCTAGGCATGAATATTCCCTATTCAAGCATAGACTATAACATGCAATCCAAGTACATTCTAAAGGTTTGACACTTAGGTTCAAAGGACTTATGAGCCTATGTACAGTTCTAATATGATATCGATTGAAGACATATGATCAAGCTTTCTTAGTTTTTTATATTAAATCTAAGAGAAAAAAATAAATAAACTTATTTATGTTTTGTCTTCTCTTGATCTTCTTGCTCTCGAAGATTTGTCATTTTAATGGTTTTGAAAATATGAACAAGTAATAAACACCTCTCTCTTGATTTGTAACCATCAAAACACATGATTCAACATCTATGATTATGAGTCCATGTGTGATAGCAAGGAGTTGAAACCTTGCAAATTTGCTACACAACTCAATCTAATAAGAAGTGTCTCTATGCATTCACATCCTAAGAACCATTAGACAAAACAAACTCAGCAATCTTTGCATTATAGGATTCAATAGATGATGATTTTCATCCACCAAGGTGGAGAAAGGTCTATCTAAAGGTGACCAATGATCATGACAATACCTTAGATTAAGACCACTACCCAATTTTTTTTTCCAAATCTAGAGTAAAAAGTTTTCTAAATACCTTTTTAGCACTAAGCTTAGTTTCTTGAACTTGTCCTTTAACAATTTTCAAGAAAGAATCCAATTGGTACCCATTCAATCTTTCAATGTTTCTAGTCAGGAAATCAAAGACTTTGTGGCCTACCACTGACAGAAGTATGCCTAAGAGATGGAAGTTTAGATCTAGATCAAAATCTACTCAACATTGATGCAGAAAATGAGAATGATAAACTCATAAGCTTTGGGTTTTATGTGAGCATCGCTTTTGAATTCATTGTTGGATTTTGGGGTGTCACATCCCAAAAAAAGAAGGTGATTGGCATGGGATGCGAACTGTATCACACATCCCTTAAGCCTCAAATCGAGAAACTTTTTAATTTTCAAAACATAATTAGATTTATATTGAAATTACAATATTCTTAATAGTATTTGCTATAATGAAAATTTTAATATTTTTATAAAAATTTTGACAAAACCTCCTCTATAAATAAGATTCCTTAAAATCTCCACAACAGAAAATATTACTATATGCAATCAATAGTTTGGAACTATGTACCTCAACAATAGACAATCAACATTAAAAAAAAAATCAAGATCCTATTTATAGTTAACATGAAGCATATAAAACATAATCTCAAAATAAAATACATCATTTATTTTTTACATTAAAAGAAAAGGCATTTTCAAAGATAAATATTATCCAGCTTAGTTGTAAGCCTCTTAATGATTGGCAAGAGATCTAATGTCAACTAATGAATTTGAGACCAAAATATTTTCTATTAAATAGTATCCTCAATAATATGACAAAATTTAAAAGAGTAAAAAAAAAACAATAGACTCAAACATTTATGTAAATTAATTGAAAACATGATAATTTGATAAAATAAACTTAATAAATTTGTAAATCATAAATATAACCATAAATTGAGAGTGGACTGAAATTGCTTTATTCTATCATGCTTGAAGAAAATAAATTACTAATATGTAAGTCAAAGTAATGCACTTACTAACTGAAAGAAATGAAAACACTCAAGCTAATAAAAATTTAAAATTTTGAAGACTTAATAAAATAGGTAACAAATGTGGATACACAGTCCATAAGAGTAAGATAACCAAACGCGGCTTATATCATGAAAAGAAACATGGACACACACCATGAGGATAGAATAACCAAACACAGCTCAAAGCCATGAAAACCAAATGTGAGTACAAAGCTCACAAATAACAAATGTGAGGATAAAACTCACAAAACAAACTAGCTAGTTATTAACCATAACGCGTTACGAGCTAAGGAAACTATCGTTAATAGCAGTGTTTTATATAGAGTTCTCTTAGAAATCTCATTTCAAGCATGCGAGTGAAATAATTATTTTTGAAATAAAATTTTTATTTTCAATATTAAACTCACATGAATTGTTGCAAATATATAAAACTTGCCAAATTGATACATCATAGTGAATGTACAAACTTGTATTAATTATGTAATCAAGAAATTTCAAAATTCAATAAATAAAGGTGCCTTCATCAATATTAGAGATATATTTCTTGAGAAAAAATAAATGCTCATATTATAATGTAATTGTCCTTCATCATTGTTCCAAAATTTCTAAAACTAACATAATTCATAAAAATAAAATATTTTAATAAAACATTATTAATAAATAATTAAATAGAATACTATTCACTTACTCGTTGAAGTTTCAAATGTTAGATAGGGAGGCGCAGCGGAAGATTAAAATTTTAAAGTCCCTATCCTAATATAGACCGAATAAACTCGTTTAAGTCAAGGTTGATAGAATAGTTACCTTTTAATTCTTTGAAGTTGGCGCACATTTGGATTTCAGGAGTTGATAACATAGATCTACTCCCTCTACCGGTATCCACACGAATAGCTCTCTAACTCGAACAGCGTGCTAATGCTCTCAGCGTCCGTTCTTCTTTAAACATTAATTATCCTTTTTACAGGGTGTTTCGTGACTTTCAGAGTGTTTTTGCTGTCAGACCTTTTTTAACTCTCCCTACCTTTATAAGGACGTCCTTATTTATATATAGTATATAGATAAGGATTTTCGTCTTTCACTTAAAACCTCAAAAAAAATTTAATTAAATTTATCTCATAAATTTAATTTATAATATCATATCTAATTCAAATTTATTTTATAAATTTTAATTATAAAACTGACATGATATTCTTTCTTTTCATGTTAGCTATTAAATTTAATCTATCATATAAAATTATATTTAAAACTAATATAAGATAAGATAATATAATATAATATATATTACATATACATATTATATTATATATACATACGAATATATATATACATATATATTTCAATGAATATATATTTCAAAAAATATACATACATACATACATATATATATATATATATAAAATTATATTTTGAATTTTATATTTTATATAAATATAAATATATATATATATATATAAATATTTATCAAATAAATATTCATTAAATATAAATATATATATATAAATATTTATCAAATAAATATTCAAATATATATATATATATATATAAATTCATTCATTCTATATTACATTTATTGAATCTAAACATATTCTAGATTCAACGAACTTGGACATTATAGCTCGAGTTGGACCGTTCTTATATGCAAGCCCATATGAAATTGGCAGTAGGCTAATTACGCTATTAGCCCATAAGTCATAAGTGGCTTCCAGCAAGATATTGCAATTACTCAATTTACATGGGGATTGATGATTCAATGTAACTTATCATACAACCATATCACATCCCTTTTGTCATGCAATATTTCGGTCAAGTACGAGATATGAAATTGTCATTCTCCTTAACCCGACCATTACTTTCTCGATCTTTGAGTAGACTGACAGTAGCAATGAAAAAACCCTTTTCATTATAGTATGGCCATACATTTTCTCAGTCTTACTCATTGAGGGATCCAGTAATATCTCTCACTTAATATGAGGGATAAATTCCATCTTGACCACTCATATTCCTTTCATGAATATCACTAAATTCAATGATAACCTTTATGATCATCTAGTCAAAGGTGACTTTTGACTAGGTCAAAGTTTAGTGGTTATCATGTAAGAATCCATGATGATCTCAGGTCAAAGAGCTTAGTGATATAGTTACATATGAGATAAGCTTATGATTTGTACCATGTAACTTTCTCATAACTGGTTAGTCCAGTACCTCGTACTCTTTCAAGTGCTTATAACTTTAATTTGTATCTCTATAATTAATCAAAATCATACTAGTCTTGTTTCATCTATGATCCCTCAAAGATGACCAACCAGGGACATTTAGGACAATCATTATAGTTTGTCTAGGGATATAGTTATTACATTGAACATGCAATTGTTATGATAACAAAAAAAATCATTAAATAAAAATGTGCATAGTACAATGATTAGTTCCAGGGCACAATTGCCACACCAAATTTCCAAAATATTTTTCTTTCAATTTCTATCAGGATTTTCTTCTTCCACACACCTTATAAAGACATGAGTAATTAAATTTAATAAATTTCCTTTAATTTATAAAGACTTCCTTCTACTCCTAATACAATTCCAATCAACCATTATAATTTAAAATTTCAAAACCAAAATTCATGCTTTAAAATTAGTTCAAGTACTATCATTCATATTACTAGCCTTCTCCAATTTGCTTCTGTCAAAACAATACACTTGCTTGTGGCAAAATTTTCTCTTAAGCTTTGCACCAAACACCTTAGGTGCCTTATTTCCATCCATTCAATGCAAAACATCCAACAATTTACCAAATTCCTAAGAATTTTAATGGTTATACATAAATTCATAATTAAGTTCTTTTCCAATTTATAAGTTAATTCATAGATCCATAATTTTTATACTCGCATATTTTTTTACAAAAACCAATTAAATTTCAATAATGCAAAATCAAATCAATTCTCCTACTAGGCATTTTATCAAACATTATATGGGCATAAACTATCAAGCTAATATTAACATTGTCTTCCTAAACTTCAACTTCTCTAAAATCTTACAATATCACTAATTCAATCATTTTTAATTACAAGCTCAATTCCATTCCATCAGCTCCTTTCTTATATAATCACAAATTTCAATTTAAAAATCAAACTTTCTTTTCCTGTACATTCATGTATTTTTTTTTTTTTTCAGACAGCAGCAGCAACACACACTAAAAATTCTATAACTTCAACCATTAAAATACCCACACACGAAATTAGCAAAATGAAGGGTGTAAAACTTCAGACATGAATCAGCAACAATAAAGAAGAGTTGGAGAAGAAAGCTGATCGAAAATGAAGAAGAAGAACTCACACACCAACAGCGGCATCTACAGTGACGCGCGAACAGAGGAGTTGCAAGATTGAAGTGTTTTGGACCATCCTCAGCCTCCAGCAACAGCGACAGCAGAGTAGAAGCTCAACACTTCACATTAAACACGAGCTGGACGAGGGGAGAACAGAGGGATCTTGGCAAACGCACAACAGCGATGAATGAACTCCAGCACCTATTAATGGCGGACGGATGAAGCTGTGGTAGTCACTCACGCCGGTGCCAACGACGGCTGAAACGGAAGAGAAGACAGCGAAGGTACAGAAAAGGAAGAAGAAAACTAAAGCCACGAGCTGACAAATCAGTGGTGGACGCAGCTGTGGCGGACGCTATGAACGGAGCTGAGCTTTCTTTCTCTCTCACTCTCGAGTTTTTTGGAGAAAAAAAGAAAAAAGAGGATGAAGATTTGTCCTTTAATTATCAGATGAAAAGGAGGGCAATTTTATAATTTTAGAAAATAAAAAAAATAAAAAAACCTCTTTGATCTCAGCCAAATTTGAACTGGGAACTTATTAGACGAATAGTTGCACAGCTATCACAAAATCAGTTTTTCCTCTTGGTGCATTTGTTTAAAAATTAATATATTTATAATTAAAATGTCAAGTTATATATTTAATTTTTTTTTATTTTTTTGGGTTATTAAAGGGAGAGTTTGTGGAGCCTTAGTTCTCAAAAGTTCTTGGAGGCATTCCTTTTTCCACTCCTTCAGAGGCATGACTGACACGATTTATGTTCACATTGCTATCACGAAGGCAAAGCTAAAGAGAAGGTTCCAAGATTAACGCCCAAACCTTTTCATTATATATGTGATATACTTATAGTAAATTAATCTTGAGAAACCATTCACAATAAAATGATTTTTTTCCCCACAATTTTGTTAAATTTTTGTTTGTTTCTCCATGAACATACCGTATCAATGCGACCCTCCAGAGATAGTATGTTGAACAAATAATACATTGTAATATGTTAGTCAATTGTTGCTGGGAAGTGATAAGAGCAGTATACGTGATTTGTATAATCATTTACACGCTGTGTAACATGAATTCAAGAATTTTGATGACTTTGCTTGCTTGAATATGTAGATGGTTGGATGAAATTGCAGAAATTCACATTTTCTTGTGGGATGGTTATCAAAGAGTAAGATTGATGGCTCTGCTCACCAGATTCAGAAATCCATGACTGAAGAAAACCCAATTTTTCTGTTAGGTTATTTTTTTTCCTTACTCAATTTCTGTGGGGCATTTAAAATGATGATAGTGTGTAACGAACGGGCCTAATGTGACATTTGTATTGGGTTGGGAGAGTGTGATATTATTAAGAGTGATTCTTAACAACTGGAAGGGGGAGAAGAATTTTGTGGCTCATTCCTTTCCGAAGGACTTTCTTCTTCCCTCTGTGCTTCTTCTTTTACTGCATTCTTCAGTCACTTTCCTTTCTTGTTAATTTCCTCAACTATGATGGTACTCCATGTCAGTGGCCATTTTGAGTAACTTCTTTGTCTGTTTTATGTATTTGTCGCTGAGAAATGGAGGCAATAATACCTTTATCCAGTATATTTTGTGTCGATAATTTTGCTATTAGATTGAGAACGTTGCATAGTGTTGCCTCTTGTTTCTCTTGTCGATGACACCGGCGGCAAACGTGTACAGCAAACTCCTAATTGGTTGCTTGAGTCGTGCCCGGAAGGACACTATCCTTAAGAACTATTCCGGCACACCCTCGGACGTCCGGCAGTTCCCCAGGATTAAACAAGCACTTCCCCGGTGGAACGAGGGAACAGAACAACGGAGACCAAACGTAGTGACAGACGCACACAGACAGATTCACAGAGGGAGGAAGAGAGAACCGTGAGGACTCAAGAGGCTTCTGTATTTCGCTCCGTCTAAACCCATGGCTATATATAGCCCGAAGGTAGACATGAACGTTGGGGGGTTACCACCGATTTAAAAGCTCGGTTACAGTCTCATAAAAATTATTTAAAAGCTTGTCTGGAAATGTTGGAGTTACACAAAACGCATTCAACCTTTTGTCTGGAAATGTTGGGAACGTTGGGAAGACAAACGTTTAGAAAAAATTAATTTGTTTAATGAAAAAAACGTTCTTGGTTTGACTTCAACTCCAGACAGCCAAAATTTGAGTTTCTTCGGCAAGCCAAAATAATTATTTATTTGTAAAAATAATCCGGTAAAAGGAACCCACTACCTCTTGAACTCGCGCGCAGGGGAGGCGAATCGGCTGATTTCAACTGCGATTGCCCTGAGTTGGCCTGTCTCATGTGCGCAAGGCCACTTCTCTTCCAAGCCCATTTTACTAGCCCACTTCATTCCTTAGTATATATACACTAGGAGAGTCTTTTTTTTAATCAATGTGGGACTTTGACATACACACACTTTTGACACACATACAACAATCCCCCACATGTGTCAAAAGGATCTATGTTCGTCTGAGTTATTCACACGGAGGATAATCACTTTGAATTTGGTGTCTGTCGACTTGAACCAATCCTAGACTAATAAAACTTAGCACATAGAAAAGTCAGTGTAACTTCGTTATTGAACCAACAGATCTTGAGCATGTGCTAGAGGTCTTATTAATCGGATTATACCCCCACAGTCTCTGCTGTTAACGACGGTTTTGCACATCATCAGCCATGCGCTCGCCTGGTTTTAACAAATGCTCTAGAGATTTTGCTACGATCTCATAAGAGCGGCCTCACTCCATATTTGTATAGGTGTTTTCATCAAGTGTATCTGCAATAAATACACCATCTGTAAGGACTATGAAAACATTAAGAGCTATTGCTCAGCCTCCGTTCAATGCATTCTAGCACTTTCTCAAGCCATAGGAAGGGACAAAATTCAGTGCTAGCAGAACTAACAAGTGACTTGTTTTTACCCATTGAACCTTCTTCATGGGATCTCCAATCACAAAGGTTGGGTTGCCATCACCGTTAATTTCAAACAGGCTTAAGTCCCATTCCCCTCGATGTTTCAATAATAAATTTCTTCCCTAGGGGTTTAGTTAACGGATCCACCAGATTTATATTATGTCTCAATCGAATATGTCTACTTTTGCCATTGAAGGTCTTATTTTTAGTCGTTGCTATTGTAGACTGGCTATCACAATGTAAAGACATTGATGGTGTGGGCTTTTCACCTATTGGAATACTTGCTAAGAAGTTTTTCAACCACTCAGCTTCACTCCCAGCCAGCTCCATTGCAATGAACTCAGAATCCCCTGAGGATTTTGTGTTGATCGTCTGTTTTGCAGACTTCCAGGTTATTGCACCACCACCAAGAGTGAATATATAACCACTAGTGGATTTTGTCTCTTCTGAATCTGAAATCCAGTTAGCATAACTGTATCCTTCCAATACAGCGAGAAATCCACTATACAATATACCATAATTCATGGTACCTCTCAAATATCTCAAGACTCTCACCAGAGCCTCCCAGTGTTTACTGCTTGGACAGTGAGTATATCTACTCAATCTGCCTACAACATAAGCTATATCAGGCCTAGTAAAGTTCATCAAATGCAACAGACTCCCAATAATCTGTGCATATTCAGATTGAGCAACTGGGTCACCCTTGTGCTTTTTTAATTGCACACTCGAATCATAAGGAGTACTCAAAGGAGCATCTTCAAGATGTCCAAACTTTTTGAGGATTTTCTCAACATAATGTTCTTGGGAAAGCAAGATTCCATTTTCATTTCTTATGATTTTTACACCCAAGATTACCTTGGCTTCACCCATATCTTTCATGTCAAAATTTGAAGAAAGAAAATTTTTTGTTTCATTAACAATACACATACTAGAGCCAAAAATTAGCATATCATCCACATACAAGCATATAATCACATATTTATTATTCACAAACTTTGTATAAACACATCTTTCTACTTCAACAGTAGAAAATCCACCAGTTGTCAAAACTTGATCAAGTTTCTCATACCATTGCTTAGGCGCTTGTTTTAAGCCATACAAAGACTTTACAAGTTTACAAACTTTATTTTCTTGCCCAGGAATCGCATATCCCTCAAGCTGTGCCATATAAATTTCTTCTTCTAAATCACCATTTAAAAAAGTTGTTTTAACATCCATTTGATGAACAAAAAGTTTGTAAATTGAAGCCAAAGCAATAAGAACTCTTATAGAAGAGATTCTAGTCACAGGAGAAAAAGTGTCAAAATAATCTATATTTTCTTTTTGAGTAAAACCCTTGGCCACAAGCCTTGCTTTATACTTATCAATTGAACCGTCTGGAAAATATTTTTTCTTAAAAATCCATTTACACCTAATAGCCTTAGCTCCTTGGGGCAAATTTGATAAAACCCAAGTTTTATTTTTCCTTAAAGAATCAATTTCAATTTCAATTGCTTCTTTCCAATATTTGGCATCAGGAGAAGAAATAGCTTCATAAAAATTTAACGGTTCATCTTGTACTAGATAAGTGTAAAAGTCATCTCCAAAACTTGTTTCTTTCCTTTGCCTTTTATTTCTCCTTAAAACCAAATCCTCGTTAAAACTTTGTTCAAACTCTGAATTCTCAACAGGTTTAGAAACATGCTTAATTTTTAAAGGAAAAATATGTTCAAAGAATTCAGCATCCTTAGTTTCTATAATTGTATTTTGGTCTAAAACATCACTTTTTAAAACTAAAAAAATGATACGCTGCACTTTGTTCAGCATACCCAATAAACATACAATCAGAAGTTTTAGAACCAATTTTCCTCTTTTTAGGATCAGGCAATAAAACTTTTGCAAGACACCCCCACACTTTCAAATATTTTAGTTTGGGGTAAACCCTTTCCATAACTCATAAGGTGTTTTCTTCGTTTTCTTATGAGGTATCCTATTTTGTAAAAAAGATACAGACAAAATAGTTTCACCCCACAAGTTATCAGGGGCAGAAGAACTCACAAGTAAAGCATTCATCATTTCTTTTAATGTTCTATTTTTTCTTTCTGCAACACCATTAGACTCGGGAGAATAAGGAGGTGTTATCTCATGTATAATTCCTTCTTTTTCACAAAAATTATTTAACAAAATATATTCTCCTCCTCTATCCGATCTAACTCTTTTAATTCTTTTGTTTAATTGATTCTCAACCTCTGCTTTATATAACAGAAATTTTTCAAAAGCCTCATCTTTGTTTCTTAACAAGTATACTTTAGTATATCTTGAAAAATTATCAATAAAAGTGATATAATATTTTTTACCACCTCTAGTCATGGTTTGTTTTAAGTCACCTAAATCTGTATGAATTAAAGATAGTAACTCAGATTCTCTTTGACTAGAAAAATGAGGTTTTTTACTTTGTTTAGTTTCTGCACATACTTCACATTTTCCAAAATCTCTGTTTTTAATTTCAGAAAGTAGTCCAAGTTGTCGCATCCTATTTATATAACCTTTACTAGCGTGACCTAGTCTAGCATGCCACAAATCAAAGGAATCAACCATATAAACAGGCATATACTCAGAAGATTCAGTTTTATTCATTTCATCAACATTTAGAACAAACAGTCCCTGATTACAATACCCTTTGCCTACAAACACATTATTTTTTGTCATTACAATCTTGTCAGATTCAAATGACACTTTAACCCCAGCTTTCCCTAAAAGAGCAACTGACACTAAGTTAGCTCTAACTTTAGGCACATGCAGAACATCATTCAAAGCTAGATTCTTTCCTGATGTGAGCTTTAAGACCACTTTCCCTTTTCCTTGAACTTTAGCAGTTTAGGAATCAGCAAGGTAAACATGGTCTTCCCCTTCCTTTACAGGATTATAGGTGGTAAACATCTCTTGGCTTGCACATATGTGCCTGGTAGCCCCGGAGTCTACCACCCATTTCTTCACATCTGAAATCAAGAGAGCTTGTGACACCACTGCAGCAATGATGTCATCATCACCGTCACCATCTCGTTGTACCAAATTTACATTTGGCTTTCGAGGCTTATCACGGGTTGCTCTCTTTCTACACTGTGCTACATAGTGTCCTGGTTTGCCACAGATAAAATAGTCTCCTTTCTTTTTGAAAGAGGGGTTAGAAGCATTGGGTTTGTAATCAGATTTCTATTCCTCTTGTCTTTAGTTTTAGAATCATACCTCTTGTTGTGAGGCTTTGTCTCCACTAAGTTGGCTTTGGATGTCATTTCTCTGGTTCGAGCTGCACGTATTGCCTTGCGGTTGGTGTCTTCGATGATGATGTGAGTAATCAAGTCAGTCAAGGATAGCTGCTTCTGTTTGTGTTTCAACTGCTGTTTGTAGTCAGACCATGATTCTGGCAGCTTCTCAATCAGTATCCCAACAATAAACTCGTCTGGAAGGTTGATGTTTTCAGCACGAAGCTCCTCCAGCGGCTTATGATATTCGTTGATTTGCTCCTTCACATCCTTGTTCTCGGTCATCTCCCATTTATAGTAGTTGCCCACAACGAACTTTTGTTTACCGGCATCCTCAGCAATGTACTTTGTAACCAGGGACTCCCATATCTTACAAGCTTCCTTATAGACACAGTAGACATCGAACAAATCATTAGATAAAGTGCTAATGATAGTATGTCGGCATACCTTGTTTGCATGAGTCCATGCAACTCGTTAGGCTTGATCAGTATCAGCAGGAGGCTCGGATTGAGCAAGAGCAGCAGCCACACCATGCATGTCGAGGACGGTGAAGACACGTTCTTGCCAGCGTTTGAAGTTTCGGCCATCAAAGACTTCTATCTTTATATGTCCGGGAACGGCCTTGGTAGGGGGACGGCAACAGCGGCAGGCACGTACTGACCTCCGGCCGAACCACTCGGCACACCTTCGGGAGTGACATTCTCAGCATTATTGGTCACCATTGGGCTGAATAGTTCTTAAGATTGTCGACGACACCGGCGGCAAACGTGTACAGCAAACTCCTGATTGGTTGCTTGAGTCGTGCCAGGAAGGACACTGTCCTTAAGAACTATTCCGGCACACCCTCGGACGTCCGGCAGTTCCCCAGGATTAAACAAGCACTTCCCCGGTGGAATAAGGGAACAGAACAATGGAGACCAAACGTAGTGATAGACGCACACAGACAGATTCATAGAGGGAGGAAGAGAGAACCGTGAGGACTCAAGAGGCTTCTGTATTTTGCTCCGTCTGAACCCATGGCTATATATAGCCCGAAGGTGGACATGAACGTTGGGGGGTTACCACCGGTTTAAAAGCTCAGTTACAGTCTCATAAAAATTATTTAAAAGCTTGTCTGGAAACGTTGGAGTTACACAAAACGCATTCAACCTCCTGTTTGGAAACGTTGGGAATGTTGGGAAGACAAACGTTTAGAAAAAATTAATTTGTTTAATGAAAAAAACATTCTTGGTTTGACTTCAAACTCCAGACAGCCAAAATTTGAGTTTCTTCGGCAAGCCAAAATAATTATTTATTTGTAAAAATAATCCGGTAAAAGGAACCCACTACCTCTTGAACTCGCGCGCAGGGGGGTGAATCGGCTGATTTCAACTGCGATTACCCTGAGTTGGGCTGTCTCATGTGCGCGAAGCCACTTCTCTTCCAAGCCCATTTTACTAACCCACTTCATTCCTTAATATATATACACTAGGAGAGTCTTTTTTTTAATCAATGTGGGACTTTGACACACACACACTTTTGACACACATACAACATCTCTTGCTTTGTTTATGATATACGCATATATAGCTATGGACATATATTCTGTTTTCTTTGGCCCAGACCAAGATCTTGTTTATCTTACACTTGTAGTCTATTCATTATCACCCTCTGTTGCTTCTAGTTTATTCCACACCTTCAGATCCCCAAACATGGTATGAAAAGCCACATTATTAATTAACAAATTCAGATTCTCTGATCCAATCTTATAATGTCTAATATTCGTACCCATAATTAATGCCTGCACCAGATTTAACCCTTCTAACATCAGTACCATGCCAAGTTATACTTGTAGTTATGTACCGCCAACACAAGATGAAGACACCCTGGCATCCAAAATAGCAAAAACCTAACTGATCAATTTAGTGCATGTGTTGATGTACGGAAAAGTGCGCACATATATTGAAGTTATTAGAAGCATAAAGAAAAGGAAAGATGAAGACCTGCAGAGGCAAGCATTTGTGCATTGGAAAGGAACAGGTAAAGCATTGAGGAAGATGGTCAAGAAACCCCATTTATGAATTATGATAATGAGATCTTCAGATATAGGAAGCGTAGACTAATGCATCAAACTGCACAAGAAACATATGACATCCTCAGAGGATTGCTAGTAAGTCATGAAAAAAAATCACTTTGTTTCTTTAAAAGGAGGGACTTATTGGAGAGTCGTGTCATGTCCTGCCCAGCAAGGATACCATGACAACTCTTGAGTCTGAACTGTATTATCTTTTATTTGTACAATCTCAATAGCATTCTTGGTGCCAAAAAAGTTTAACTTATTTGTAATTTCTCCAGTGCTATGTGTTTCAGCGCAGAAACATATATTTGACATATTTGATATTCCATATATCAGTTTATTTACCATACTTATGTTCATCTATAGTAATGTATTGATCTGATCTTCAAGTCGTCATTTGCATTACATGCCTCTGAGCTTGGATTCCACTATACGCTACTGTTTATGTCATACACTACTGTTTATGTGATGTTCTGATGTGTTTCATGTGCTTCATACCCCAAAATCTTCATTCCCATTGCATTTGATAGAAATTTGGCATCATTAGCACTCCAAACTTCTTATAGTAGTTGAGATATTATATACATTACGTGGACCACTTGTAGAAATGAACTGTCTCAAGTAAAATTTAACTGTAAAAGAAAGGCACCAAATATACGAATATGTGTAAAAGTATTTAAAAATAAAGACTTCATCTCAAATATGACAATGCCTCCCAAAGTTACTAGAAACATTGACGCTTTAGAAGAAATAGAAAGCAGAGGATGGTCGACTTGGTGAATGAGTAGGGACTTTAGTTTGTGTCATTTTTAAAACCGATAATCACATTATGAATCGCAGTTAAAACATGATTGGAAGCTCAAAATTTTAAGTTATATCCGTTGAACTCTTTATATGTAGAGTGCTTGAAGATAGTTTACTTTTACCAAAATAACTTAAGCTATATAATTAAACACACTCTAAATTTTATATATGCTTAATCTAATTTCCAATTTCTAGATGTAAGATTTCTTTTAATTTCTTTATCTTTAATAATATCTAGTCAAAACATTAGATCATGGCAAAAAAAAAAAAAAAACAATGATATCATGTACAAGAATAATACGGAGACATTAATATGAAAAAATTCTCAAGCTACATACGCAAGTCATGCTGAAATATATGTGATATAAGTCATGCCAGGCAATTAGATTTTGAATGAAATTATTATTAAATATCTAACTAATTATATTATTTATTATATTAAATTGTGTCTATGTATATCTAAATTATGTAGTGTTACGAAGACGGCCGAGTTTCAAGTCTGACAAACCATAGTTTTTTAGTTTTTATTACTTTAATCACCTTCTCGTTGATAATAAAGTCTGGGCAATTAGAATTAAATCTGGGGATCATTGTTTTTGAGACTGTGGAGATTGTTTCTGATGTAGATTTGTCTATATCTGAAAGAGATGTACCCTCTTGGTTGGATTGTAAAATCCCCATCCCCTTCCATTCAAAGTAGTTTTCATCCCTTTTCTACTCTTTTGATTGTGGGTGGTGTGTGAGTTGCCATAGGTGGTACGGTGGTGCTGTCAATATTAATGTGTGGGTCTTTCACTTGTGGTCTTCTTCTTACTATTTTAATTTATGAATGTAAGTGTTGCTCATCTTCCTCTTTTATTAAAGAGATTTTGCTAGCTCTTTTATTGTAAATCTTTGCTTTTATTTATTTTTCTTAATTTTTATTGCTAATTGATATTGTGATTGGTTGATTTAATTGAATATTTATATAGTTGGGTATTTTATAGGTGAATTTATGCCTTCAAATCTTTCTTTTATTTTCAAATTTATATTTCATAATAGTTGATTCAATTGAATATTTTTATATTTGAGTATTTAGATTGTTAGAGTGATTTAGTTAACATTATTATTGATATTGGATTAATTATAAATTTTTATATTTTTTAATATTTGAACAAATATGTGCGTGTATGGATTAATATATTAGTTATATAGAGAAAACATTATATCAGTTCATTTTATAATATATATATATATATATATAGTGTAATTGTAGCTTGTTGCATAATTATTGTGATTGTACCGATTGGTTGTTCATACTTGTTATATAATTTATATAATTCACATGTTTTAATTTCTGGATGTATTAAAAAACAAATAATTTTTTTAAAAGAACTTTTCACAATGATTGTCAATGGCTTTTTTAAAAATTTTGTTTGTTTATTAAAGATTTTGAAAGTTAATTATATAAATAACCGACATGAAAAATATTTTCTTATCAATTATAAGTCAATTTTTCACTTCTTTTTTTTTTTTTACTTTTTCTTAATAACTGATCTAAAAAATTTTAAATAATTATTGTTAAAAGTATTTCTTGTAGTAATGTAACATAAATCAAGCTTAGGTATGTAATATGTATAATATAATGTAAATTAATAAAATAAACAAAGTAGAGACAGAGGATATACTTTCTCAAGCATAGTCTCATTGCTTGGCACATGTTCGATTTTGTTTTTTATGTATTTCATGATGCTATACTAGCCTTGTCACATTGTTGTGGCTCTTTTGATAAAAAATAATAAGTTAGTTATAATGTAATCAATTAAATTTTGATCAAAAAAAAAAAAAAACTACTATATAGTCTTTGACATCAAAATATGAAAAAAATATTGAAATTATATAACAGTCACTTATAGTGATCGTTATATAATTCTACAGACTATATAGTGATTGTTTGTAAACAATTGTCATATAATCTTTGAACAAAAAAATTTTAAAAAAGTATTATATATCAATTTTACTTAGGAACCGCTACATAATTTCTAATGGTTTATTTGGTTTGCAAGGAAAAGAAAGGAGAGAAAATGAAGGAGAAAAATGATTGAAGAAAAAAGTGGAGAGATACAATTTCTTTCATTGTGCTTAATTGAGTAAGAGAAAATAGAAAAAAAATTGTTAATTTTATATAGATAATAATAACATTATTAGTTATAAAAATATTTTTACATAATAAAATTTAATATTTTAACGTATTATATATAATAATTTATATAATATCTTGATTGAATAAAAATATAATTTAAATACTGATTAAAATTTATTTATCCAATTTATAATTTTATTTATTAAATCATTAAATATATAATAATCTAAAATTTTGAAACTACAACAAATATAAGAAACTTAATTGAAATTTAAAATTAGCATTTATCTAATTAATTTAAAAATTAAATATATTGCTTGTTTAACAAAAGTTATGTTCATGATCAAATATAATTATACTACAAACATAAAATTTGGAAATTCCTGCATAAATTTTAAAATAAATTTTTTTTTCTAAATCTCTCCATATTTAGAGAGAAAAATTGGAGGTAAAAACATAGTTTATACATGTTATTTTCCTCTCATTTTATATCTCCATATTTTTTCTACACAACCAAGCAGGAAAATACTATATCTCCTTCGTCTTTTTCTCCCTAATTTTTTTCACTTGCCAAGCATAGCATAAATTACAATCCCACCTGAATTTTATAATGATTTTTACAATAACCATTATATAGAGGTATTATAGATTATTTTTTTTTAGCAGTGACGTATAATGCCAGCTCAGCTTGAACAATCAAACGACGTGAACTAAATAATGCCACATAGTCTTCTCCGGTATTGCCCCATTCTTTTGAAAAAATAGAGTTTATTAGTATTTTATGAATTCACATGCCACTCCAGTGTTACTTCTATGGTTGAGAAAATAATACCTAAAAAAAACAAAGGTTTTTTCAGCAAAAAAGTAAATTAATAGTCAAGAAATTAAATTCATATAACTCAATTAATACCGTTGACTTGTCACGCGGCACACGTTCTTGTGAACAAGTTGTTGTCCGTAATAAGTAGATAGCAAAGTTATTGATGCTTCGAAGTTCAAAGTAGAAAAAAGTTGTTCACGAACTCTGGAAATTTTTCCTAGAAATAAATGAATTTCATGTCAATTACGTGGTGTCAGAAATAATAAAATTAAATTGAATGAGAAAATTGTACATGAAAACCAAATAATTAATTAAAATATTTGGCATGAAGGACCAATTCTTGGAAATTATTGAATGTGCGTTGTGGATTCGCAATCAAGCTTCAACAATCATCTATGCCTGTTCTTGAAAATTTATCGAAGTTCAATTACAGAATTTGAAATCTTCAAAACTTGATCGTTCCTCCGAAATATTTAATTTATTTGGTTCTTATAGAATTTTTGCTTTCACAACTACATGAACAAGTCGCAAGTCTCGCCCAATTAACAAGTTTTTTGACTGCAATGCATGACAAAATAAAGAAAAAATTAATCTTTTGATCTCCATAATTTTAATCCATTATAACTTAATTTCTAAATTTTAATTTTTTATAACTCAGTTCTTGTAGTTTTAACTTGATTGTGACTCAGTTGTTAAATTTCAACTCTCACAACTTAGTCCCTATATTTTTTTAAATATAGATACCAATATTTTAAATGATTGAAATTATAAGGATTAAGTTATAAGAGTAAAAGTTTAGAGGCTAAGTTATAATTGAATTAAAATTATAAGAACCAAGTCACAATGAGTCAAAATTTAAAAATTAAGTTACAATTAAGTTAAAACTATAAGAATTAAATGGTTAATTTTCTTTAAAATAAAATATAAAAAGTATTAGAATAAAAATTATTGTTGATAATATATGATAACAATACCTACATTAAAATACTTCCTACGTTCAAAAATATAAGGCTCTTTTAACTGAATCTTATCTTTAATAAAATAGTTACCTACTTTTAAACTAACCCTATCTTTTTATATTTACCTCTATTAAACACCGTATAATAAATATAAAGTCATTATTAATAGAGATACTTTTGAAAAAAGACAACGATTATACCTCGAAAGACTAAATATCTTATATTTTTTAACATCCAATTCTTCAAAAAATATCTTATATTTTTAAACGAAAAGAGTACTTAAGTGGATCAATTATAAACTACTATTCACAGTTCAAATAAGCAAGGGCATGTATGATTATATAATAGTTGAGAAAAAGCTGGCAATTCCCACCCGCTGGGCCAAGAAATAGATAATCAACAAAATGGTTAAGTTAATTAATTTTGTAACCCAAACTAATTAATCCATGTTATGAATTAATTCAAGCAAACAACTACGGCCTAAAAAGCTTCATTGCAAAAAATCACACATAGTCAATGTTCAAGTCAATGAAAAGACTTAAACACAATCCCATCGATAACCTAATGTTATATTTGGATACACATGAATTTGGATTTGGATTTGAATTTGAGCCAAATCTATTATTTGGATAATTAAAAATGTATGGATTTGAATTTGACCCAAATCTAAATTCAAGTTCTCCCTTAATTTTCTTGTAATTTGAAAAAACTCATATTATTTTAAATCTAATTCAACTCTTTTGTACTTTGACTCAAATGCACGAAGGCTTGATTAACTTGCTAACAATAATTGGACCAAATTGTCAAAGTTCACAAAAACAAGCTGCCACTATTGATCAGGATGGGACAACCAACTTTCACTGAGACCAAACTAACGATGACGATGAGGACCGAACGATCGACTTCCATGGTATGGACTGATGGCAAAGATGGGGATTGGACGGCTGATTTTCATAGAGACCAAACCCACAACTACGATAAGGATCGGACGACCGGCTTTTATCGAGGTTGGACCGATGACAGGAACCAAATTGTAGACATCCACTGGGATTAAACTGATGGCAACTATGAGGACCAGATGGTCGACTTTTATAGGGACTAGACCAATGGCGACGATAAGGACCAGCGACAACTTTCAACTGGACTAAATCAACGATGAAGACAGGGATCAGATGGCCAACTTCCCTAAGGACTTGACGGGCGACGACAACAATGGGACTGAACATCATACTTCCACAGATATCGGATCGATGATGACAATTGAGACCAATGGCTAACTTCCACCTAGATCGGACCAACGACAACGATGAGAACCGGACAGTTGACTTTTATTAAGACTAGATCGATTATGGGAACCAGATTGTTAACATCCACTAGGATCATACCGACTGCGGTAACAGGGATTAAATGGCTAACTTCCATTAGGACTAGATCGATGGCAATGATGGGGATCGGACGGTAGACTTTCACTAGGACCAGACTGACAACTATAATGGGTATCAGATGGCTGACTTTCGCCAAGACTAAATGGATGGTGATGATGAAGATCAAAAGTCTAACTTGCACCGAGCGAGGACTAGACAGCCACCTTCCATCGCCATCGCCTTCAATCCAATTCGGTGTTGGTGAAAGTTGATCATTTGGTCCCTGTCGTCCGCCTCGATTCGATCCTTGTCATCCCCATCAATCTGATCCTGGTGGAAGTTGGCCTTTTGGTCCCCATTAGTCCCCTCAGTCCAGTCCCCATCGTCCCTATTGGTTTGGTCCGGATAGAAGTTGGCTGTCTGATGCCCATCGTTGCCTTCGATTCGGTCTTAGTGGAAGTCGGCTGTCCAGTCCCGATAGTCACTGTCAGTCCAATCTTGGTGGAAGTCAACCATCTATCCCTATCTTCGTGATGGTTCGATCTTAATGGAAGTCGGAGGTTTCATCCCGATCATCACTGATGCCACAGTGCTAGTCAGCTTTGTTTGTATGATTCCATTGAAAGTTGGCTATTTAAATCATCAAGTTTGACCTATCTTTCAAGTTTCTTTTAAATTTAAATATAAAATTTAAAATTTAAAATTTTATTTTAGATCCAAACAAAGAATTTTAATATTGTAATTTGAATTTTTTATATCATCCAAATAAAGAATTTAGAATCTATAAATTTTAAATATGAGATTTCGAATATGAAATTTTAAATCCCAATTCAATTTAAATAGACTCATCCAAACATAACCTAATAGTCTTGCTCCTTTCAACAAGTTCATAGGACAATAAATAAATGAATGTGATTGATGATGTAACGTATCTTTTCTTTTTCAAGATGAACATTCTCATATGGCTTTGAGAAATTGTATTGTCATGCGTTTGGTGAATAGACAAACGTATAAATTTGAACATACTTTTTTTATAAATTCATTTCTTATAATTCCACAATATTTCTTACAAAAATAGTTGTATTTGAAAAGAAAACTATTTTAGTGAGTCAATTGATGTTTGCGCCTTGAAAAAGTCAGGGTATTCGAGAAAGAGCTCAACCAGAATCTTTTTCCTTTAAAGTAAAACAAAAAAAATTAGAAGATGAAAAAGATTGATTTTTTTTTTTGTAATTGGAATTAGAAGATGAAGAAAGAAGCGTAAATGTTATTGTATATAGATGATGTAACATCCCGAAATTTTAAGACTCGAATTTATAAAAATAAAATAAAATAAAATATTATAATTAAATTAAAATTTAGAATAATTTGATAGAGGCGCAGAGTTTGAATTTTACTAAGCAAAAGTTTGGTTATTTGATTTTTAAATATGGGAAAAATTACCAAAGTTGACCCGGGCTTTTGTGCAATAATGAAAAATATTGGGTCCTTTCTTGTAATTTGCCCCAAAATATTTTAGCATCAGTTTTAAAGAGCAAAACAGACCAGAAACAGAGAAAATGAGCAAGGAAAGAAACGCACAAACGGGAGAGAGAGAGAGAGGGAAGAAGAGAAGAGAAAAGGAGGGAGTTAGGCTTGGATTTAGGAGTCTTTGCGACCGTTGCGAGTTCGGCTACACGATAGATAAACTCCTACTTCAATCCTCTTCTCTTTCTCTTGATTTTCTTCAATTTTTGGAAGAGAAAATTTTTAGATTTTGATCCTAAAGGCTTTATTCTTGTAAGCTTTTGTTTCTTTGGATCCTAGGGAGCATGTTTTGAGTTTTTATATAGTGATCTAATGTTTTGAGTAGATAATTGGATGAAAAGAGATGTTTTGGGTACAAAATAAACCTTGAGAAATTGGGTTTTTGCTCTTCAATGGTTTAAGCTTATTGATTTAGTCATAATTTTTCTATTTGAGCCCAATAAGATTTAAATTAAGGTTTGGTTTTCATTATAAGGGCTAATGGTGAAAGTTGGTGACACTAAGTGAAGGTTTTTAATTGATAAAAAATTATATAAATTGAAAATTAGCCTAATGATGGCTAATAAATGGTTTTGGTGGTTAAGTGATACTATGTGAATGTTTGGTTTAATATATGGACCATTAGGGTGGATTATGACTTATTGATCCAAGTTGTGTGGTATGAGTTATAGTCTTCATTAATGCTATTTATCATAATAAGTGATGTGGATCACTTATATGTTATAGGAAATTGTTGGTGGAACTTATTGAGAAGTAAGAAACAAGCCAAGCCCTATTTTGTACAAGGGGAACCCTTTTGGTACCAAAGGGTTGAGGTAACAGGGGAAATTTATATTTTCTATTACTCTGTTTTTGCTATTTTTGAATAAATATTACTAGCTATCATGCATTACATGTTTTAAAAGATTAAATGTGCTTTATAAGGGGTTATGGGGTATTACTTTGATTATAGTGCAATTATGTTTTTTTTAATTGTTTAATAACAATGTTTTTATGGAAACGAGATTTATAAATGTTATACTACTTTAGAGTGTTGAATGGTCAATACTCAGGAAAGATAGACAAGAGTAAAAGGCATGATCTTGGTGGGAGTTCACCAATGAGAAAGTGTGGATTTTTGATATTTTATGGCACACTGTCAGTACTCAGTGTCGTCTTACGTATTGTGGGCTCAGTGCACTAAAGTGGTTAGTGTATTGAGTGTTTGACACCTCTCAGTGGGGAGGGAATTTGACATATAAGTGTGAGGTTGAGTGCCTAGGCCAAGGTAGCCCTCACATGGAAAGTAAGTTGGGCTGTCTCTAGGAGGGAGTTAGCTTCAACTACTTAGGATTCACGTTGAAGGGGCATAGGAGGTTCGGTAGATTAGATCATGCCTTAGATTATGTTTTGTGCCTGTGGAGGTACAAGTAGGTATAAGGTTTACCTGCGAGTTGAAGAGTGCCAGGGGGCATTCTGTTGGTCATGAAAGGCCATACCGACCTAGATCATACATTCATGCATTTTAAATGGCTAAATTATATACTATGTTGAATTTATTATTCATTTATTTGATTATAGCTTACTTTGTAATAATCAATGTAGATTTCACTGTTACTGAGACTGTGGTTGTCTTACCCCTTTCTTTTCAATATTCTAGGTTCAGGCGAAGGATCCAGTGGTGGACGAGGAAAGGAGCAAAGCTAGGGGTTTGCTTGTGATTTGTAAAGAACTGCAACCCCTTTCTTTTGAGCAAATATATTGTAATGTATTTAGGATTAGGGTGCCAGTAGGATATGATTATGTATGTATGTGTGAATATGTGTGGATTGTGTGCTTGTGTATGAATTTTTGTCTGTTTGTAGACTTGTGGCTAGGAAACTTGGTTATGGTGTGTGGTTTTGATGGATTTACTTAGTAGACCAAGTTTCTATTACAAGCAGATATTTATTTTGATATATATGTGATTTTATAAGAAAATGCAAAGTGGTTGCATTGCAAATGATGTGCTATGAGCAAACATATACCTTGGATAGAGAGAGTGGGTGTGTGGGCCCCACAAGGAGCTCTGAGCTAAGTGAAAATGTTTAGCATATGTATTTATATAAATACATAGTATTTAGATTGATTTGTGACCACCCTTATATGATTTGTACATTTTGAGGGTTTAGAGTCCATTTTGGGAAATGGCACCTGGGTGGTCAAATTTTGATGTATGGGGGTTTTTCATCATTTGAATATTCTATCAGGTGTTTTTAGTCTTATTTGACGTGTCCAAAGTGTTCCCACAGGTTTGTGACCATTAGGATGAGATTTGAACAATTTTGAAAATGGTTTTTACTAAAAAGCTGCACTTTTGCATTCGGGTGTCCAAATCTTAATCCGACCGTTGGATTTCTCTAAAATTTGGGTCACAAGTAAAACCTTTTATAAGCTTTGTGTGAGCTTGAAATCACATCGATCGGATATCGGACGGAGAAATGACGCACTCCAAAATTTGGTCTGGAGGTGCTGTCATGACAGCATTAAATTGCTGTCATGACAGCTACAGTGTTGATGTTGTAACTTGCACAAAATTCAATCTGTCTGTTGGATCTTTTCAAAATTTAGTATGCTAATAGTATTCTTTAAAAGTGACATGTGGGCTTTGGAATCATTCCGATCGGAGGTCAGATAATGAAATGGTGCACTCCGAAAGTTAGTCCCGAAGTGCTTTAGCTGTCATGACAGCAAAAATAATCAAATTTTTAACATGTTTAATTTTAAATCCGACCGTTGGATCTTTTTGAAATTTGGTATACTTATAGTACCCTTTGAATGTGACGTGTGAGCTTTAAAATTACTTCGATCGGAGGTCGAATGACGAAACGGTGCTTTCTGAAAGTTGGCCCAGGAGGGCTGTCATGACAGCAATTTAATGCTGTCATGATAACATTTTTTATTTCATTTTCGTCTAGCTTGCTTTCGCGTGCTATAGGTAGAACCTATAAATTTTTTTTTAAAAGGCTTTAAATGTTTACTTTGCAATTGTGTATTTGCTTAGTGATTTAAATGGTTTGTTTTCTAAGTTGGTTTTAGGATTAATTCCTTAATTACACTTAGTTTATTTGAATTGTGTGATTTTTGAATAACACTCGGGGCAAGTGTTACAGATGATATGTTAATGACTTAATGCATTGTTGACTATTCGTTGTGCCTTCAAGTTCTGGTTCTCTAATTTAAACATAGGCCTAAACAATGCGTTAAAGTAGATATTCACTTAATCTTTTTACTATTTTTGTCCTTAATTTTTCAATATTTTTGTAAAAAGAATTTCATGGGTTTCTAATTTTTTGAAATTTATGAAAAAATTGACACTTTAGTCTCCTAATAAGAGTTGACAACTCATTGAAAATCAATTTACGACAATGCCCTTATATAATCACAATATGCATAGCTCAGAAGGGAAAATGGGAATGGAGAAAATGTTGATGTAAACCTATATTTTTAATGATTTATTTTAAAATTTAATGTGATTAGTTTGAATTTGAATGAAATTATTGTTAATTATCTATAAAATTATTATTTATTATACTGAATTGCGTGTCTATATCTAAATTATGTAGTGTTAAGAAGACGACTTAGTCTCGAGTCTGACAAACGAATGGTTTTGAGCTTCTTGTATTACTTCGAGCACCTTCTTTTGTCTATACCTGGGATTATTGTTCTTGAGACTGTGGAGATTTTTTCTGACATGGATTTGTGTATATCTATAAAAGGGATTGTACCCTTTTGGGTTGATTGTAGAATCCTCATTCCCTTCTTTTAGTTGAATGAATTTTTTTAAGGGGAAAAAATGTTGTTGCCTACCATTTCCTTTTGAAATATCAATACTTGTTTACTAAACATGAACCATTCTTTCTCACGGATATATTTTGGTATTTTATTGGAAATTGATTAACATTTTAGCGCTCATGCAATAGAGAAATTGTAATATATGACATGACATATCTTAAAAAGACCCTTTACAATGGATGTATGGAATTGGAAGGTATTAAAGTGTTAATATTTTCTTATAAGATCCCCAAATATCATTCTCCTAAAAAAATCAATTTTCTTATTTATTTTAAAAGCATAGTCAATTTATGTTACCATAAAACGGGTACAGCCCAACAAAAGCATTTAGAAAAGAACTTCCAAAGACCCGAACTGACTAAACAAAAAAACAGACTCAAAGAAAGAAAATAAAAGACAGACACATGCTGATATAGACTCAAAACAAGACTCCATAGAAACAAACCAAGGAAATTTCCAAAAGGGTCAAATTGTTATGTTCTTGAACCTGCAGGCAAGTAGTGAAGAAGCTTAATATTTTAAAGTCACTAATCAGTCCATAAACTGATCTGATGAAAACCATTTTAAAAAGCCCAACGAGCAAAGAAGTGAACTGATGATCGAATATCAGTTCAATAAGTAATATCCCATAAGACTTGAAAATCCAAGGCTTGAAGTTTAAATGTCTGCATGCTCAAAATGCTAAAACGAGTCAGGACAAAACACTGAACTATGAAACAAAAATAACAAACAAATTGAAAACAAATGATGCAGCTCTACGTTGGACCTCCATGTTGCAGCAATCCATGTAGGCCCCAGGGCCAGATGTACCATGCAAGCACGCAAGGTTTCAAAACCTCGTGAAACCCATGATGATCCTTAGAAGCTTCCTTGTAAAAATCACGCACGGTCAAGACGGAAGTCAATGAAAAGACTTGAACATGACAATCACGATATTACCCTAAAAGTCTTGCCTCTTTCAAACGAGAATCACAGACAATAAATAAATTTGGTCAAAAAAAAAAACATGGCAATAAATAAATGAATTAATTGACGATGTAACGTGTTTTTTTTTTTTTTTTGCAAGATGAGCCTCATGACACGGCTTAGAGAAATTGTATTATCATGCATTTCCTGAACAGGCAAACGTATAAATTTGAATATACTTTTTTATAAATTCATTTTTTATAATTCCGCAATTATTTTACAAAAATAGTTGTATTTTAAAAAAACTATTTTAGAGAGTAATTGTAAACCACTGTTTGCACCTTAAAAAATTCAAGGTAGTCCACAAAGAGCTCAACCAAAATATTTTTCCTTTACAGCAAATAAAAAAATAGCAAAAATTAGAAGATGAAAAATATTGAATTTCTTTTTTGTTTATAGAATTAAAAAAATGAAGAAAGATGCAGAAATGCTATTGTATATAGATGAATATATGTTAATGCATTGTTGATTATTTGTTGTGCCTTCAAGTTCTGGTTCTCTAATTTAAACATAGGCCGAAACTATGCGTTAAAGTAGATATTCACTTAACCTTCTTACTTTTTTGTCCTTACTTTTTTAAATATTTTTTAAAAAGTATTTCATGAATTTCTTATTTCGTGAAATTTATGAAAAAAATGACAGTACTTTAGTCTCGTAAAAAGAGTTGATAACATATAGAAAATCAATTTACGACAGTGCCCATATAATATAATCACAATATGCATAGGAAAATAGGAATGAAGAAAATGATGATGTAAACCTGTAGTTTTAATTTTTTATTTTAAAATTTATAATGTGGTAAGTTTTAATTATAATCAATTTAATATTGAGTTTATTCACATAATAGTAAATACCTTAGGATGAATCATTTAATTTAATTATATACAGTTTGTTATTAACCCTTACGCCATTATATACCATTATTCTCTCCCTTAGCTTTCACACACACAATGAAGGCGCATCATCAACTAGCCTGACGACTTCCGTTGATGAGGCTGTTGATATATACATATTTGGGGGTCGACATTGATGGTGATGCATCTTTGCCTCAATGTTCGCAATGCTTTATGATTCACTTTCACAACCTTTTATGCCAAAATTAATAAGAGCATGAAATCAATATATCTAATTTCATCTCATTAGTCCCCCAAGCTAGCTATGCTCTATCCTTTTTATTCACGCGTGGTCCCAAGCTAGATAACTCAACCTATTCAATTTTGTTATATATTTCTTCCATTTTTATATATAAAAAAAATTGTATCACACAATTTAAAAAAGTTAGTTAACGACAATAATTATGTTTGAAAATAAAAAAAATTAAAATGTCCTATATTAATTAACATAAGCATGTATTAATTATTTTTCGTTAATGTAAATTATGAAAGATAATTTAAAAAATGTGTAATAAATATTTATTGAGATAGATGATTTTGCTTATATAAAAATATAAGTAAAAAATTATAGTTTCTCCTACAAACAAAAATGGAGGGAGTAGATGTTACATGTTTCTGGCCATTTAATATTTATGAAAATTTTATAGTATATACTCTATGCTTTTTTTAAAAATATAATCACAATATGCATGGCTCAGCTAGGAAAATAGGAATGGAGAAAATGATGATGTAAACCTATAGTTTTAATGATTTATTTTAAAATTTAATGTGATTAGTTTGAATCATGTTGTGTAGAGAAAATTGATAATTTTAAACTTTACATGACATAATCTTATTTTTTACGAAGGAGAATTAAAGAACCTATGCAGCTATGAAAACAAAAATGGTAAATAAACAAATTAGCCTTCAAAATATAAATCCAATAGTGTCTAGAATCATCAAGTTATCTTTTGTATAATATTTCCTTTTAATTAGTGAAAAAGATGTAATTTAACCTATGTCATTAATAAAGATTAACTTTTTTTATTAGTTGACCAGAAAATGATAAGAAGGGATAAAAAAAAATTTAGTCCTTTTTTGTAACACTTGATCCTTGTCTGTAATTTTTAATTCATTTTTTCATAATTTTTTGAGTTTTTTTTGTCATTTTCTGATCAATTAAGGTTAAAATTAACTTTTGTTTATGATAAAGTATTTTCAAAATTTAAAAAAAATTGTATAAAAAATGAGTTTAGGATTCTAGATATTTATGAACATATAATTTATGAGCCAATTTACTTATTTAACCAAAGAGAAAAGGATGCAAAATAATAAATAAAAAAGAATTGAAATTAAAGCCTGGAACAAAATTATATTTTGAAAGACTTTATAACATTTTAAATAATCTGAAGATTCAATATATAAAGTAATTTTAAAAATATAAGATTACCTAATATAAACGATATTTTTTCTCAAAAATATATATATATATATATATATTTTAAAATGACTTCTTGCCTCTGGCACGAAGTGTCACCGCAACAAATACGTTGTGACTGACTTGTGAGTATCGACCCTTATGAATAAGTGTATACTCTATCCATATTAAATTATAAGATAATTTAAAATAAGATTTTCCATACAAATGAAATACAATAATGATACTTTATGGACTTATTTTTTAAAAACAAAACTATAAACTTTTAAAAATTTTCCTATATACTTAATCATTATATTACTCTCTCCGTCTCAAATTATAAGATATTTTTAGAAAATATTGAGTGTTTCAAAATATAAGACATTTTTTATAAGAATAAAGTTTCATTAATGATACTTTTTCAATATTACCCTTCTCATATATTCTATCTCTTCAATATTCTTTTATCAATGGAATATTAAATAAAGGGCATTTTTAAAAGTTTCTATTTTTATCTTGAAAAAATAAGGTTGTAAAGTGTATTTAATGAATTTTATTGATATATAAAATTTTGTCTAAGAGTGTCTTATAATTTGAAAGGGAGAGAATACAATATTTCTTCTAATCCTATTTATAAGTCACTTTTAATATTTTCACTAGAACTAGGAAAGATCTTATGCCTAATTAATTATGTCTAAAAATTTAGCAAGTTTTTAACATTATTCCTATTAAATATACCTACTTTAAAATAAAATATTCTAGTATTTAATAAATTTTCTTACATTTAACAGGAGCAAAATAGCTGAGATGAAAATAATAATCATTGAGGTTCCTTATAAATATGATTAAAATAAATATTCACTCTCCGCTTTATAAATAAGATTAGAGAAGTATCATTTAAATTTTTTCTCTACTTGTAAGGTAACATTAGAACAATATCATTAATGAAATCATATTTTCCTCAAATTTTTTTTATATTTTGGGATAACAAAATTCCTCCAAACTTATCTTATAATTTGGAATAAAGGAAGTGATTCAAGATAGCATCTTTAATTTTGTATTCAAGATAGACCATCTCATTGTCTCGTACGACATGTAGAAATTGTATATATATAATTTTTCTGCAACAATTGTATATTTTTCTGAACATCAATTTTTAACTATTTTTAATAATTTTTATGGAAAATTTTAAACCAATAGGCTCTTTGAAATTTGATATTGACGAGAAAATGTCTGCATGCTCAAAAATAAATTAAAGCAAGCAATGATAAAACACTGAACTATGAAATAAAAATAACAAACACACTGAAAACAGAAAGCCAAAAAATAAATAAATGATGCAGCTCTATATGTTGGACTTCCATGTTGCTGCAATCCATGAAGGCTCCCAGGGCCAAATGTATCATGTAAGCAAACGAGGTCTTTTTAGCAGAAACCTCGTCAAACCCATGATGATCCGGAAACTCACGACATAGTCAAATGTTTCTATTTCAAATGTTATTCAAAGTTACTTTATCTCAATAATAATAATAAAAAAAAATTATCAGCAAGGAATGCACATTCTTTTAAGCAATGTTTTAAAACCCGGACCGGACAGCGAATCGGAAATATCAATGGGTCACGGGTCTTATGGTTCAACCGGTCAGACCGGCGGTTGGACTGATGACCTAATAATTAAATAAAAAATTATTTATATATATATATATATAAAAGAAACAAGTTAACAAAAATACAACACTAGATTCTTGAATGCATCAGGATTTAGGCATAATCACTTGAAAAAAATAAAATTTCTATTTGCAATAAACAACTCTTAGACAATAAAAAATAGATTCATCTTCATCCATTTAATAATCTTTCATTTTGCAATAAACAGCTCAGATAATAAAAAGCAAGCTCATCTATTAGCATTCATTCTACTCCATTTAGAACCATAGAGATTACATTAAATTGGGTAGAGATATAAATGAGGGAGAAAGAAAATCTCATTGGGACTGAGAGAGAGAGAGAGAGAGCAATCAACAAAGAAGATGAAGAATCATGAAAGGGGTCGAGCTCGACGCCATCTGACTATTTTCAACAACTAGATGCCTATACTAGAGTTAACCAAGAACACGAAGTCAGAAACCAAAATGAAGAAAGTGAAGTGAAGATGAAGAATAAAGAAGCATTTGAAGTTTGAGAGAGTTTGAGATTACTAAAGTTAAATGGTGAAGACAACGAAGGGTGAACATAGAACCCAAATGGTTGAGAAAGCGAGTCCAAGATGGCTAAATGGTGAAGACAGAGCCCAAAAGGCTGAGTGGCTTGAGGGAGATGACACATAGAACAAAACCCAGATGGCTGAGATTTGAGAAGGTGACGAGAATGAGTGCGTGCATTGTGCGAGACAGAGAGAAGTGAGACTAAAAAGAAGAAGAATGGGTCCTTATAGGTGTTGGTCTGCTAGACAAAGTGAGAAGAAGGGTTTTTTATCTTTAAAAATACCAATTTTATCATTTTTTTGCGGCCCGCTGTTGACCTGTAAAACTCGCTCCGGGTTCCGGGTTTTTCCCGAGTCTTTAAAAACCGTCCGGTTCTAGGCGGGCCAACCCGGGCCAACTGCTAATCCTGGTTAATTGGTTGAACCAGCCCGTTTTCTTCAGCAGGCGACGGTCCGACCGGTCCGACCGTCCGGGTCAGTCTGGGTCTTAAAACCTTGCTTTTAAGGGTTGAGACGTATAGTGCCAGCTCAGCTTAAACAATCAAAATGACATGAACTAAAATAATGTCAAAGAGTCTTCTCTTGTATTGCCTCATTTTTTTTAAATAGTTTATTAGTATTTATCTGGATGTGTAAACAGTTTTCCATGCGTTTTTAAAATTATCCTTATTTATTTTATGAATTCATATTCCCCATTATAGTTAATCCTATAGTTGAGAAAACAACACTTAAAAAAAGAAAGATATTTTCAGGAAAAAAATAATTAGTAATCAAGAAATTAAATTTATATAACTGATTTAATATTGTTGTCTTGTCCCGCAGAAGTAGTTGTCCGTGATTAGCAAGAACATAGCAAAATTATTGATGCTTCGAAGTTTAAAGTTGGAAAAAAGTAGGTGATGAACTCTGGAAATTTTTCCTAAAAAATAAATGAATTTCGTGTAAATTATGTACGATGTCAGAAATCATGAAACAGAATGAGAAAATTGTACATAAAAGCCAAGTAATTAATCAAAACATTTGGAATAAAGAACCAAGTCTTGAAAATTATTAAATGCGCGTTGTAGATTTCCAATCAAGCTTCCACAATCATCTATGCCGATAAAATATTCAAATTATTTGGTTCTTGGTTCTCATAGACTTTAGTTGCTTACACAACTACATGAACAAGTGACAAGTGACAAATCTCGCCCAATCAACAAGTTTTTTGATTTCCATGTATGATAAAATAAAATATATAAAGTATTAGAATAACAATTATTGTTGATAATATATACACACACGTATATATGACAACATTACGTACATTAAGAATACTTAAGTGAGTCAATTATAAACAACCATTTACATTTCAAATAAGCAAGGGTACAATAAGTTGAGAAAGGGCTGGCAATCCCCCGGCTGGGCCAGTAAATATATAATCAACGAAATGATTAAGGTAATTAATTTTGTAACCCAAATTAATTAACCCATGATATGAATTTTTTTAACCAACATCCATGCTATGAAGTATTCAAACAAACAATTAATGCCTGAAAAGCTTCGTTGTGAAAATCACACAGTCAAGACTCAAGTCAATGAAAAGACTTAAGCACGACAATCACGTCGATATACCATCTTTCCCTCTCTCTCACACACAATGAAGGCGCATCACCAACTAGATAGCTCAACCTATTCAATTATGTTACACCCATAAAATAATTATGCCAGGATGGGTAGTGCAAAGGGAAGGACCAGCATTGCCCATGACCCCCAAGTTTTTTTTTTTTTTGGTATTATATAGATGTTATGCATGTTACTGGCCCTTTCAAGATTTATGAATGTTTTATAGTATATATGCTTTTTTTTTTAAATATAATCACAACATGCATGGCTCAGCTGGGAAAATAGGAATGGAGAAAATGATGATGTAAACCTATTGTTTTAAATATTTATTTTAAAATTTAATGTGATTAGTTTGAATCATGTTATGTAGAGAAAAATGATGATTTTAAACTTTAGATAACATTATCTTATTTTTTTACGAAGGAGAATTAAAGAGACTATGCAACTTTGAAAAAAGAAAGGATAAATAAGTAAATTATTCTCTAATCTATAAATCTAATAGCGTATGGAATCCTCAAGTCATTAAGTCATTTTTTATGTAATATTTCCCTTCAACTTTAAAAAACAGTACAATTTGACTTTTGTCATTAATAAAAATTAACTTTGATCATTAATTAATTAGCAAATGCCAAAAAAGGACAAAAAAATTTCTTGGTCATTTCTTGTAATTTTTTTATCCTTGTCTATAATTTTTTAATCCTTTTTTTTAAAATTTTATGGTTTTTTTATTCTTTTCTAGTCAATTAAGGTCAAAGTTAATTTTTGTTAATGGCAAGGTCATATTACATTATTTTTAAAAGTTGAAGGAGAACATTGTATAAAAAATGAGTTCAAAGTTTCAAATATTTTTAAACTTATAGTTTAAAGATCAATTTACTTATTTAACCAAAGAGAAAAAAGATGCAAAATAAAAAACGAAACCTAAATAATGCCTCATCCATGTAAAAGTGTTTGGTGGTCCTCCTTTTCATACTCGAGAGAGATTAAGAGTGGAGTAGGAGGACAATATTGAGGATGACATGGAAGATAATGATGGAGAATGGGAAATGACTGTAGATAGAAGGGAATACGTGGACCGTAAAACTCACTCCAAACGAGGACACTGCCTCAAAAATTAAATGTGTGGGGGATGATTGGAATGGAAAATGGCAGAAGAGCATGGCCTGTTTGATGAAAGCATTCATTTCTGTCATTTATGAAATGCCCAAATTCCATAGCGACTGTGGATCACATTGCCCTTCGCGTCTGGACCTGTCATCGCGGCATTTTAATATTTATTTCTTTTTGTTATTATTTGGGTGGCTTGATTAATTAGTTGAACTAAATCTTGAAAGGTGAAGAGGGAATTACGTGCAAGGCTGGATCTTTAAGGTTGGTGTATGAATGAATGAATGAAAGTGAAGATGCCAAAGCAGTGGAGGCTCGTTTAATTTGTAATTTGCTGATCGGGAGAAAAAAGAAATTGAGATGACGTACCTATGTTATGCATGCTCATTTGACAAATCCTATAGTTGAGAAGACAATACTTAAAAAAAAGAAGGATATTTTTAGGAAAAAAAGTTAAATAATAGTCAAGAAATTAAATTCATATGACTCATTTAATATTGTTGTCTTCTCCAGCGGAAGTAGTTGTCTGTAATAAGCAAACAGAGAGCAAAATTATCGATGCTTCAGAGTTTAAGGTTGGAGAAGTAGTTGGGAGTAGAAAAGTAGTTGGAAAAATCGAAAATTTCTTGTCTATAAATAATGGACCTTAGGATTCAATTCCATTCGCACCTAACGTAGTCTTCAACTTTGTTGCCCAAAAGATTCTATAACATGATAATCATGTTGAGTCCTAAGTTCAGTCTCTTTTGGCTACTTGGGTTTTTGTGTATCTTTCTGTGTGCAGGATATCCCAACAACGCAAAGAGTTGCATGGAATCAGATAAGGAAGCCCTTCTCAAGTTGAAAGATGGTTTCATTGATGACTCGGGAACTCTATCGCCATGGGAACATGAAGTTGATTGCTGCAAATGGAGTGGGATTTCATGCAATCATTCAACTGGCTATGTTATCATGTTCGATCTTCATAACTATTATTTAAAAGGTGACATCGATTCTTCATTGTGTGATTTGAGGCATCTAGTTCTCTTGAATCTTGATTTCAACCAATTTGATGGAAGCAAAATTCCGAAGTGCATTGATTCTCTTGGTCAACTAAGAGAGCTAAGGCTTTCAAATACTAATATTAGTGGTACTATTCCTCATGGGCTACAAAATCTATCTAATTTACAGATTATTGATCTTGGAGGAAATTCTAATTTGATTGCAAATGATCTTGATTGGATTCCTCATCTTTCATCTTTGAGATATCTTGATTTGTCAGGAGTTAATCTAAGTCAAGTTATTGGTTGGCAATCATCATTGTCGAACAAAACTCCTCAACTAAGAACCTTGAAACTTCATGAATCTTCACTTTATGGCGTTATTTCTCATGAAATGAAGAATCTTTCCAATTTACAAATTCTTGATCTTGGATGGAATTCTAATTTGATTGCAAATAATCTTCAGTGGATTTCTCACCTTTCCTCTTTGAGATATCTTGATTTGTCAGGAAGTAATCTTAGTCAAGCTATTGATTGGCAATCATCATTAGGCATGGCCCCTTCTCTAGTTGAACTTAACTTGGCTGGCTGTGCTTTGATATCTTATCTCAATCCTAAATCTTTCTTCCCCGCAAATTCTTCCTCTTCCCTCAAAGTCCTTTATTTGGCATCAAATTATTTAGATTCTTCAATCTTACCTTGGGTGTCTAATATTAGCAAAGTCCTAACACGACTTGATCTATCTAGAAACATTTTGCAACATGCATATGCTCTAAACATTAATTCTCTTCAGGTTTTGGATCTCAGAGAAAATTCCCTACAACTTGATCCTGGAGCTTTTTCAAATCTAAATTCTCTTGAATCTTTAGATCTTTCATATGGTTCTTTGCAACAAATTGTTCCCAAAGCTTTTGCAAATATGATTTCACTTAAAAGCCTTTATCTCACATCAACATCCTTACAACATTTCTCTCCAGATGCCTTCAAAAATACCACCTCTCTTAAAGTTCTTGAGGTTGCACACAATAATCTTGATAATAGCATGGTCAACTCCATATCAAATTTGTGTCAATTGAAAGAGCTAGGGCTGTCATACAATAAGTTTTCTGATAAATTAAGTGAATGGATACCACAAGTATCTTGTGCCCAATACAGCCTAGAGATGTTGGATTTAAGTGACAACCCATTTAGTGAGGGGCCTTTCCCTAATTTTTCAAGATTTTCATCTTTGGTGCAATTAGATCTTGCAAATACCAGTCTTCATGGGCCAATGCCACAATCATTTGGGCCCTTACCTCACCTTTCAAGATTGGATCTAAGCTATAACAATTTGAGTGAGTCATTGCCTCAGTTTATTGGTCTTAGATCATTGAGTTATTTAGATCTCTCCAACAATCATTTGAGTGGACCATTGGCAGAGATTGATGGACTTCCATCATTGGAACATCTAGATATCTCTAATAATAAGTTGAATGAGATTCTTCCAAGGACTTTTAGAAATCTTCCTCTTCTCAGTATATTGGATCTCTCTTCCAATAAGTTGAATCATGAGATTAATGAAACATATCTATCAACTTTGTCTTGTTTAAAAATTTTGGATGTCTCCAACAATCCGATTTCTGTCAACTTTAATTCAAATTGGGTGCCACCTTTCCAATTGGAATATTTTCTTGCATCATCGTGTAATTGTGGTCCCCAATTTCCAACGTGGTTGAAATATCAAAGGGAGCTTGTGGCCTTGGACATTTCTTATGCACAAATCTTTGATTCTATTCCTCAATGGATTCTGTTATTTCCTAATTTGCGATACCTGAATATTTCCCATAACAAAATTCATGGGGAGTGGCCGAAATCAGTCTTGATGAAATTGGAAAGTGCTTATACTTGGGACTTGAGTTTCAATAATTTTTCTGGTCCCCTACCTTATTTTCCACAAAAAGCAACGGGCTTGTTTCTCTCAAATAACATGTTTTCAGGAACCATATCCTTTATATGTGCAACATTTCAGTCACAATTATATTATCTTGACATGTCAAGTAATTCATTATCAGGAAGACTTCCTGATTGTTGGAAGCAGTTCCCCTTGTTGAGAGTTCTAAAATTAGCATACAATAATTTCTCAGGGAGAATACCGAATTCAATCACTACTTTGATAGGCCTTCAGAGTATCCATTTGAATAACAATAACTTCTCAGGCCAAATGCCCTCATTGATAAATTCTCCCAACTTGTTGTTCATTGACTTTGGACAGAATAATTTGATTGGAAAATTGCCATCATGGACAGGGCACAGCTTGCCCAATTTGGTTGGTCTACGTTTGCAGGCAAACAAGTTCCATGGAACCATTCCAACAAATTTTTGTAACTTTCCTATTCTCCAAATTTTAGATCTCTCACAAAATAATATTGCGGGAAGTATACCTTATTGCTTTAATAACTTGAGAGCTCTGTCCAATATAACATTTTTTAGGCAACCAATTTCTTTTAATGACATATTCCTTGATGGTTTTCTTTCTCATGATATTCTGAGTGGTATTATTTGCAAAGTAGCAGAATTAGAAAATGCTTTACTCATGGAGAAAGCAATGTTGGTATGGAAAGGTGAACTTGTTGAGTATGGGAAGAATCTTGGACTGATGACGACCATTGATCTCTCTTGCAATCACCTAACGGGAGAAATCCCAAGTAGCATAACAACACTTGCAGCGTTGGCTTCCCTAAACCTATCCAGAAATAAACTGATAGGATCCATTCCTGACAACATGGGCCAAATGAAAAGGTTGGAATCACTTGATTTGTCAAGCAACACTCTTTCTGGTGAAATTCCAAATACCTTTTCAGCTTTGAGTTTTCTCAGTTTCTTGAACTTGTCCTTCAACAACTTATCAGGAAAGATTCCAATTGGCACCCAACTTCAATCCTTTGATGCTTCTAGTTATATAGGAAACCAAGGGCTTTGTGGCCAGCCATTGAAAGAAATATGTCCAGGAGATGGAAGTTCATATCCATCTCCAAATCCACCCAACATTGATGCAGATGATGAGAATGATAAGTTCATAAGCTTTGGGTTTTATGTGTGCATGGCTTTTGGATTTATTTTTGGATTTTGGGGAGTTTGTGGATCCTTAGTTCTCAAAAATTCTTGGAGACATTCATTTTTTCACTTCTTCGAAAACATGAACGACTGGATTTACATTCATGTTACTGTCTTGAAGGCAAAGCTAAAGAGAAGGTTCCAAGACTAACAGGTGAACATTTTCATTTTAACTTCAATATTCTCAAAAAAAGAATCATTTGCCGGATTTTTATTGTTGATTGCAATAAATGTATGTGATCAGTCTTGAGAATTGTTTACAGTAAAAGGAAATTTTCATTTTTGCCAAAACTTCTTTAAATTTGCATTATGAACCTATGATATTAATGCTACTTTCATGAGATACAGTGAGTTGAGCTGATAATACATTGTAACACTAATAAATTAGTCAATCGTTGCCGGTGACTTATAAGTACAATATCGTCATTGATTTTTATAAGCATGTATTGTAACAGGAAATTTTGATGAGTTTGATTGAATATGTGCATGGTTCGAGGAAATTGCAGAAATTCACATCATGTTGTGGCATGGTGATCAAGAGAGCAGGACTGGATCTGCTTGCATGCTTAACAATTAATTTCAAGACTCAAGAAAAAATAATTTTTCTATTTAGTTATGTTCTTCTCTTTCTTTCAGTGGGCAGTTATAATGCTGTTTAGTGTTGCCAATTTTGTTTCTTGTTTTGTTTATTTGTGTGTGTGTGTAAGAAATTAAAGGGTGAAAGCTAGGTGAAAGGTTATAATGTTGTTAGTGTTGTTACCTTTTGAAGTTTTGAGTGTGTTTTGATAATAAAATGAGTTTTAAAAAATTGGGCTTATTTAGTAACTATATATATATATGTATATGAATTGCTTTGGACATATATAGGATGAATTCTGAAGTAAACATTTATGATCTTAATATTTCTTGATTCTTATTAATAAATAGCTGAAAATATATTTCAAAGGGAATTAATTGCTAATTGAGTTGGAAATTATTTCTCAAAAACATTTCATGATTAATTAAGCTTGATGGATTTAGGAACTTATATGATTCCAAGATTTAAGAAATGTTTTTATACACAAATTCTCACATGCTATGCCCCTGAATTTAGTGTTTCGCAATAGTGAATATATGTATCTGCAAGGAAAGATTATCGTTGTTGAAAATGAAAAGACTACAAGTCTGATTTCAGGAAGCAGAGAGAGGGAGAAAATCTGTTGGAGAAAACTGAAGCACAATACAGTAAGATGATTCATATGGTCTGCTTCTTCATGACAGAGCATCTCAATGGAATAAACATGGTGAACATTAGAAGAGCGGCTATGGAAAGAAGAAGTTGATGATTGGATCTCAAGCATTAAAGAGAGACTCTTTATTCTAAAACCATATCTAGGCATCTATTATAAGAAAGCTGCTGTTTAATTAGTAAAAGCTGAAGAGCTGCCATGGGGTGAATAATTTTGCAGAGATTTATAGTGGGTAGTGAAAATAGGAAAGTTAATTGTTGGATTTTTGGAGTTTTTGTATGTGCTTAGTGATTGCCCATATATACAAAAAAAAAAATCCCTTGCTTCGTGCTTGGGGACTGGATGTAGGATATAATTATATCTGAACCAGAATAAATTGTTTGTGTATGATCTTTTCCTTCCTCTCCTTATCATTTACAATTTATAATTTGTTGCATTTCAGTAATAAAGAGCAAGGGTATACATTGCCTAAGAAAATGATATTAACCCAAGCAACTTAAGAGGGTAAAGCTTTATTTCCTTGATAAGTTCTAGTAACAATTGTAGTACCACAATAATATTAACAACAGAACCAAAGGATTCAACTTAGTGAAATGACAGAACTCAATAAATTCTCTCAAAGCAAGGCTATCCTTCAAATTAAAATGCACTTATTCCTTCATAGGATAAGCAAATCAATTATTTTTTATTCATAAATGGAGATAAAGAAGAACAGGAATTTAAAAAAAAAAAAAAAAACGCATGCACGCACAAAACAAAATATGTGACATTATTGGAGAGTCTGTAATTAGTGTTCCCCATAACAAAGCTGAACTGTATAATACTGTTTGATGTACTTCAGTGGCTCCATGCCAACAAAATCCACCATTCCGCAACATCAAAAATTTAACATTAGTAATAATATTGTCTGATAAATATCTTCACTAACAAAAAAAAAATCCCAAATAATCACCAACGCCGTCTCAATTACAAGCGCAAGCATCCTTGTCCTTTCAAAGATTATTTCTTATTAATATACATGTAAATCGTCATTTCCAAATATAGAAGAAAGAAAAGGTTTGAATGAAAAAAAAATCAGAGATACAAAAGAATAAGCTATCCATCCACGAGAACCATGTCCAGGGATTGAAACCTTATTAGGTGTATATCCAACATCAATCATTAGCATCTCCATCCAATGGATTCAACTTAGTTAAATGATGGAATTTATGTTCGAATATTAATTGGTAGTTAATCATGGTTAGATGTTTGCCTAAGCCTATATGTGTGTGTGTGAAGGGTAGGCATTTAGGTAGGAAAAATTATGGTGTAATCCCTCATTTGTTTGTCCTTATAGTTTGGGGATGATTGATTTTGATCAACCTTTAGTTAAGGGTAGGTTAGTTTGAGCATGTTGTGCTGCTAGTTGTATAAACATTGTTTCTCCATTTGTCAATGTTATCTTTTGCCTTCAATATAGTTAACAATTTAATAAATGCTTCCAAAGTAGGATTGCCCTTCAGAACACAGTTGGTAGTATTTCTCTCTTAGAATAAGAAAATCAATTATTTTTTATTCATACTTCATAAATGGAGATAAAGAACATTAATTTGTTATAAAAAAAACACATGAAAAAAAAATGGAAGCTCTTTATCTTGCTCCTTAAAATGCAAGTGGTAGGTTCCATATTCAACTCCAACTCCACTCAATTTTTTTTTTAATTTATTAACACTCGTCCTATAAAAACATCAATCGCACTTGCCGGTTCTACAATAACAAGCACCCTTGTCCCCAGTTTCACATATTATTTCTGATTAATATTGATGTCATCATTTCCAAATACAGAAAAAGAAAATATTTGAAAGAAAAAGCCAGAGATACATAGAAGAATAAGCTGTTCATCCGCAAGAACTATGTCAAGAGATTGGAAACTTTTTGGGTGCGTGTATATACCCAACATCAATCATTGGCATCTCCATTCAAATAGAGAAGACGTTTAACAAATGTATACACCTTAAACCAACGTTAACAAAAGTCCCAAGAGTCACGTTTAAGAGACAAATGAATGTTCTTCTCAACAATGTTATTCAGAGTTCAACTTTCCAAGGATCATCCACCACTTCTATCTTTAACTCCCTCACAAATTAAATATCTCTACAAGTGATGAGAGGGGTGTTAAGAACCCTAAAACTACAAGCCATACAACAAGTCTATAATAAGAAAGCCCATGATCGCTACATAAATGACATTTAATAGTATGCATTTTATAACATAAAAAACACC
This sequence comes from Prosopis cineraria, assembly GCF_029017545.1. Lineage (NCBI taxonomy): Eukaryota > Viridiplantae > Streptophyta > Magnoliopsida > Fabales > Fabaceae > Prosopis > Prosopis cineraria. The sequence goes on along the minus strand of NW_026555341.1, from coordinate 35,694,712 downwards.
ACTAATATTAAATCCAAAGATTTGGGTGACATTTGTCAAATATCACCGCTTATAAATTACCCTTTTTATTTACAATTTTAGTATATAATAATAAGTGGCATTTTTAAAATGAAATGCCATGGCTTTTTATTAATCAACATTAAAGTGGCATTTCAATAATAAAATGCCACCTTTCTAATTTATCATTAATTAACTATATTATTTTATTAGATCGTATAATAATTTTAATATAATTATTTAATTATAATTAATGATAAATATATATTCTTAATTAATAATTAAAATTAGAGAGATGGCATTTCAAAAGTTAGAAAACACCACCTATCTATTTTTTTTTACTAAATAGGCATTTTGTTAATAGTTAAAATAAGATAGGTAGTGTTTTCAGTGTTTTGAAACGCCACCTCTATACTATTGTTTATATTTCAGATTAAAAAATTATTTTATTACAATTTATTTAATTAAATTAATAATTAATATATATTATTATTTTGGAAACTCAAAATCAAAGAAGTGACGTTTCAAGACAAGGGAAACACCACCTCTTTATCTGATTATCAAATTAAAAAATTATTTTATTATAATTTTATTAATTTTGAATAAATAATTAATATATATTATTATTTGTTAATAAAAATAAGAAAGGTGGCATTTTCAGACCTTGAAAACGGCACCTATCTATTTGTTACTGATTTAATAATTATTTAATTATTATTAATGATTAATATAAAATTATTATAATTAATTAATGTATAAGAAATTTATAATATTATTAAATAATTTTATTTCATAAGATTAAAAAATTATTTTATTATAATACACAAAATTTATATTAATAATTAATAAATATTATTATTTTAGTTAATTAAGAGAGGTGGCATTTCCTGATCATGGAAACACCGCCTCTCTCTGTTAGGATTAATGTTTAATTTTAGGAGATTAAAAAATTATTTTGTTACAATTTAACTAATTAGTATTTGCAATTAATATATAAGATTATTTAATAAATAAAGGCAAATAGGTGGCATTTTCAAAATCTAGAAATGCCACCTCTATGATTTTTTATTAACTAAATGTTAAATTTATAAGATTAAATAATAATACTTTATTCTTATTTATTTAATGTTTATTATTAATTAATATATATTATTATAAGATGAGTATGTTGTTTTATTGGAATTAATAATCATTTTGTTTTAATTTAATTAATTATTATTAATTAATAGTTAATTATATTATTATTTGATTAGTGTTAATTATTTTGTCAGATTGTAGAATTAACCTTATAATAATTTACTTAATTATTATTAAAACTTAATATGTAATATTATTTAATGAATAAAATGGATAGGCACCTCTCTTGTTTTTGTTAATTAAGTCATTTTATTTTATAAGAGCATATCATTATTATATTATTATATTATTTTTAATCAATTAATATCTATTATTCTAATATCAGTATTTTGTTTTATAGGAATTAATAATTATTGTACTTTACTTAATTATTATTAAAAATAATTAATGCATATTATTATATGATTAGTATTAAGTATTTTATCAAATTATGGAATTATATTATGATAATTTACTTAATTATTACTAAAATTTAATATATAATGTTATTTAATAAATAAAACAGATAGGTAGCATTTTCTTGATTTGAAAATGTCACATCTCTTGTTTTTGTTAAGTAATTTTTTGTCCAAATTTAAATAATTATATTATAATATATTAAATCAGTATTAATTATTATATTAGATAAATAATAATTTTACTATAATTTAATTAATTAATGTTTGTAATTAATGAATTGTATAAGATTAGATAATTATTATAATATAATTTACTTAATCATTAATAATTATTTTATTAGATAAATAATTACTTTATTATAAAAGAACTCTATTACTTTTTTCAGTTAGGTATTTTATTTTATAATATCAAATATTTATTTTATTTTAATTTAGTTTATTAGAATTAATAATTAATATTTATTCTAATTTTAAAATAATATAGGAGGCATTTTCAGCTTCTGGAAACACCGCCTCTATATTTTATGTTAAATTTTTATTATATTTCTTACTGAATATATGTAGTTATTTTTATTAATTATAATAAATAAATAGCAATAAAAAAGAATTAATAGAGTTTTTATAATATAAATAATTGATAATAAATTAATTTATTTATATATTTTACTAAAAATATTTCTTTGTTAATGGTATTTAAATATAATATATTTTATATTTAATAATATAATATTATTTATGTTTAATTTAAAAAAGTTTGAAGATAGGTGGCGATTTGTCATTGGGAATCACCACCTTTGTGTTTGAATTTTAAAATTGCTAAGGTGGTAATTCCCATTTCCCAATCGCCACCTCATAAATGTTGCCTTGGCCCTCAACTCTGTCCCACTGCTCTGTCTCTTTCATCCGTGTGCATGTACCTTTAGCTTCTCTCTTCTTTCTCGCTTTGCCCTCAGCTCGCCTGCCCGAAGCTCCATTCCAACAAACGAAGCTCACATCTCCAGCTCAAGAAGCTCCATATGCAGCTACACGAAGCTCTATTCAGCGCATGAAGCGGCTAAGCTCCAGTCGTCCAGCCCGCTCATGAAGCTAAGCTCATGTCCTCCAGCTCAATAGCTCCAAAGTTAGCTCTCGTCCACACCATTTATTTTCTCAACTCTGTCTTTATGCTCCCAAGATCCCCACATTGTCCCCCAACTTTTAGATTTGGATTTCTTACCATATCATTGTCCCCACAAATCCATTTTAAAGTTTCTCTAATTTGTGGTCTCTCATTTATGCTCGTGCTTATCCTGATCTTCAGCTTGTGGTCTCAATTTTGTTTTCTTAATTACAACAGCCTGTGCTTCATTGTGTTTTCTCCTCGTGGTATACTTTGTTTTTTATTATTTTGAATATATTATCTTTTATTTAAAAAAATAGTTTTCTTGTCTAATTAAAATATAATTGCTGAAATATATTATTTAGAATATTATTTTTATTTTGAATATATTATCATTTAATTTGATTTATTTATTTAATTCCTGTTGAATATTAATTAGGTTTCTAGGACTTGAATTTAGCTAGAATAATTATTTTACATGCAATGAAAAATGTTGAATTAATTCTTTTAGGTATTACAAGTATTAAATAGAGGGTTTAATATATGGAAATTTTCATTTTTAAGTCATCATGCCACTAAATTTTTTTAAAATTTTGAATTAATTTGTTTAGATTTATTTTAAATCCAATTATTCAATTTTCATGTTGCATGTTTCTAATTGACTAGACCATGTCCTAATTTCTTTAATTACCATAACTCATTTAGTTGCTTTGGATATCAATGGTTGTCTATTACCTAACTTGATGGATATCAATGAATATCAATAGGTATAAGGTCTAGATCGAAAGTAGATATTCGCTAATCAGTTGTCAAAGGAACATAAGGATGGGATGAAAGCATTTATTCATTTTGTAATTGAGTATGCAAAAGATTCAAACAAAATTTTATGTCCTTGCCTAACTTGTTGAAATGAAAAGCAAATTACTCCAACTAAGTTGCTAGATCATTTAATATGTCATAGTATTCATCAAAGTTATACATGCTGGGAAAGGCATGGGGAGAGAAATAATGTATCCAGTGAAAGGGTGTGTATACCATAAGGTCTTTTGAGAGACAAGATGCATGCAATGATACTGACAGCAATAATGTGTGTGAGAATGATCATCTTGATGAAATGCTAAATGTAATAAAGGATGATCTTCGTGATTGCCCTTAAATTTTTGAAAGGTTGATAAGTGATTCAAAGAAATCATTGTATCTGGGTTGTACTAAATACACTAGACTCTTAACAGTTTTGATATTGTATAATTTGAAAGCTACTTGTGAATGGACTGGTAAGAGTTTCACTTTATTGCTTAATGCTTTGAAAAAAATGTTCCCTTTTGATAATGAACTTCTTACCAAGATATATGAGGCCAAGTAAATGCTCAGTCCAACTAGTTTAGGCTATGAGAAAATACATGCATGGCCTAACGATTGCATCTTATTTCATAATGAGTTTCCTGCCTTAGAGAAGTACCCTAAATGTGAAGCATCACAATATGGAAAGAAATTAAGTCTTGCGAAGGTGCTATGATATTTTTCCATTATATCAAGATTTAGGCGCATATATGGACCTGCAGAAATTGCCAACTTGTTGACATTACATAAGAATGAAATGATTAAATATGAAAAGCTTAGGCACCCTATAAATTCTACTCATTCATTATCATCTCTATAAGCATCATAAAAAATAACCAATTCATGCATGATTAGATCTCTTATCTTTTTAATAGTATTAGATGCAGGATGATTGTAGGAATAATACTTTCAAATAAGATTGAGAACTTATGTTGAATTATCATAGACATTGACTTTATTACATCTTTCATCTCCACATGCATAAAAGTCCTTTATGTTGGAGTTTGAAGTAGGAACCTCCAAATAATTGGTATAAGCTTAGATATGAAAGGAAAGGAGGGACTTTAAGGAAAGAAAATTTTTATTGCAAGCTCTAGCAATAATTTACACACTTCCTTCTTAACTTTTCAACACACCCTCAACACTCTCTCTTCTTTTCACGTCACTCATCACACACTCTCATTTGTTTCTTCTCTTCTCTGCACACTTCACTCTTACAAAACACTCACACTTCTTCCTCCAGCTCTTTCTTCAGTTTCTCTCACACACTTCTTCTATTTCCACTTATTCACATCACACACCAGTAGGTGATGTTGGTGGGAGTTTTTCTCGATCATTCTATTTTATCATTATCATAGAAGATTAAAAAATTATTTCTAGAATCATCTTTTCACCACTATTGCTTCTCTGAGAATATCCAGATTTTTCTTGAAAAGACCTTACCACTAGATGAGAGAGAAATTTGGAAGAGGGAGAGAGAGAGTCGGTAGACTTTTTAACACTATCTAATTGTTGTAATCATCTTGTAAAACTCATTTGTAAAAGGCTCTAACATTTAATTTCCTAGCTAAAGGGAGGCAAAACCCTATTTGAAGTGAATATCTTTTTGTTTTATAGCATATACTTCTAATTGCATTTGCAGAAGTCAAGGACAATTTGATCATGCTAGTTCCATAAACTCATTGCCCTCCAAATTAGACATCATTAAGATGTAAAATCATGAGCTTGATCTCAGGGGTCTCCAAGTGCTTGAGGTACATTCCTCACAAAACCAATAGGATCTTTGATGTCATAAACTCCAACTTGATAAGGGAAAATGACTAGCTCATGATCCTAAAAAACCCACGCCTCTGCTCTCTTCCCTCTGCTCCTGACTTCCTCTATCACTTCTTTAGGATCCTTTGTTCCTTTTGGTTTATATCCACTCATTCTATCCCTTCATTTCCATAATTTTTTGTTTCATTTTAAACATTTCTTGTTTTTCAAGAAACCACATTATCTATTGCAAGCACCCATATTATATTCCGACGGGTTTTTTTTTAATGACAGATCCCCACATAAGATTAACCTTATAAGCCAAAAAAATCCATGAATGATATAAGAATATTAATAAATGAACTGAGCTCCATACCTGTAATTCTGAAGTCCTCCCTCAGATATGGGAAGCGAGCCAACTACTGCATCAAACTAGACAAGAAACAGATGACATGCTCAAAGGATCACTAGAAAGTCATATTTTTGACATATTTCCACATATTTGTAATTTCTTCACTACTATATTCAACACCTAAACATATGTATTTGACATGTTTCTATATATTAGTTTAAGTTACCATACTTATATCCATAAATAGAAATGTATTCATCTAATCATTTAAGTTTATTGTATTACATGCCCTTTAGCTTTGGATTCTACTACACACTACTGCCTATTTCATGTTCTATTGTGTTTCATGTGCTTCACAGTCTAAAATTTCCATTCCTACTGCATATGATAGAAACTTGGCATCATTCCCACACCAAAACTTGTTCTTGTAGTTGAGAGATGATATCCAATAGGTGGACCACTTGCAGAAAATAATTGTCTCAAGTAAAATTTAACTATAAAAGAAAAGGCACCAAATATATGAATATGTGAAAATGTATTTAAAAATAAAACTTTATCTCAAAAATGACAATGGATCCGAAAGTTACTGGAAACATTGACACTAGAGAAGGAATAGAAAGCAGAGGATGGTGGGATTGGTGAATGAGTAGGGAATTTAATTTGTATCATTTTTAAAACCAATAATCACATTATAAATCACGTCGTTAAATCACATCTTTTATTTTGCACAATACTTAAGCCATAAGACCAAGTCCTTTTCCTCTTCAATTCCTTTTCCAGGTTGTCTTATATTCTTATTGGAACCAATCAAACTTCCTAACTTCTATTAAAGAAAATTGTATTATAATAACTATCCAATTAACATCAATATAATCAATCCACATATCTTGTCCTTATATGCTAAATTGTCCTAATAGGCATTTCATCAAACATTTTGTAAGCATTAATCCTTAAACTATAATTCCAAGATATTTTCTTTACAAACTTCGCCTATATTTATAGCCAATCACAAGCCCGATTAAAGGAGAAAGGTTGTGTTAGGCTATCAACAGCTAACGTAAAACTTTATTGAATTTATCATGAACATGAAAAATAGATATTATAATGCTAATTCTAGGTCATTGCTCGTAAGTAATGCGCTGCATGGCTTGAGTACAGTGATAAGTGAGTTAGAGCCATTGCATCAGCGCCTGAATGTAGTGTTAAATAAGCAAGAGCTACTGCATCATTTTGGACATGCGCAGCTAAAAACGTTAGTCTATGAGAGCAAGATTAGATTTTGTACTTGGAATGTTGGGACATTGAATTGTAAATTTGTAGAAGTTGTAGGGGTTATGATTCAAAGGAAAATCAATATCCTATGCCTGCAAGAAAAAAAATGGCATAGAGAAGAAGTTAAGGATATTCAAGGTTTCAAACTTTAGTATGCAAGAAAAGTAAGCACACGCAATGGATTAAGCATCATTATTGATAATGAGTGAAAGAAGAACGTTGTAGAAGTTAGCAGAGTTGGAGACAAAATTATTTTCTTAAAAATGATAGTTGGATGTGAGACTATTAATATTGTCAGCGCTTATGCGCCTCAAGTTGGGACAGAAGTCAGTCTTAAGAAATTATTTTGGGAGGACTTGGAGGCGTTGATTCAACACATACTATAGAGTGAAAATATTTTTATTGGATGAGACTTTAATGGGCATGTCAGGAAGGAGGTTGGTCAATATTCGAGGGTGCATGGTGGTTTTGGTTTTGGAGAGATAAATAATAAAGGACAAACTCTTCTTGATTTCTCATTGACGTATGATTTTAAAATTGCCAACACTTGTTTGAAGAAGAGAGGTGAGCATCTAATCACTTGCGAAAGTGAAACCTCAAGGTCATAGATTGATTTTCTTTTGGTTAGGAACACGAATAAAAGACTCTGTAAAAATTGCAAGGTGATTCCTGGGGATGTTGTAACAACACAACATAGGGTCTTTGTCCTTGATGTGTGTATTATGAGTAAAATATAAAAACGTCGACAAGTAATAGCACCAAGGACTAGGTGGTGGCAATTAAAAGGTGAGAAGCAAAATATTTTCAAACGGAATCTTTTGGACAAAGGAATTTGGGAATCTCAGGGAAGTGCTAACATCTTGTGGGAGGATATGGCTAAAAAGATAAGGGATATTACAAAAGTAGTTTTGGGAGAATCAAAAAATTTTGGTCTGACAGATAAGGAGTTTTGGTGGTGGAATATAGTGTACAGGGCAAAATCAAACATAAGAAAAAAATTTAAAGCCATATATTTATGGCTAAGAAGAAAACTAATCTAACATAAGAAAAAAAAAATTTAAAGCCATATATTTATGGCTAAGAAGAAAACTAAGAGAGCTATGAGTGAAGCTCGTTCTAAAGCTTTTGTAAAATTTTATAAGAGCCTTGAGACAAAGGAAGGAGAACAAAACATTTATAAGATTGCTAAGAGTAGGGAAAGAAAATCAAGAGATCTAGAATAGTTAATGTGTATAAAAAATGAAGAGGGAAGAATTTTAGTTACAGATGATGAAATTAAAAATAGATGGGAGACTTACTTTTTCAAACTTTTCAATGATGGAGAGGGTTCGTCTAGTAACTTGAAGGATTTAGTAACTCGTGAAGGAGAACAAAATTTTTCATTCTATCAAATAATACATGATAAGGAGGTAAAGGAAGCTCTTAAGAAAATGACAAATGATAGAGCCAATGAACCTGATTGTACATCTATTGAAGTGTAAAAATGTTTAGGTGAAGAAAGGATGAGATGGTTAACTAAATTATTTAATATGATTTTACGGTCTAAAAAAATGCCTGATGACTAGATGAGAAGTACATTAATTCCTATTTATAAAAATAAAGGGGATATTCAGAATTATACTAACGGGATTAAACTCATGAGCCACACAATGAAATTGTAGGAGAAAATAATTAAGCATAGGTTGAGATTGGAAACAAGTATTTCTGAGAATCAGTTTGGTTTTATGCCAGGTAGATCGACTACAGAGGTGATTTATCTACTAAGAAGATTTACACATAATTTTTTATTGATTTGGAAAACGCTTATGACCGTATACTAAGAGAAGTGCTTTAGAAAGCCTTGGAAAAGAAGAAAGTACAGATTGCTTATATTAAAGTTATATAAGATATGTATGAGAGGGTACAAACTAGTATAAGAACATCTAGTGGTCAAACAAAGAACTTTCCTATAAAGATCAGACTACATAAGAGATCAATTTTGAGTCCTTATCTGTTTAAGTTGGTCCTAAATGTTTTGACGGAACATATTCAAGGGAAAATTCTCAAATGTATGCTCTTCACGGATGATATAGTTCTTATAGCAGAGACAAGAGAAGAGATTAATTGTAAACTTGAGTTATAGAGGAAGACATTGGAGTCGAAATATTTCTGTTTGAATAGGAATAAGACAAAATATTTATATTATAAATTTAATAAGAGACTAGTTGATAGTAATTTGAAAGTAAAATTGGGAGATCAAATTGTACCTCAAGTGAAAAAGTTTAGATATTTGGGAGCCATTATTTAAAATGATAGTGAAATCAGTGGAGATATTTCACATAGGATTCAAGCTGGGTGGTTTAATTGGAAAAATGCTAAATGAGTTATTTGCGACCGTAAGGTGCCTAATAAATTTAAAGAAAAGTTTTATCATACTACTATCAAACCATCTATGTTATATAGTAATGAATGCTGGGCTCTAATAGGACAACAAAAGCATAAAGTTGGAGTAACAGAGATGAGAATGTTACAATAGATGTGCGGACATATACATAAAGATAAAATTTGAAATAAGTACATACGCGAAAAGTGAAGATAGCACCTATTGAAAAAAAAATGGTAGAAAATCATTTGAGATGGTTTGGACATGTACAAAGAAGACTGTGAGAGGCACTAGAGAGAAGAGTGGAACATATAACTTTGAGCTCTGTTAAGAGGGGTAGAGGAAGGCCTAAGAGAACACTCTTAAAAGTTGTTGAATGCAATCTCTTAATTAATAATATTTCTAAAAGCTTGATAAATGATAGAACACAATGGCATCTTACAATGTAGCCGACTCCACCTAGTGGTATAAAGGCTTGTTGTTGTTGTTGTATCAAATTTTACAAATCTTCATTCCTAATAAATAATCAACTCACGTCCAGAATAGATATCATTTGCAAGTTTAAAATTCCCCATTCTCTGTCTTATTTACATAACTGCTGAAACAAAGGGAAAATCCAAATCCCATCTTCAAACAACATTCAGCAACATTCACGCACAGCCAAAAAGTAGGAGAAATGAATTTAGCTCACCAAGTCAGTTGAGAACGATAATCAAAACTTGAAGCTTCTTCATCCCAAATCAGTGACCATAACCAGGAGGAGGAAAAATAACGCTTCTGCATGAAAGAGGAGAAGGAAAAATGACTATGACTCACCAATAGAGCAGGGAAAGAATGATAAAAAGGAACCAAAGCTCACACATCAACACCAAATCAATTCGGTCAAGAGGAGGAGAAAATTGAGTAATGTGAGCAGGGGGAGGAGAGGACCAGAAAATCAAACCTTCTGCAGCAAAGAATGACTGCCACGGCCCAAAATCGAAGAACCCACGCTAGCGATAGAGAAGAATGGTGATCGGACGAGCTTATAATGACCCCCAATGGTGAGCGTTCAGCGATGTAAAACAGGGAGAGCAAGATGAATCTTAATGCTTCCATAGCTGGCGACAGAGAAGAACCGAGGAAGAAGGAGACCTTTCACTGTCGCTGGCACTAGACAAGAAAGTAAGACAGAGGAAGACCAGAAATCAGGGGTGAGACTTGTGCATGCACTCTCTACCTCAATCTCTCTCAATCAGCTAGCAACACCCCAAATGAATCAGAAACTTTCGATTCCTCTTATCTTTTAACTCTCTTGATTTTTTTAAGCCGAAGGGCAAAATGGTAATTTAACCTAACTCTTTGTAAAAATAAAAAATTTTCTTCTCTTGCCTTGAAGAGAGTTCAAACTTGAGATCTAGGTCATGAATGAGTGACTCACTTAACACTATCTTAACTCACTTCCTTAGTGTGTGTGTAAAGAAATCCTCAAAATACCTTACCATCAATTTTAATTTCAATTAAATACTAGGTCATTACAGTATACATCGAGATAATAGAGTGGAAATGGAGATGAGAAACAAGCCTATAGTAGATGAATTGCAATTGGTAAAATTGAGTGAAACACATTGAGCTTAGAGTACAAACACTTAACTGGTGAGAGACAACCTATTGTGATTTATCCTTGTCTAGTTAGTTACCTTGTTGCTCACATTTTTTAAAAAGGGTAGAAATGATTCTTTTGAAAACTAAATGCTTGAAGGTTTGAATTATTTTTGATTTGACAATTTTTGCAATCTTTGTGTTTAGTTAGTTCTTTTGTGTTTAATTGTTTTCAAAAATCTTGAGGACAAGATTTGATTCAAGTGTGGGGGTGTGATAACTCCTTATTTTGTGTTATAATTGATATGTTTTTGGTTATATATTGGGAGTCATTAATAGAAAAGAGAAACATTTTCTTGCTTTTATAAAGAAAAATTAAAGTGTGGATTTATTGTAATATTTTTAAAGAAATTATTCAAAAGGATGAAAATTGAAGTAAGCAAAGGTTCTACTTATATTTATTAATTGTGAATAGGTGGGGCATGACAATATCAAATCAAGAAAGAGAAAGGAGACAAGAAAAATGCGCTTTTCAGTCCAAGACACAAAAGCAAAAGTTCCTACATACTGTCAGAATTTTCAGAATTACTCTCTGGTGCCATGGCACCAGACAAAAATGCAGAAACGCACAGTTTTATTTTCTATGCAAAATTAACCTACATAACTCATTTTTTTAGACTAGAGGAGGCACCTTTCAGTTGCTGCAACTGGATAAAACCCTAGGAGAGTAAGGGGAGAAGTCTTGAAGCTTGGGATCAAGAAGTAGTAGAGCAAATCTTCATTCTACCTCATTTTTTCAGTGTTTTCTCTTCTTCTTTTTCTTTATGTTGATAGATTTGAATCTTTCCTGTGCTGTTACAATTTTCATTCTAGCTATGTGTAGCTAAATCTTCTTGTTCTAGAGAACTATGAACCTATTTGTGTAAATAACCTTGGATTTATCATTTAGTTGTTGAGAAATGGAGTTTTGATTACTTGTTCTTAAGCTATTTCGTTTTTGTTTAGTGATTGGCTACCACTAGGTGAGATTTGGGCATTTAGGTTGAAGATTGGAAGAGGAGACTTAAATTGAACTTTGAGAACTAGTAGCGTAGGATTAGTTTAATTAATTTGCCATTAGAACATAAATGTATTTAATGGACCTAAGTAATCCTCATTGGTTAGGGTCTCTAATGCAATTAATTAATTAAAATAATAATTTGCTTTAATTAAATGAATTAGCATCCTTAGCGATGGAAGATACATTGGATTAATTTAGATTCTTGGATTATCAAAATTGAATTTCAAGACAATGAAGATGGTAATTAGAAGGTTAGGAAACAAATAGGGGATTAGGACTCTAGAACACCCTTCTCTTGGTTGATTTTAGTTGTTTGTGAATTGAAAGTTATTTTAATTAATCACTTTTAATATTTTTATTTTAATTGTTCTAAAATTGATCTCTAGTTTTATTAGCATAACGTGAATGAATTTGAAAATTTAATGCCTAATCGCCATCTTAATTAATTTTCTAAGGGATCAACCTTAATTTACCATTAATTTCAATTGCGACCTATACACTTGCGATGTCTCTTAATTTTTGTGGGCATCAATGTTGTTGGATGGTGATCAAGACCAAGACTGGATCTTCTCGTAGCCTTAAAAATTTCATGACTCAGGAAATCGTAACTTTTTTGTTTTGTTATGTTCTTTTGTTCTTCCAGTGGATAGTTATAATGATGTTTAGTGTTGCCTTTGGTTTTTCTTTATATATATATATATATATAGGTGTAAGAAAAGAAAATTAAAGGGTGAAAAAAAGGTGAGTGATAATAGCGTTGTTTGTGTTGCTCCCCTTTCGAAGTTGAGTCTTGTGTTTTGCCAATAAAATAGAGTTTTATAAAATTGGTCTTATTTAGTAGCTGTGTGTGTGTGTGTGTAAGAATTTGTTTGGACAAAGGATAACTTCAGAAGTAAACATTTACGATCTTAGTATTGCTTGATTTTTATTAACAAACAGCTGGAAGAATATTTCTTAAGGAATAATGGTCGATTGAGTCAGAAATTATTTCTCAGAAACATTTCATAATCAAGCTTGATGGATTTAGAACTTATTATATGATTCCAAGATTTAAGAAATGTTTTTTATACACAAATTCTTACATGTCATATATGCCCCTGAATTTAGTATTTTGCGCTGGTGAATATGTATCTACAAGGAAAGATTACTTTAAGGGAAGACCCTAAATAATAAGAATAAATGAGTAAAGTAAGTAATCTTACTTGAGGTGTTGATGATAATATAATGGTTGAAAATGAAAAAGGCAACAAGTCTGATTTCAGGAACGTGAACACCGTATTTTGTCTGAATATTTTTTTTAAGTTTAATAATAAATAATCAAAAAATATAAAAAACACAAAAATAAAATTTAATCTTTTTTTAGGATTATATTTTCAAAAAAATAATAATAATGATAATTTAACAAAATCAAAAATCTTGCTTGAATTTTAAAAAAAAAAATCTCTCCCAAATTATCCCAATCATTTAAGAATATTGGGAGTCTACTTTTGAGAGTTAACCTTTTTCTCCTCAAATCTTATTTTCATCTAAATATTATATATGTATGTATGTATGTATTATTGATAAAAAAAAGAAGAAAGCTGGGTGAAACACTGATGGGCAGTCAGCACACGCGAGCAGAAACATGCACGCACACGAGAGAAACAAAAACTTGCAGAGGCACACACACACAACACAGAAAAGAGAACACACACGCACGTATACTTTCGGCCATGTAGCAGAAATAGCAAAAATAGAAATGCAAAGCACATAGCCACAACATAGAAGAGACACACGTTACAGCAAAACATAAAGAAGGAAAATGCAGAGGTGGTCGTTCATGCACACATTATAGTAAAAGTGGAGAAAAATGCAGGCACATTGTCAGTTATCTTTTCGGCATTGATTAGGGAGAATAGAACACACGAGGATCAGTAGCAGAGAAATGAAGAAGAAGCAGAAATGTAGCACTCACACGCAAAAGAAAGAGAAACAGAGCAGAGAACTTTTGGCACACGCAGAAAATGCAGCTGAAAAGAAGGAAAAAAGAAGAAGTGGAGCAAGAGAGCAATGATTCACCTCTTCCATTCTCTATATAAGGCTAAACATGAAATAGAGGTAGGGGGAGTTGGTTTTGGCTGGAAAAACAGGAGAGAAACCGAGAGAGAGTTGAGACGAGAAGGAGAGAGAGTTGAGATGGGAAGAGAAGAGAGAACGGGGAAAGAAGAGCATTGAGACTAAGAGGAAGAGACAAACGAGAGCTGCAGACCGAGAAAGAAGAACACAAAAAACAAGAACACGGAGAGAGGAGGAAGAACGCAGAAAAACAGAGCACAAGGAAAGAAAAACAGAGCACGAGAAAAAAACAAAAAAAAAAGGGAGAGAAGAGAGAAACCGAACGGAGTAAAACCGAGGTCAAGACAACAGGAAACTGAGACAAAAAGAGAGAGAGCTGAGACTAAGACGAGAATAGAGAAAACCAGCGTAATATACCGAGGAGAAGAGCACAAAAAAAACAAAAAAGAAAACGAGGACGAGAGGAAAAGGTGTAGAGGTCTTTCTCTGTGCCAAAGGAACAAAGGCCGTGTCTTGCTTGAGGAAAGAGCAGCATTTTGGTTCAGAACTGGGAGCTAGCTATTCCTTTCCATCACTACAAGAAGTCTGAGTTGTTTTTCTCCCTTCTCTGCTCTGCTATTTGGTACGCCACACTTGTCTTTTGCTTCATATTGTCCTGGTTCTAAAGTCTGGCAACAGATACGTGAGTAGATTTTTATCATGAAAGGGATCCTTGATGATAACTCCTTGTATTTGAAATAAGAAAATTTAGAGGTTTTAAATGTTCAAGTATGGATAGAAAATATTTGTGAAAATATTTGAAGAGAAAGTAATCCTGTAACATTGTGTTTTCTTTCTCTAAATAGTGTTGCATACTTTAAATATACTCTAACATGTGTTTATATACTTTTACAAATGAGGTTGATTGAGTTATAATACTTTCGCATGATGTTTTTTTGATTCTAACATTTTGAACAAAAATTTTATTGTTGAGCTAAGTGATAAGAAGATTCAAATTTGTCTCCTAGAATGAAAGAGTATCAATCAACCTAAATTTGATTTCTATTTCTTTATTTCTCAAAGTCATACATTATTTTGTGTTTAATTTTCATTTAATAATAATTGATTAATTCTTGAAGATAATTTTGATTTACATGACATCATTTTCATATGAAGATTTTAAACATGTGGTTAAATGAAGGAGTTTATTCTTATATAATCAATTAAAACATTTGAATGGTATTGTGAGAGATTTAAAAAATCTCTGTAGATATTCAACTTAATCGCCTCATTGTAAAGGATAATAAGTCCTCGCAAATGTCGTGGTCATTAACTTATAAAATAAATAAATTTCGTAAATAAAATTTTAAATGTTTTTTACTAAAATTAATTAATTAAATTAATGCATTAAATCTTTTGGTCATGTGAGATTTTTGAATATTCATAGACCTCTAGAATAATCATCTTACCGTAAAAGTCAATAAGACTTCGTAGGTATAGCGATTAAGTTTTTTTTTTATATTTTGAAATGCAAATTACATAATTACATATTAAAATATTTTTAAAATATATAATATTTAATCCTTTATGGTGTGAGGATTTTGAATCTCCGCAGATATTTCGGATAATTGTATTACCGTAAAAGTCAATAAGGCTTTACAGGTATGATGATTAAGAGTCTTTAAAAAAAAGAGAAATATATATGAATGCACTAAAAAAATAATAATTTAAAAAAACTTAAGTAAATAAACTAAGTTGTTAAACTCTTTTATCGTACGAGAGTTTGGATTCTCCGCAGATATAAAGAATAATTGTATTACTGTACGAGTCAATAAAACTCTACAGGTATAACAGTTAAATTCTCAATCATAAAAAGAATAAAAATAATTTTTAAACCCTTTACCTTTTTCTTATTCCAAAATTCAAAAATTGAGAAAATGATTGAAATTAAATCACTTTTTGCAATTTAAAACACACACATCAAAATTTTTAGAAATTGTTTTATTTGCAAAAATGGTGAATTATTTTTGATTAATTTCTCCTCAAAAATATCTTCACCAACAATTACCAAGCTCGAACTACGTGGACTTTGATCCCCACCGCAGGGTACGTAGGCCTCAGAGTCGAATTCTAAGTCAAGTCCTCCCTCGTAAATAAATAAATATTTCTCACTTAATTCTTATCATTTTTTAAACACATGAATATAAAAGGAATAATTAAAATAATTTTAAAACCATATTAATATAGCACAACAAACTTCAGGTTATCGTTTTCATGAACGGGTATTGTGGGGTGCCTAACACCTTCCCCACATTCAATCGACTCCCGAACCTATTTTCTATTTTTGCAGACCATCCTTATCCACCTCAAAACGGTTTCCCAAGATTTCTTCGGTCTTCCTTTCAAAAGCCAGAACCTCCGCTCTCGAGCCGTCCGCGTCACATTTCCGGGTGTGACAAAGAAGCAGAGTGAGGAACAAGAAATGTTGGTGGAAACAGAAGCAAAATACAAGAAGAAGATAATTCAAGTGATCTACTTCTTCATGACGGAGCATCTTAATGGAATAAACATGCTGAACATTATATTTGGACATATTTATTAAAAAAACTATTGTTTAATTGTTACAAGTTGAAGAGTTTCCATCTGATGAACAATTTTGTAGTGAAAATAGGAATTATTAGAGGGTGTTCTTGGAATTTTTGTATAAGTTTAGTGATTCCAGAATCAAAAGCAAGGTTATATTAATGACATCAAACCAAGCAAGTTAGTGATTCAAAAGGGATAAAAAAAAAGTAATTTAATGACAATGGAGAGTTTGTAACTTGATGTACCCCATAACAAAGCTGAACTATATTGTTGCACCCAAAAATGCAATGCAGACGGTGCGCGAGCAAAGATTCCGACCTTCGAGGTGAGAACCGACTCGAATGGGAGTCACCACTAAAATTTTGAGGGAAATCTTGAAAAACTAATTAAAGGAGAATAAGGATGGTCTACGAAATCAGAAAGTAGGTTTGGGAGTCGATTGAATGTGGGAAAGGTGTTAGGCATCCCACAACACCCGTTTGTGAGAACGATTATCTGAAATTTGTTGTACTATATTAATATGGTTTTAAAATTATTTTAATTATCCCTTTTATATTCTGTGTTTGATATAAAAATAATAAGAATTAAGTGAGAAATATTTATTTATTTACGAGGGAGGACTTGACTCAGAATCCGATTCTGAAGCCTATGTACCCTATAATGGGGATCAAAATCCACATAGTTCATGCTTGAAAATTGTTGGTGAAAATATTTTGAAAATAAAAATTAGTTAGAAATAATTTACTATTTTGCAAATAAAACAATTTCTAAAATTTTGATATATGTGTTTTAAATTGTAAAAAGTAATTTAATTTCAATTATTTTCTCAATTTTTGAATTTTTGGAATAAAGAAAGAAAAGAGTTTAAAATTATTTTTTTTTATATTTTATGATTGAGAATTTAACCGCTATACCTGCAGAGCCTCATTGACTCATATGATAGTGCAATCATTCTAAATATTTGCAGAGATTTCAAAATCTCACACGATAAAAGAGTTTATCAACTTTGTTTATTTATATTTTTAAGTATTGGTAATAATTTGTTTAAGCATGTATATGTATATTTTTAAAAAATTTTAATCATCATACCTGCAAAGCCTTATTGACTTATACAGTAATATAATTATCCTAAATATCTGTGGAGATTTTAAAATCTCACACGACAAAAGATTAAATAATATACATTTAAATACATTTTTAATTTGATTGATTTAATATATAATTTATATATATATTTTTTAAAAACTTAATCATTATATCTGCTGAGTCTTATTGACTCATACGATGATACGATTATCTTAGAAGTCTACGGAGATTTAAAAATCTCACATAACTAAAAGATATAATCGATAAATGTGATTACAACTTAAATATATTAATTTGATTAATTAATTTTTATAAATTGTGCATTATATGATTATTTATAAAAATTATTTATTTATTATAGAAATTGAGAATCACTACATCCACGAGAATTTATTGTCCCACACGATGATGTGATTAATTTAAGTATCTACAAAGATTCTTGAAATCTCACATGGAACTTAAATAAATTATTAATTTGGATTATAAAAGGAGAGTTAATTTTAATGATGGGCTTTTGGAACCCATATTAACATATACGTTTTACTCTTATATCTGTGAAACCTTATTGATTTATACGATACGAGATTATCCTAAATATCTGCAGGGATTCAAAGTCTCACACCATAAAAGGATTAAATAATATTCACTTTAAATATATTTTAATACGTAATTATACAATGCATATTTTTAAATATAGAAATCTTAATCGTAATACTTGCGAAGCCTTATTGACTCATGCGGTAGTACGATTATCCTAAAAGTCTACAGAGTTTCAAAAATCTCACATGACTAAAAGATTTAATTAGACAATATAATTATAATTTAAATTTATTAATTTAATTAATCAATATTATAAAAAACGTTTTTTATTTTATTTACAAAAATTTTTTTATTTATTTAAATTGATAATCGTGACATCTGTGAGGATTTATTATCCCATACGATAATGCACTTAATTTAATTCTCTATACAGATTCTTGAAAACTCATATGAGATTTAAATATTTTATTAATTTAAATTATAAAAAGAGAGTTAATTTTAATGGTGAGCCATTAAAACTCATCTTTAATATACAAGTCAGATCTCTCTACTTGCAAAATCTTATTAATTTACACGGTAGATGATCATTTTAAATGCCTATGGAGATTTTAAATTTCACACAATAGATAAATCCCAAATAAATGCATTTTCTCTCATTATTATTATTAGTTCTATTATTGTTATTATATTTAAAAAAATGTCCAAACAAAATTCAGTGTTCACAGTGTTATGATATCTCCATGAGAAAATATGATACAAAGTTTGAGATAGTTTGAAAAAAAAAAAAAGCTATGTTCGTCTAGTAGGCTTAAGGCCCTTTGATGCACATCTTAAGACAAAGATTTAAACCCCAATAGCAAGTAACAAGCAAGAAGAAATTATGCAGGGCATGTAAAAGAAGAGATTAGAACACTGCAATATGATAAACACAAATAGTCACAACGAAAATTATGACTATAATGAAATGAAACTCCAGGGCCACATATAGCAAAAATTATCACTACAATTATGTTTTGACAGCTCGCACTGGAATTATAGTAATTCTTTCACCATAGTCAATGGGACATAAAACAAATTAACATTTGCAGAGACAGCAAAGTTGAAAATAATAATTTGAAACCCAGAATCATGAAGTGCATTATTAGAAAATTTCAAAATAAAATGCCATTGAAAAACCATTAATTTGAACCACCATAAATAATCAATTATAAAATCATAATTTATTAGACCATGAAATCAACATGAAGCCACTTTCAATTTTCATATTCAATTACTAAAGTAAAAGCGAAACAATAACAGGTTAGTCTAAACCTTCACAGACAGCAGAATCTCACTTGAGGGCGAAGCCAAAGCTGAACGCCACTGATACTTGGTCTTAGGACTCTTATAATCAATACCTTCACAGCTGCAAGTGAAAACCGTAGGAAAAGAAACAATGGTGACATAAACGATGTTCTCTCCCCCACGGCGTGAAGGTCAGTATCGTAGCTTCCTCTTCACTCGATTGATGCGGTTATTTTCTCAAAACTCAGACTCTTCTTTGAATCTTTCTAGCATTCTCTCAGTCTCTTCTTCCATCTCTCGCTCTCAGTCCCTGTTCAGACTCCTCCATCACTGTCACCGCTCTCTCACTCTCCGTCTCTCTCTTTGATGACTCTCTCTCTCGTTTTTGAAATCTACTCTCTCTCTATCGTTCTCCGTCTCTAGTTTCTCTTCTCTCAGTTTCTTTTTTTGTGTGTTACTTGCTCTCTCTCTCCTTCGCAAATTCTAATCCTCTTGTGTCCTTTCCCACTTCGCCGTCTGTGCTTTGTTTTTTTCTTCTTTTCGTGCATCTCTCCTCTCTTTTTGTGCTTTGTTTTCGTGCTCTCTCCTTCTTCAGTTTTTCTCTCCTACTCTCGGTCTTTCCCTCTAGAAATCCTCCTGCATTCTGGTTTGTTTTCGTGCTCTCTCCTTCCTCGGTTTTCTGCTATGTTTTCGTGCTCTCTCCTTCCACGATTTTCCTCTCGTCTTCGTGCTCTCTCCTTCCACGATTTTCCTCTCGTCTTCGTGCTCTCTCCTTCCTCAATTTTCTACTCTGTTTCGTGCTCTCTCCTTCCACGATTTTCCTCTCGTCTTCGTGCTCTCTCCTTCCTCAATTTTCTACTCTGTTTCGTGCTCTCTCCTTCCTCTTTTTCTACTCTCTTTCATGCTCTCTCCTTCCTCTTTTTCTGCTCTGCTTTGGTTTTTTTTTTTGCAGCGTGCATCTCTGTGTTTTCTTTGGCGTGTACGTCTGGTCTTCTGTTATGCATCTGCTGCTCTGCTCTATCTGCTACATGCATGCGTCTCTGGTTGTGTTTCTTTTCTTTTGCTAGCCGAAAGTGTGTGTGTGTGCGTGTTCTCTTTTTCCTATCTTCTGCGTCCGCGCCTCTGCTTTCTTTCTGCGTGTGTTTCTTGTGTGCATGCTGCTGCGTCTGTTCTCCCGACATTTTCTTTGTGCATGCGTGGCTGTGTGTTTTGCTTTTCTGCCTCTGTGATTGTGTGTGCTTGCTGCTCGTGTTTCTGTTTTTTCCTTTCTGTGTTTCGTGACTGGCGTTCTTTGCTCGTGTTTCTACTTCTTCTGCGCCTGGCCGAGAAGCTTGTTTCTTTTGGCTGTGGTGAAACGCAGCGTTTCACCCAGCCTTTAATTAATTTTATTTTTTTAATTTTTTAATTAGATTAACACACACACATGCCTTTAATTAATTTTTTTATTTTTTAATTAGATTAACACACACACACCCCCACACACACCCACCCCAACAGCCACATCATTAAAAGATTTAAACAATTTTTTTTTATCTTATTAAATTATTATTTTTTAAAAAAAATATAATCCTAAAAAGAATTAAATTTTATTTTTATATTTTTATATTTTTTAATTATTTTAATAAATTAAGAGAAATAAAATTTTAATTAAAAAAAATTATCTAAAATAAAACTAAACTCTATCAATTAAATTAAATTTTTTTATTTTGAAAATATAATTCTAAAAAGGATTAAATTTTATTTTTGTATTTATATATATATATATTTTTATTATTTATTATTATTTTTATTAAATTTAAAAGATGTCCGAACAAAATACGATGTTCACATATATAGTGTGAAAATTAAAAAAAAAACACTAATAGTAATACTGTCTGATAAGAATCTCCACTAACGTTAATATACATACATACATATATATAAACACTTTCCTCTAGAATCTCCATCCAAGAACTTGAAATAGAGACACAGGAGAATAAGATGTTCATCCACGAGAACCATGCTCAGAGATTGGATGTGCACCCAACATTAACAAATAGAGAAGAGGTTAACAAATGTACAATACTCCTCAAACAAACGTTAACAAACTCCCAAGTGCTTGAGGCATTCACAAAACAATTAAACTCTTGATCCACGAAAGCCCATGCCTCTGCTCTTCACTTCCCCTATTACTTCGTCTTTAGGATCCTCTGTTCCTTCTTCTGGTTTATACCCACTGATTCCACAAGTTTTATTCCATTTGACGTATATATTATATAAAAAAAGAACCACATTAACTTTTTATCAGTAAAACTAATATCACAATTAAAAGAAATCAGCCGATTATTGTTCTTGAGGCCATAAAATTGTTTTTGATTTGGGTTTGTGCTAAGGAGATGTTAAGAGGGATCATACTTTTAGTACCCAATCATGTTTCCAACAGAATTGCCTCTAATAGAAAAATATTTGTAAGCAATAAAAAAAGATATTGTCGCATAATCTTCTCGGCCTGTTCCTTTTAATAGAGTCTATTAGTATTAGTATTTCTCTGTGTCTGTTCATGGTTCATATGATAAGAAAATCTATCAAAGTTAATTTAAGTTATCAAATAGGTCAAAAAAAATTCTATGCTTTTTGAAAACTATCCTTATTTTTTGAATTCATATGCCACTTAATTAATCCTATAGTTGAGAAATTTAATACTTAAAAAACAAGGGATGTTTTCAGTAAAAAAAAAGAAATTAAATTCATATAACTCATTTAATATTGTCATCTTGTTCCACGCGTACAGCATATACGATAAAATAGAATAGAATATAAAAAGTAATAGAATAACAATTATTGATAATAATATGTGATAAACATTACATATACATGAGAAATACTAAAGTGAGTCAATTATAAACTATTGTATCCACTTCAAATAAGCAAGAGTATTTATAAGTTGAGAAAGAGCTGGCAATCCCACCGGGACTAATAAATAGATAATCAAATAAACGATTAAGTTAATTAATTTTGTAAACCAAACTAATTAATCCATGCTATATGTGAATTAATTTAAACAAACAATTACTGCCAAAAAAAAAAGTTTCAGACTGTTATTTACGTTGCAAAAATCACACATACTCAAGTCAAGGAAAAGACTTATTAAACACAATCAGGTGCATGCACTAAAAGTCTTGCCCCCTGCAAGAAGTTCATATGACAATAAATAAATGCGTGTGATTGATGGCGCAACGTGTCTTTTCTTTTTCAAAATGAACCTTCTCATACGGCTTAGAGAAATTACATTATCATGCATTTTCTTGATAGACAAACGTATAATTTAATTTGAACTTTTTTATAAATTCATTTTTTATAATTCCACAACATTTTTACAAAAATAGTTGTACCTTAAAAAAATATTTTAGTGAGCCAATTGTAAACTACTGCTTGCACCTTAAAAAAGTTAGGGCACATAATCTTTTCCTTTACAGTAAATTAAAAATTAACAAATATTAGAAGATGAAAAAGATTGATTTTTTTGTTTTTAGAATTGGAAGATGAAGAAAGAAGCGTAAATGCAATTGTATAGAGATGAAATGTTAATGCAATGTTGACTGTATTGTGTTATGCCTACAAGTTTTGGTTCTCTAATTTAAACAGAGATCAAAACAATGGGTTAAGGTATATATTTACTTTATCTTCTCTAATTTCTGTCCTTAACTTTTTTAAATATTTTTAAAAGTATTTAATAGATTTCTTATTTTGCGAAATTTATGAGAAAATAACACTTTAGTCTCGTTTAAGGGTTGATAAAATATAGAAAATCAATTTACAATAATGCCCTTACATGATCACAAATTCGTAATATGCATGTCTCATGTCTCAGCAGGGAAAATAGGAATATGGAATAAAATGATGATGTAAACATAATAAAAATTTTAATGATTTATTTTAAAATTTAATGTGATTAGTTTGAATCATGTCATAATATTGAGAAAAATGATGATTTAAACTTTATATAACATTATTTTATTTTTGACAAAGGAGAAGGAACCCTACGCAACTGGCAAAAGAGAAAAAGATGCAAAGTAATAAATAAAAATATAATTAAAATTAAAGCAAGGGAACAAAACTATTGGTTTTAAAATATTTTATAATCTAAAATCATTTTTAATAATCCGAAGATCCAATATCTATAGTAATTTTAAAAATATAAGATTACTTAATATAAACGATGTTTTTCATTCTCAAATGTATTTTAGAAAATAATTGATTTTTCCCGAGGTGTTAGAAGTGTCACCGTAACAAATACGCTGTGATTGGGAGTCTTGAACCCATTCTCATGAGTAAAGAATAATTCAATAATGTGATTGAAGATAACACCTTTAATTTCGTTTTCAATTTGTTTTCTTCTCGGCAACATTGTACATTTTTCTGAACCTCATTTTTTTTTTTTGGTAAAATTTTCCGAACCTCATTTTTCTAAAAGCCGTGTTTATGGGTCCATAAATCCCATGCTATGAAATTCAAACAAACTGTCATGCACAATCATGTCTTTCTTATACCATGATCTCTGATTATTTATACTATATTTCATTAAAAAACTTGAGATAATAAGATATTTTTAACTGAATTACACATTTTAATAAGTTATTTAATTGTTTTTAAACAGATACCATGCATTTTATATTTGTCTTTATTTAATATGGTATTTCACTCTAATAAAAGGATTAAGTGATTTATGTATTAAAAAAATTTTGAAAAAAATACATGAATTACATATTAAAAAACTAAAAATACCTTATACTTGTTAACTTCACTTTGGAAAAAATGTCTTATATATATATATATATTAACACAGTGTGTGTAATCACATAGAAAAAATGTCTTATATATATATATATATATATATATTAACAGAGGGAGTGTGTGTAATCATATATACATCTTCTTCTTCTTCTTCTTCTTTTATTTGGACTACTAACAGTCTAACACTTAAATATAGCTTAGGACTTGAAGGAGATACCAACTCAGATGTTTGATGTGTGAAGGGAGAGAATAAACAAATAATTAGGACATGTGGATGATGAATTTATTTTTTATTGAATGCAAGAGGCTCAGACCGGTAAAATTAATATTTATTTCAATAGAATTGAAAAAAGGAAAATCAGTGTGATTTATATTTTATACGCGAATTTTGGTTCAAGCTCTAGATCATATTCATCTACTTCTTCTGTCTCAAATTATAAGATACTTTTAAATAAAATTTTATATATCAATAAACCTCATTAAATATACTTAATAACCTTGTCTTTCCAAAATAAAACTATAAATTTTTAAAAATACTCATCATTTAATATATTAAAATGAGAAGAGATGAAAATTAATTATAAAGAGAGAAAGGGCAATATTAAAATTAGTACACTGAATTAAATCTTAATCTACCCAAAATGCTTTATATTTTGAGATGGAGAAATTCATTCAAAAGTACCCTATAATTTAGAACGGATGAAGTATTAAAGAAGAAAGGGAGAATTTTAACTAAGGACTATGAAAGAAAGATATTTACCAATGGGTCTCAAAAGAACCTGAAATTTCACCGCTTCATTTCTAGAGTAAATTAAAATAAAATGGGTGGCTACAAAGTTAAAAAGTACTTAATTACTATCTAACTTGTTATTTGCTTACTTGTATTTGTACTTGTTAATTTCTTAATAGTACTTGTTCTATAACTAACTAGTTAATTATGTGACTCCATAATTTTATTTAAGAACATTACTTGTTAATTTCATGAATTCACTCGTTAGTTTGTTAATGTAACTTGACTTGTGAATTCTTTATAAGACCTTTTCACTCAATTTGATTGAAAAGCATTATCATTAGTTATTATTTTTCTTACTTCACTTGTTAATTTATCAATATTAATTGTAAATTACTTGACTTCACCAATCAATAATCATACCAATATTAGTTGTTAATTATCTAACTTGTATTTGTTAATTTACCAATATCATTTATAAATTATATGACTTGTCAATAATCAAACTGATTCAATTATTTTGTCCTAAATGCAAAATTATTAATTATTAATTTCTTAACTTTATTTGGGCATTTATGTCTTTTTAGTCATCCATTTTATTTTAATTTAGCCTAGAAATCCTATAGTAAAATTTTAAATTTTTTTGAAACCCACCGGTAAATATTTCTCTTTTATAATCATTAGTTGAAATTATTTCAAGAATAAATTGGTGAACCTTCTCATAACACGGCGTGAATAAACCTTTCCAACCACATAAAAGCTATTTTAAAATAAAATAAATAATTTCAAGTCATTTAATCCTCACTAATAATTTTCATAAATTCATAGAATGACACTTACATCGTCACAAATTAATCATACAATGCAAAGTCCAAGTCAAGCATGGGAAAGACTTTAACGCATCCATGACGGCAACCTCCTTTTTCTCCTTTTCTGGCCAACCTCCTTGACCACAGTGCCTCCAGCGAGAATGGTTGACGTTAACTATTATATTGATTAACTTTAATTTTTTTTAAGTTACAAATGAAAGAATTATTTTAAATAAATCATCATCCGTTGGTTTCAGCGATTTGTATTTTTCCAAAAAAAAATTATCTACCTTAATAGAAAATTCAGTTATTTTTTAAGTAAAATATTTATACTCCTTTTTATATTAAAAAAAAATCTTCATCTATTGAATTATTAATATCTATCACATTGACACGAATGATTGGCTGTTCAATTTTTTTTTTTTAATAAAAGTTAGTGAATTACATGTTTATAAATGGCCCAAGGATTCACTTCATATGATATCTTTCCTATTCCCACTATCCAAATTATAGGAATCCCAAACATGTCCATCATCATGTTCAGCCCTAAATTCAGTTTCTTTTGCCTTGTTGGGGTTTTATGTATGTTTTGGTGTACAGAACTGATAAGGAGACTGATAAGGAAGCTCTTCTCAAATTAAAAGATGGTTTCATTGATGGCTCCGGCATTTTGTCTACCTGGAAAAACGAAGTTGATTGCTGTCAGTGGAGTGGAATAACATGCAGTAATTTGACTGGTCATGTTATCAAGCTCAATCTTGAATATTATCTCCTTTCCGATGAACTGAGAGGTAATATCGATTCTTCGTTGTGTGATTTGCAGCATCTAACTTACTTGAATCTCGATGGAAACTATTTTGGAGGGAGCAAAATTCCTAAGTGCATTGGTTCACTTGGTCAACTAAGAGAGTTGAGCATTGTTGGTACTTCAATTGGCGGCACTATTCCTAGTGGACTACAAATTCTATCCAATGTGCAAACTCTTGACCTTGGATATAACCCTCTGATTGTCAATGATCTTGGGTGGATTTCTCATCTTTCTTCTTTGAGATATCTAGATTTGTCAAAAGTTAATCTAAGTCAAGTTATTGATTGGCAATCATCATTATCCAAAGCTCCTCATGTATCCGAGAAAGTAATTGAGCACAAGTTGAGATTGGAGACAAGTATTTCTGAGAATCAGTTTAGTTTTATGCCAGGTAGATTAACTACAGAGGAGATTTATCTACTAAGGAGATTAATGGAAAAGTATCGTTGTAAAGATAAAGATCTACACATGATTTTTATTGATTTGGAAAAAGCTTATGACCGTATACCAAGAGAAGTGCTTTGGAAAGCGTTAGAAAAAAAGAGAGTACGGATTACTTATATTAAAGACATACAAGATATGTATGAGGAGGTAAAAACTAGTATAAGAACACCTAGTGGTCAAACAAAAGATTTTTCTATAAAGATTGGACTACATCAGGGATCATCTCTGAGTCCTTATTTGTTCAACTTGATCTTAAATGTTTTGACGGAACATATTCAAGGGGAAATTCCGAAATGTATGCTCTTCGCAGATGATATAGTTCTTATAGCAGATACAAGAGAAGAGGTTAATTGCAAACTTGAGTTATGGAGGAGGACATTGGAGTCGAAAGGTTTTCGTCTGAGTAGAAGTAAGACGAAATATTTATATTATAAATTTGGTAAAGGACTATTCGACAATAATTTGGAAGTGAAATTGGGAGATCAAATTATACCTCAAGTGGAAAAGTTTAGATATTTGGGAGCCATTATTCAAAATGATGGCGAAATCAGTGGAGATATTTCACATAGAATTCAAGCTGGGTGGTTTAATTGGAGAAAAGCTAAAGGAGTTATTTGCAACAGTAAGGTGCCTAATAAACTTAAAGGAAAGTTTTATCGCACTGCTATCAGACCGGCAATGTTATATAGTAGTGAATGCTGGGCTCTAACGGGACAGCAAGAGCATAAAGTTAGAGTAGCAGAGATGAGAATGTTACGATGGATGTGCGGCCATACACATAAAGATAAAATTCAAAATGAGCACGTACGTGAAAAAGTGAGGGTGGCACCTATTGAGGAAAAAATTGTAGAAAATCGGTTGAGATGGTTTGGGCATGTACAAAGAATACCAAGGGAGGCACCGGTGAGAAGAGTGGAACATATAACTTTGAGTCCGATTAAGAGAGGTAGAGGAAGGCCTAAGAGAACACTTTTGGAAGTTATTGAACGCGATCTATTAATTAATAATATTCCTAAAAGCTTCATAAATGATAAAGCACAATGGCATCTTGCAATCTATGTAGCCGACCCCACCTAGTGGGATAAAGGT
Source organism: Prosopis cineraria (assembly GCF_029017545.1). Taxonomy (NCBI): domain Eukaryota; kingdom Viridiplantae; phylum Streptophyta; class Magnoliopsida; order Fabales; family Fabaceae; genus Prosopis; species Prosopis cineraria. Next base: position 35,666,676 of record NW_026555341.1, on the reverse strand, counting down.
TTGTTATTGTTATTGTTGTTGTTGTTGTATTGTGAACTAATGTCTCATGTCAGCCATAAATCTCTTGTCCATACCAACTCTTCCACTTCCCTCAAAGCCCTTTCTCTTGAATTCCATTATTTAGACTCTTCAATCCTACATTGGTTGTCTAATGCTAGTAAAGTCTTAATAGATCTTCATCTTTATGGTAACGCTTTAAGAAAAATTTTTCCAAATGCTCTCAATATAAATTCCCTTAAAATTTTAGATCTTGGATCAAATTCTTTGCATCTTATTCCTTCAGATGCTTTCACAAATACCACTTCTCTTGAATCTCTTGATCTCAGTTAAAATAATCTTGAGAATAGCATGCTAGAATCCATTACAAATTTGTGTCGACTGAAAGAGTTAGATTTGAATGACAACAATTTCTCTAGACAATTAAGTTATTGGATACCACAGTTAGGGTGTGTCCAATATAGCATACAGAGCTTGCATTTATCAAACAATCCATTTAGCAGCGAGCCATTCCCAAATTTTTCCAAATTTTTAAAAGTGGAGGCTTTATATCTTAGGAATACTAGTCTGGATGGGTCAATTCCACAATCATTTGGGCACTTACCTTACCTTTCATCATTGGATCTAAGTTATAACAACATAACAGGGCCCTTGCCGAAATTTGTTAGACTTGTATCATTGAAGTACTTGCATCTTTCCAACAATAGGTTGACTTATGTTATTAATGAAACACATCTATCAACTCTATCTAACTTGAAAGGTTTAGATGTATCAATAAATTTGATTTCTTTCAACTTCAGTTCAAATTGGGTGCCACCTTTTCAATTGAGAGTCTTTTTAGCATCATCATGAAATCTTGGTCCCCACTTTCCAAGGTGGTTAAAATATCAAAGGGAGCTTAGGATGTTGGACATCTCAAATGCATCAATTTTAGATTCAATCCCTCAATGGCTTTGGTTATTGACTTCTTTACAGCACATGAATCTTTCCCATAATAGACTTTATGGGGAGTTGCCAAAATCATCCTTGAAAATTTACGATTATATTTTGGATTTGAGTTTCAACAATTTGTGTGGCGCCCTACCATATTTTCCACCATTTCCAAGGGGATTGCTTCTCTCAAATAACATGTTTTCAGGAACTATATCTTTCATTTGTGCAACTTCTCAAACAAGATTATATTATCTTGACATGTCAAACAATTTTTTATCAGGAAGACTTCCTGATTGTTGGGGGCAACTTCCTTCATTAAGGGTTTTAAGAATGGAAAACAATCATTTCTCTGGGGCAATACCGAAATCGATTAGTACTTTGAACGACCTTGAAAGTGTCCATTTGAATAACAATAGCCTCTCTGGAAATTTACCATCTTTGATGAATTCTTCTGAGTTATTGTTCCTTGATTTTGGCAAAATAATTTGAATGGGAAATTGCCATCATGGATTGGGCAACACTTGATCAATTTGATCGGCTTACGTTTGCAAGCAAATAAGTTTGAAGGAAACATTCCAACAAACTTTTGTAATTTGCCACTTCTTCAAATCTTAGATCTCTCACAAAATAATATAACTGGAAGAATACCTCATTACTTTGGTAATTTAAGTGCCATGTCAAATATGACATCTATGAGACAAGCAATTTCTTATTTTGTTTATGGAAACTATGGTGAATTATTAATCATGGACACAGCGACATTGTCATGGAAAGGAGAACTTGTTGAGTACAGTAAGATTCTTGGACTCATGAAAATCATTGATCTCTCTTGCAATCACTTAACAGGAGAAATCCCAAGTAGCATAACTACACTTGTGGCATTGGCTTCCTTAAACCTATCTATCAATAACTTGATAAGATCCATTCCTAATAACATGGGTCAAATGAAAAGATTAGAATCACTTGATTTGTGAAGAAATTCTCTTTCTGGTGAAATTCCAGCCAGCTTATCATCCTTGAGTTTTCTCAGTGTCTTGAACTTGTCCTTCAACAACTTATTGAGGAAAATTCCAATTGGTACCCAACTTCAATCCTTCAATGCTTCTAGTTATACAGGAAATGGGGGCCTCTATGGCTTGCCATTGACAAAAGTATGTCCAAATCCAAGTCCATCCAATAATATTGATGCAAGTGACGGAAATGATAAGCTCGTCAACTTGGGGTTTTATGTGAGCATGGCTTTTGGATTCATTGTTGGATTTTGGGGAGTTTGTGGAACCTTAGTTCTCAAAAATTCTTGGAGACATTCCTTTTTTTGCTTTTTTGAAGGCATGAATGACTGGATTTATGTTCACTTTAATGTCTTGAAGGCAAAGATAAACAGAGGATTCCAAGACTAAGAGGTGAGCATTTTCATTTTAACTCCAATATTCTTACTGTAAAGATTCATTTGATGGATTGTTGCTGTGCATTTCAACAAATTTTGTTTAAAGTAAACTAATTTTTTTTTCCTTTCTAAACTTTCTTTAAATATGCATTGATTTCTCTGTGAACCTACAATATTAATATTACTCACTAGTGATATAGTGAGTTAAGCAGATGATATATTGTAATAAATTAGTCAACTTTTGCTAGTAATTCTAATGTGTACAATATATTTGATTTAGACAAGCATGTTTTGTAATAAGAATTTAAGAATCTTGATGAGTTTGCTTGAATATGTAGATGGTCCGAGAAATTTATAGAAATTCACGTCATGTTGTGGATGGTGATCAAGAGAGCAAGATTGGATCTGCCTCAAGAAAACATAACTTTTTTGTTTGGTTATGTTTGTCTCTTTCTTTCAGTGGCAGTTGTGATAATGTTTAGTGTTGCCTCTTGTTTTTCATTTTTTTTTTTTATGAAAGTGTAATAAAAAAAAGGGTGAAAAGTTGGGTGAGTGGTTATAATGAAGCTAGTAGTGTTGTTCCCTTTCAAAAGTTTTTAGTACTGTGTTTTCCTAATAAATGAGTTTTAGAAAATTGGTTGTATTTCATAATTAAACATATATATATATATACACACATCATTAATACTATTTACAGGACAGAGAGAGATAGTATTAATTTTGGTCCTATTTAATTATACCCTTATTAAGGGCTACAAAAAAATCATTAAAAATAATTCTTTTTGTCCTTTTTAGAGGTAGTGGTGGAAACTTATCAAATTTTAAAATAAAATTAGTGAGATTTAAAATTTTTTTAGTTATAGTAAAACATATCCGAAGTAACTTATAAATAGAACTAATGGGAATATAAAAGAATTGATTTGAACAAATAATAAGATTGCTTGATTTTTATTAATAAATAGCTAGAAGAATATTTCTTAGGGACTAATGGCCGATTGAGTCCGAAATTATTTCTTGAAAACATTTCATAATCAAGCTTGGTGAGATTTAGGAACTTCAAGATTCCAAGATTTAAAAAATGTACTTTATACATGAATCATTACATGTGATATGCCTTTGAATTTAGGCCCTGAATTTTAGAATAATAAAAATAACTAATTAAAGTAAGTAATCTTATTTGAACTATTGATATTATCATGGTTGAAAATGAAAAAGAGTGCAAATCTGATTTTAGGAAGCAAAGAGGAGAAGAAAATCTATTGAAGGAAAAAGAAGCAAAATACAATAAGAAAACTTCCATCCAATATACGATGGGTAGTGAAAAATAGGAAAGTTTAGACTTCTTTGATTTCTATTCCCATTTTTATTTTTAAAAATTGTTTTGCAATATAGTTTTTAAAATTGTATTTCAAAACAAAACAAAATAAAAATTTGTTTGGTTATGTTAATTTTAAAAAAAATAGAATTAAAAAATAGATTAATAATGATGGTTATAAGCAGTTAATTGTGATAATTTATAATAAAAATATATCACATAATTATAATTTTTGATTATCAAATGTAGTGCATTTTGAAAATAAAAACAATTTGAAATTATTTCTATTTTTTATTTTTAAAAATAAAAATGAAAACATTTTTGAAAATAATTAAATTAAAAACAATTATGTAAATATGTTTTTAAATCTTCTTGTTTGGAGAAGTGTTTTTAATTTAATTATTTTCAAAATTAATGGAAACATATTAAAGCTATTTTTCGTTCTATTTCCCCTATTTTCAAAGTATATTATACTTGATTTATTGAAAACTAAAGTCAACTTAACTAATTATTATCATAAGCTATCACAATTAATCACCAATGATCATCACTATTAACTAATTTTTAATTATAATTTGAATTAATCTTGATAGGAGGTGATAATATCTCTAAGTTTTTCAAATTGCTGAGTAATGAAATAATAAAAAAAATATAAAATTAATTTTTAAATTAACATAAGCAGATGAATTTTTTATTTTGTTTTGAAAAAAATTAAAAAATATATTACAAAATACTTTTTAAAAATAAAAAATGAAAACAAAAGCCAAATAGGCCATTAATTGTTGAAAGGTACTACACTTGAAATTTTCGTACCTGCTTGGTGATTGCCCATACATAAAAATCCCTTGCTTCTTACTTGGGAATATCCAAATCATAGTTGGGATCAACTACTCAACTGCGGATCTCAATCTCAGTGAGAAAAAACGGAAGTTGAATATCATGCTGCGTATAATATAGGTGGTGGATTTGATTGAGCTCTCAACCATTCAATTTTTATTCCTCAACGTAAGAGGTTATTAACATATTTTATGATAAATAAACTATTATATTTTTATTACATTAGGAAAAAAAAGCAATCATAAATTTACTTTAAAAAAATTATTTTTATTTACAATAATTAAAAAAAATTGAAATATTATTGTCTTTTTAAATAGGCAACCAACTTTTATTTATTTATATAATTTGATTAAAAATATGTTATATATAGAGTTAGAAGAAGTATTTATTATGCAGTAACACTTGTCATCTTCTATCAACCTAGTCAAAACATTAATCACACTTGTCCTCTTAGCTCGTCCCCTATTTCAAATATTACTTTTGACTAATATATGGATTCCAACATTTCCCAATGTCTAAAAAAGTTTGCAAAAAAAAAATCAGAGAAACAGAAGAATAAACTGTTCATCCACAAGAACCATGCCAAGATATTGAAACCTTATTGGATATCCAACATCAATCATTGGCATTTCCATCCAAATAAAGAAAACTTAACAAGCAAATGCCCCAAGAGTCATGTTTAAGACACAATTAAATGTTCCTCTCAGCAATGCTATTCAGAGTTCAACTTCCCAAAGATCAACCACTTGGTCTCACTTTAATTCCCTTACATTAGTGGCATCCACCGATAGAGATTTAGTAATATTCACCCAAAGGGAAAGGAACAGGCAGTGAAAATCAGAGGAACAGTCATGTTTAAAACTGTTACACTTCGATATTAAGGGTATGACTAGCACAGAATTTAAGATAAATTTACATTCCATAATCCTTAATTATATGAGGTTAAGCTAAATAATCCTTCACAATAAAGGGGCACTTTAGTAATTTTTTATATAAAGAAAAAAAACTATCATTTAATTTAAGTAAGATTCAAACTTTAGACCTCCACATGAGTGATCAGTATAAATCTCACTAAGCCAATACGCTTTTTATATTATAAACTAAGATAATTAACTAAAATATTGCTAGGAAAGAAAAATTATTTAATTTAAATTTTTGGATCATTATAAAAACAAAGCTTATTCAAATTTCAATTTGAAGTTCAAAATTTAAATCGTTAAAGTACTAAAAAGGAAAGGGAACACAGATTTCTTTGACCAATAAATAGTAACAGGGACACACTATTAGAGCTCAGGCCAGCACCCTTCATAGTGCCAATGAATAGAAGCATGTGCCTGGAGATATCACGATCCATCGGATTGGCTAGGAGTGATTTTGTAGAGATATAGATTAGCTAAGAACACATAAATGAAATAAAAATATCTTTTGTTCCCCACCTTCAACACACTCTTGATCAAACAGTGTCATCAAAATTTTACCACAATCAGTATTTTGTTGTCATGTCATATAAATTAAGATATTTCCAATCAATGATTGGATGAGTAACGTCTATCAATAATAAAGATTACTTTTTTTTTAAGGGGGGTAACAAGGCCGTGATAAGAAAGCCAACTTATGTATTCATTAGTGTCTAGAAGCATGGTAAAAAATAACAAAGTTTGATCAATACTTTTATCTTTTTAATAGCATTAGCTGAAGGATGATTGCAAGAATAATACATTAAAATAACAATGAGAGCCTGTTTGAGTCACTATAAACATTAACTTCATTGCATCTCTTATCCCGGCATAATCGTAAACTTTCCAATGCAACTAAAACCTCAGTAGTAATGTTAGGCAGGTATCCTGGCTTTTCTGAAAAGTCCCTTATCTAGCTGCTGTGATAATGTTGGAAAACTCATTTACAAGAGCCTTCAACGTCTAATTTGACCTAGCCAAAAGGAGGCAAAACCTATTTTTGGAGTGAACATCTTCATTTTATTTGCAGCATTTCTAACTGAATTTGCATGAGTCAAGGACAATTTGATCATGCTAGCTAGCTCCATAAACTCATTGCCCTCCAAGTTAGACATCATTAAGATGTAAAATTTCTTTTATAATCATGTATGTAGGTTACATTTCTTCTCCTCCTTGTGTTAAATAGAAGCTAGAAGCAGGGAATTTTTTTTTCCACCTCCCTAGAAATGACAGATTAGATCAAGAGAGACAGATGATGTCATGCATTGTATGAAAACTAAAGTTGAATGTTGAATTGCATAGTACAAGCACAAATTGTAAATAAACAAATTAATTAAGAAAAAAGTATCTAAGAATACATAAGCCAATCATCATTCTATAAATTAAAAAAAACACAGAAAATAGCCAGGTGCTGCAAATCTGGAATAGCAAGTTTTGTTTTATCATTAATATATTTTTGTGATGTATTATCTTTATAATTTAAAGTAGTCATTCTATCAATATGGCTCATATTATAATACATACAATACAATACATCAAAAATTAAACATTTGTAATTTCACATGATTGAACAAGCATTAGGGTTATCATCATTAAAGAGCACCATGAGCTTCATCTCAGGGGACTTGGGATCTCCAAGTGCTTGAGGCACATTCCTCACAAAACCATTAGGAGCTTTGATGTCATAAGCTCCAACTTGATATGGGAAAGGGACTAACTCATGATCCACAAAAGGCCAAGCCTCTGCGCTCTTCCCTCTGCTCTTCACTTCCTTTATTACTTCTTTACGATCCACGTGCCCTCTCACTGTCACCCTCTGTTCCTTCTGGTTTATATCCACTGACTCCACCCCTTCATTTTCACAATTTTTGTTTCATTTTAAACACATTGCATTAAAAAACCACAATATCAAAGGTCAGTATGGCTTCCAGTGCATAAGCAAATTAAACTCTTGATTCCCTTGCATAAAATAAGAATGAAATAAAAGAAAATAAGATATAATAAGATCAGAAGCTGGCTACATGACGCGTCTTTGTTCATTAAGTAGTATGACTTAATTAGCTTGCATTGAAAGTTGTGTATATGATATATATCTTTCTTCTTTATATTTTTTTTTTTATTTGTGTTCATATTTTGATTCTCTTTCATTAAAATTGTGTTTATCTTCTCCTATTTAGGAATTGATATGTTGCCTTAATCCAAGCGCTAAAGTAGGAGTTTAACACAATGACTTATTTAACATAATACACAGCTTTCAAGTCAAACCACTCTCTCATCACATAATGAAATTAATTAGCATGTGAAATTTGAGACAAAAAAAATTATAACAGTTTTTGATGAAAGAAGTGTACATGCATATGTGAATATGTATGCTATTACTGACTTAAAAAAGTCAGACTCGTATCTAATTCCTAAATGTTTTAATAATCAAAACTAACTCAAAAATCTTTTTCTTTTTCTTTTTTAGGGGGGAGAATAATAACCCAAAAATTTGATAAAATCTTGATAGTGTAAAGTATCGGGGGAAAAAAACTCGTTACCAAACAAATCCATAAATGGAAGAAGAAAGAGGATGAAGACAGGTTTAATGAATTGAACCTCCCAAGCCTTCGACGGCATTCCTAACTTTCTTGACGCAACCTTCGCAGTCCATTTTCACCCTCAGACTTACTGTCTATATCCCAATCATCAACACAACCAGAAATGATTTTAATTAGTTACAAATATGGGTTCATGACTATCTTGGCTTGGGTAACAACCAATACAGAGTTAAGAGTCATTTTTTTCTCTCAACTTTATCTGAAGGGTTACTGGCACCCTAAACTCAATTATGAGACAACTCTATCCCTCAATATTAAAGATTCTTTTCCTCATCACCTTATCATTTTTTCATTGTCTCTTCATCGTTAGTAAGCCTACATTACATTTTTGTTAAATATTTTTATTATAAAATATTTGAATTGAGGGTACTCTTTAATTCTTTGAGTAAAAGATAAAGAACAAAAATGACCCTTAACCTAATAAAAAAATTAAAAATATATTAAAAATAGTGAAACCCACAGATGATAAATGAACGTTAGGCATTTTTAATATCAAGGTGATAAGGAAGGAAATCTTCAATGTTAAGGGATAAAATTGACTTAAAGTTGAGTTTAAGATATCCAATGATTTTTAGGATAAAGTTAAGGAGTAAAAATGACCTTTAATTCATAACTATATGCGCAGATACACACATAAACACAAACATATATATTGAAGTTAGAGGCATGAAGAAAAGGAAAGATGAAAACCTGCAGGGGCAAGCGTTTGTGCGTTGGAGGGGAACAGGTAAAGCATTGAGGGAGAAGGTCAAGAAACCCCATTTATGAATTATGAAAATGAGATCTTCCTTCTCAAGCACAATACTTCTTTGTGGGAAACACCCACTTCATTAGTTTGGGGTACACGGTACGCACAAGTATTGTTTCAAAGTTCTTTTATGGCACAAAAATCTTCGTCTACCCATATCTTGGAATTTTCCATTTTGTTCATATTTTACTGCTGGTGGCCTTTAATACCCAATTAATAATTGAAATGTGAAAACGTGACATATTAATTATGTACATATACTACATTTTTGACGTGTTATCCTGTTGTCACCAAATTTAAATGCATTATTGTTTATTACTAGTGATTGTAGGCTAGCTTTCTTTAATTTGTAACTACCGTTGGGAACCTCTGACTTCCGCAGCATAATGATTAATAACAACCCTTGGCAACTGAATAATTTCATCATGCGTTCTTTCACATCAGCCAACTGCATTAATTTAATTCTTTTTAATGTTAAATTTGTCTTTAAAATAATCGAATCCAAGTTGTCAAGAAACAAGAAGAATTTTTTTTTAATTAGATTGAAAAGATTTGAATCCTTGACTTGCACTTATACTTGTAACACACTAAAATTTTTTTTTAAATAATTTAACTCAATCATAGTTAGATTACAACCATCCAATACATTTTTTATATCAATAATTTTAATATAAAATATTTTATAATTGGCTTCAACTCACACAATATAACATTTCAGATAAATTTTTACCTCCCACATGCCATTAGGCTAAATCACATTTGTCCATCCTTATACTCCCAACAAGTAAACTAAATCACATTTGTCCATCTTTATACTCCCAACAAGTAAAATAAACAATTTAGTCAATTTTCAACACAAGCCAGTTATTTGGCCTCATAATCATGCCATTTTAACCAATCCAAAGTAAATCAAATATTAAAATTACAGTCATCCAAAGTATACCAAAAATAGAAATAGTTTGAAAGGCATGATTACATTTATATATTCATATAATTGTCAATAAACAAAAAGCCCTAATATTGGCAATATAACACATTATAAATCATAAATTAAATACCCAAAAGAGATAGTGGATCTATGCCACTAAGCCTTTGGACTCCTCCACGTGTCACTCGTGGCTCTTCTCCTAAAATTGTTAATCACATAATGAGACTCAAAAGTCCCAATAACCAAAGTCAATTTATGATAGTGTATACAAACAGTTAAGTGTGTGCTTACTAAGTGGGACCTAAAAATAATATAATTTCAACAAAATATAAGAAATATTATAATACACACAAACAACCATCCTTATATCCCTCCATTAACCTCGAGCCGTAGCTCTCACTCGGTGCTAAATTACCCGGCCAAAGGTAGATTAGCCCGAGCCCTTACAAGTCACCTATTAAGCTCCAATAGGGGCGTACCACATGGCATATAATATACAATAACAATAGCAAGTCTCCCAACACCTCCCACAATAATCAAACAAATTCATAATAATATTGCACAATATACAATATTAAAAAAATCATAATTTCTTAATAATCACCCAATTAATATGAAGTAATACTAATCATAAATTAAAAGCATGGTTACCTCGTGGCTTTTTCAATAAATTATTCCTTACAATTTCTCTCCCACCACAATTTTCACTAATAATACAATCTACAAATAACATTATTTATAAATATTAGTTTTAATTTTTGAAACTAATAAAATAATTCTAATAATAGAATTAAAAATGTAATATAATTCCTAATCTCAATCTTAATACAAATCTAGAGTTAATACTATTAAGTAAAATTTTTAACTCCTCTTTTAGTCATCAATAAACATTAATAATCTAAAAATCAACTTCTAAACTAATTTCTATTATTAAAATTTTCTTTTTATTTCATAAATTCGCACCTAAAATACCCAAAATTAAAAATTGAATCTCTAGCTTAGAATCATAATCCTATAGCCATAATAATTCATTTCTCATCCCAAATAATCATCTAAACCTCAATAAATCAACATATATTTTCAGATCTAGTTTAGAATTTGATCCATAAGTCATAAATTCAAAGATCATCAATAAATTTATACTCTAGAACATTTATTATACTACTAACAACCTCATAAACCATATTTATTCAATATAAATTCATTCCTCTTCCAGATCCTAAATTTTCTACCACCACAAAATCAGAAACCAAAAAGGAAGGATGACTAAGAAAAATTTTTAGAACACTTACTTAGTCTTGAAAAACTTAAAACTACACCCTAAATATCCTATTAAAAACTCTTACCTTAAAAACTCAGATCTCCCGCACCGGCGACTCACGCTCACTCTACCTCAGCTCGCACACGAAGGAAAGAAGTGAAGAAACGAAGGAAACAAGTGAGTTTTTATAAAAATTTAATAGGTCCCATATTTTTTTTAATTATTTCTTCTTTCCTCTCTCTTCTTCTCCTTTTTTTTATTATTTTATACGTAATCATGCGCCGAAAGCCACCGATTGCGTTTTCTTCTTTCTTTCCTTCCTCTTTCTCATACCTTTTCTCTTTCTTTCTTTTTATAATAATAATAACAATTTAATAATATTTATTTATTTTTTTAATTAATTAATAATTTTTTAATTTTTTTATTTTAATTTAGAATTATATCCTAAATTAAATTTAATAATCATTTTTTACTAATTTGTTTACCTCTAAATATTTTTTAAAATTTCTATTAATCAAAATTAACTATTAAAATTTAAATTGAGATGTTACAGTACTCCATTCCATTTCTATCCTTACAACTTGAGTTAGTCTCAAGTGGCAAAATTAACAAATAAGTTTAGTCTATGTTTAAGACATATTCTGTTTGACTGGATTATTTAGAAGTCGGAGGGAATCAGAAGACATGTTGTTAGATGAACGAAATCCTTGCAATACCTTAATCTGTGTAAGGTTCAAGATTAGAGACTTAACGCCAGCCGTACGAGGAGATTAAAGCAGTCGAACATCATCTCCATATTCTTACTTGGGAGGTTTCAATTAATTTTATGTAGATTCAACTGAATGTGCCAATCTAATGGCTAGTATGTCTCATGGTTTTAATGACGATATTTTTAGCACAAAGAGCAAGCCAAGCGACTTGAAAGCTGGCAGAATCAAACCTATGACCTCCCACCAATGTTGGAAGTTTGGTACTAATTTTTTACTAGTTTTCCTAACAAAAAAAAAATCTTACATTCATATATTAACATATATGGGAGAGGGAATGGCATAAAACGTCATGATGATGACAGTCCAGAATTTTCATCTCATTTTTCTCATCAACCCCCAAACCAGCACAACTGAACGTAGGGGGTGTGCGAGTGTGTTCACTTTGGCACATGTTAAATAGTTACAGATTAAGGTTGTCATTCTGGGTTATGTTTCCATTGTGGGCCGGACATTCTTGTTCATATGATAAAAGATATTGTAGAATGTGGAAGATTACTAGATAAGAAGAAGGAAATAATTTTAAGCCTTCTTCTTTAGGGTGAAATATGAAGATGTAGGAATATTCAACATATCTTGTTACTGCTAAATCAGCTTCTACTACAAATACCATCTTTATAACATGTACAAGTTACATCAGAGAAAGAAAGTCTGCTCTGATGTTTCATGTCAAGATAAAAGATAGAATTCGAACCTCCAAATGCAAAGCACTGATCTCCATAGCCTGCTTCCAATCGCACAGAATTTAATGCACACTTTCTTTAATCTGGTTTCTTCAAGTTCAAGCAATTATCTGATGCTTGCCTAAATAACTTCTGCACCTGATTTAATTCCTTCTCTGACATCAACAACATATCAAGAATGTTAGTTAGGCAATCGCAGATCACATTCACTATTAAGTCACACCAACGCAAAAGATGAAGACACCCTAGCATTTAAAGGATCAAGAACCTAACTTATCATTTTGTTGTTGTTGTAATTCCAATAAGAACTCATACAAGTGGATCATATATTCATAATATCATTCTACTTCAAATGAGAAACAAATGCCACACCATCTGTAGGTCCCTGAAACAATCTTCTATTGGTTTGGTTTTCTCATACTGACTCCTTGAAAAACCTGTTCGTTACAAAGAAAAAATATAAAAACTATATTCCAAGGAATCCTCTTACATTTAATTGACTTATAGCTGGCCCAAAAAAAAAAGTTATAGAAGGATTTTGCAAATTCTCCTTATGCCATTTAGAATTAATATGCCTCATGACGTTCTAAATAGCAGAGAAGGCAAAGTTCTGAAGAATAAAGTGAAGAAGGGAAACAGACCTGCAGCTTCCAATTGCTTCTGAGGTTCTTGGCGTATTACATCCTTTTCAGCCTGTGAAGATTAAAGATCAGCATAAGAACATGAATTAGATTTAGCAGATCACACTCTTACTAGGCATGGAAATTATGTGGTACAGAAACTGAATGGAAAAAGGCACTCTCATTTATTCACTGAAAATTAGCTGCTATTAAACTGAAACTGTGCCTTATTTATACTGCCATGGCCAAAACAAAATAGAAGGATTAAAACGGAGGTTACACAAGTTACAAATGGATTTTGAATGCTATTAACATGAGACGTTTCTAAGACGTGAATGCAACATTCATGCTTCCGTTTCTGCAGGTCTTGTTTCTGTTTCACTATGGGACGACTGTATATTCCCATGCGTTTTTTAGGGACAAATTCCCACAGAAGATTAACTTTATAAGCCATGAATGATATATGAATATTAATAAATGAACTGAGCTCCATACCTGTAATTCGGCAATCCTCCTAAGATGTTCTTCTTCCCCTCCCTCAGATACAGGAAGCGCAGCAACTAATGCATCAAACTAGACGAGAGACAGATGACACACTCGAAGGATCACTAGGAAGTCATGGGGAAAAATTATCTTTTATTTGTACATTCTCAATAGCAATCTTGATACAAATAATAATAAATATTATTATTTATTTATTATTATTTGTAATCAATACTATATGTTTAGACGCATAAACATATATTTGACATATTTCAATATATCATTTTAAGTTACCATACTTATGTCCATCAATAGTAATGTACTAATCTGATCTTTTAAGTTTATTGCACTGCATGTCCTTAAAGCTTTGGATCACACTATACACTACTGGTTATGTCATGTTCTGTAGTGTTTCATGTACTTCACACTCAAATTTCCCTTCCCATTGCATATGACAAAAACTTGGCATCATAAACAAGCCTCATTCTTTATTGCTTTGACTACATATCTACATACCTGCTTTGCAGCCTTTACCAACACAGCACTCATAAGCTTGGGCTGTTCTGCAAAATTTGTTGCATCCTCTGTAGGATGTGCAGGTGGTTCAGGGTAATTTGGTGGCAGCCGATTATGAGGAGCGTCACTTTGAAATGTCCCAATGGTATTAAAAGCAAGATGGGCAATCAAGTTAACTTGTTCTTGTAGTTGAGAGATGATATCCATTACAAAGGACCACTCGCAAAAAAGAATTGTCTCAAGAAAAATTTAACTACAAAAGAAAACCGGTTATATGAATGTGTAAAACATGTAATAATAAAATCTTTTTCTCAAATTTGACAATGTATCCCAAAGTTTCTGGAAACATTGACACTTCAGAAGAAATAGAAAGCAAAGGATGGTGGAGTTGGTTAATGAGTAGGGACTTTAATTTGTGTCTTTTTGGAAACCAATAATCACATTATGAATCACATAGTTAAAACATGAGTTGGAAGCTTGAAATTTTAAGGTATATCTATTTAAAACTTAAGAACATGGAAAAAATATGATATCATTATAAGAATAATACTTGAGACTTTAATAGAAAAAATTCACAAACTACAATAAGCAAGTCATGATACATATGCGATATGAGTCATGCCAGACAATTTGATTTTGAATGAAATTATATGATTCCTTGTAAATAATGTTAAACATTTTAATAACTAATTGATAAACAAAATATTTCCTCAATGTCAACTTTTTCTTAAACAAAGTATTTTAATTTCAGTAAAATTTAATAAGGTCTATATAATTGATTTTCAAGACAATTTAACAAATACAAAAGCAATAGATTATTTTGGCCTTATTTCTTAGACAGGAAAAAAAATAAAAAGTATTAAAAAAACGCTCCCGTTAGGTTGTCTCAAACTCAATGAATAATTTAAAAAAAAAAAAAAACTGCTCTGCAACAAAAATTAGATACTGGTCAAAAAATATCTCAGATATAAAGAAAAAATTCTCCCTATTTGTTGAAGCCACAATTGTTTCATGTTTCAGAACTTAAATCAATTTATTGTAATATTGATCAACAAAATATGCATATCAAAGTCAATATAGAAGTCTTGGGCCAAAAAAAAAAAGAGTCAATGTAGAAGTCAAAAAAAATATTTCGACAAATGGAGCTGGAACTGGATTCTCCTAAGGCGCTGAGACCCATCAGTACGGAAGTGAGTGATGAACACGCTGATAATGGGCTGATTAGAAAGATTCAATGCATGGTTAAAAGGTCCTGTGATGTGCGTCTCCGACACGTGAACCGAAAGATGAACATAGCAGCGGGTTTCTTGGTGAAATATGGCCTTAGCATGATGCCAGGCCTCACTATTGTTGCTGACGCACCTGATGCTTTAAGGGATATTATCTTGAAGGACGGTGCTGGTCTGCACAATGCTATTGGCTAATTGTTAGCCTGGTTTCGTCTTTTCTTATCAAAAACAAAAAAAAAAGACAGAGAAAGAAAGAAAGAAAGAAATCAAAGCTAAAATTAAGATAGACCGCAATTTTTACGCTTCGGATCGTTTTTTATTTAGTACATAAATACACATATTGTACGAATAATAAATTAAACAATTTTTCTCTATCCGTCTATTAGGATCTTTTCAAGAATAATATTAATTAAAATTAATTTGGATCATTATTCAATGTGTAGGTACTCCCTAGTCCCTCCATTAAAAAATATAGCATTTTGTTAAGATTAAATGTTTAAAAATATAAGATATTTTGTGTTTTAATGTGTAAATAATGTGCTTTTTTCAAAAATACATGTAATAAATAAATTTATATTTATTTTAAAGTAAAACATTCTATATATATATATATAGATATATTCAACAGACATGCATATGAAAATAGATTGTCGGACACCATGATACATTTTGTCATATTAGAACTATAGACAGACTTAGGCAACCAGTCGGTGCATAGTCGAATCTGAACATGCCAATCTCTGTTGAATAAACTTCTAATTTCATTTATCAGCACCCAGAAAGGTTGTTTCGAACTATAGTCCCTGGTGATGAGCCGTGCAGCTACCAAAGGATTGCTGCAGATCAGAACCTTTGTGAAATTTTCATTCCAGGCATAATGCAAACCATGATAAATAGCCCATAGTTCAGCTGTTGTCAATGGAAGAGAAACCCCACAAGCTGATATTTTCCAGCAAAAAAATATATGATGCCATGGTTGTTGCAACGGGAAAAAAAGGAAGAGAAATCATCTCAAGGGTGACTCGGAAGTTAAACCGGCTGAGATTTTCATAAGAAAGTCAAATGTAAGAAATGGGTCAACTGTAAGGCAAGATGCAGCATATCAAATTTCTGAAAAAGCTTCTTCTTTGGCCCTTCTCAGATGCCACCAACCTTGGCAATGATCCTCAGATTGTCAGCTAAATTACTTAGTTGATCATTATGCCAAATATAGTTCGCTGACTGATACAGATGGATGAGATGACCTTGGGCAGGATCATTGTGATATATTCCAGCCTCACCCAATGATAGGAGTTTTCCTAATTTTATCAATCTTTAGGGACAGCATTTTGACTGTATCCTCCCTGCCTCCATCATGAAGAGCCAGTTTCAAGTTACTAAACATTGGGCCAGGGGGTCGAATGCCTACATCCAACATCTCTTGGAAGTATTTACAAGCATCGTCTAATCTATTTTCACGGCATAAGGCATTGATTAAGGTGGAAAACATGTGCATTCCAGGAAGAATTCCCTTAACCTTCATCTGATCCCAAACTCTGATTGCCATATCAACTCGCTCTTCATTACAGAACATCCTCACTATGATCTCATAAGTGCTCACAGTAGGCTCACAACCAGAGTCACTCATTCTTTGGAAAACTAAGTAAGCTTCCTTTGTTTTTCGAGCCTTTATCAAGTGATGTAGTATTATGTCAAATGTTCGAGAATTTGGACCAACCCCACATTTTTTCATCTCATCAACCATCCTGTAAGCCTCATACATCTTCATTGACCAGCAATAAGCCCCAACAACAGCATTATATGTCGGTGCTTCTGGGGCAAAACCACTAGCCTTGAATTTTTCAAAAAATTTAAGAGCCTCATCCAATCTCTTATCAGAACCCAATCCATTGATCAAAGTACAAAATATATGGGGAGTGGGCCTCAAATTTTTGGCTTCCAACTCATGATAGAACTCAATAGCTGCCTCATATTTCCTAGCCCTGGAATATGCACTGATGATAATGCCATAGGTAACAACATCAGGCTCAAAACCTTCATCCTTCATCTCCCGATAGACCTCATTGACCCTCAGCAGATTTTGTTGTTGACCCCACCCTTCTAGCAATATTGTGTAGGATTTGACATCAGGTGCGAACCTTCTTTTCTTCATTTTGTCAAACAACTCTTGAGCTTTCTCAATACACCTTGACTTGCTCAAAATGTCAATCAATCTATTAAAATCTGAAACTTCCAGCTTCATCCCAAACAGCTCCATCTTCTCAAACGTCTCCACTGCTTCTTTGACCTTTCTAGCTCTTGCATATCTCCGAGCAACCAAGGCAAAAGTGTCTTTAGTCAACAACTTTCTATGTTTCATGTCATCAACCAAATTCCATACCATCTTGAACTGTTTAATCTTACCCAATGCCTCAATCAAAGCATTGTAGCTCTCTGTACTGTATTTGAACCCCTTTTGCATCTCAGCCCAACGGAAGAACAACAGTGCAAGAATACCAGCATTACTTAACTTCTTTAAGACCTCAACGACCAGTTCTGGTGACATCTCCACTGAAATATTACTGAGAGACTCCTCAACACTCGAACTAGGACTGTTTGATAAGATTTTACAAATTGTTTCAGCTGTGAGACCTTTAACATTGCTTGGGTTCATGTCTTTGGCTTCAGTAAATGCTTCTGCTTGCATTATGCTATCACTAACAAATGTGCGGTAGCCCAAAGAAGGATGATTTCTTTCAGATCCAAATTGGTTGGGGGGTTTCAAAAAGTAATTAAAAATAGAACTTCCTACAGTAACTAGGGAATTAGGAACTGATGTAATAGAACCAGAGTGAGGACTAGATGCGGGAAAAATATTTGGAGAGAGGAAGAAATTGGGAAGGCTGAATCTTCTAGATACTCGTGTTAGCTGGATGATGCCCATTTCAGAGGAGTTGCAGATGGACACACTTGCAACAAAGTTCAAGTTATGCAACAATCTTGCAAATCAAAGCTCCTGCAGATGTAGAGACCAGATTAATTTGACTTAACAAACAGAAGTGAGCAAAATAATGTGAAATCCATCCATATGCTTCCATTTCTGCATTCCCAATAGACTTATACACAATTAAGCCACTACTGTCATTTAAATGTAGTAAAAAGCATCAAGTACTAGCTGACATATCATATATAGCAACACTGAGATCGAAACAGAAGACAATAGTGCAAAATAAATTATTGATGATAGAATAGTAATGGCAATAATAGGTTAGAAGCAGAAAAGATGTGAACAATGGGCCTGTCTTTTTACTCTCAAGAACTATTAGGAAAGAGGGCACTATCTGAAGGCATTCTTCTGGGTAATTCATTTTGGGGGGGAAAACAAAAGGCAGGATAGGTATTTTGGAAACAAAAAGTATAAAACAAGTCTCAGGGATTTTGCATCTTTCATTCCCAAAAATAGGACCAAGAGGTAGAGAACCTTATTTTCATAACTAATACTTGTAAATTTTACCAAACATACTGGGGTAGAACAGTGAGACAGAAGATACAAGAAGGCTCCAACTCAACTACTTCCTCCTCATTTCCCAGGTTCGTTTTCAGGGTCCTGCTGAAATGTTAATGTTGCCTACCCAAGAGTTGCGAATGTGAAATATACATTGGAAAGTTATGCCATCAAAATTCACTATTGCCAATGGAGTATCCAAAAGTTCAATTATTACAACACGAACAAAAATTGGATTGTCGCGTAATAAGCAGGACGCACGGCATCTACGTACTCCCCTCCCCCAAGTCGGGGATGTGGAAGAGCGTGATCATAGTTTGACAATTCTAAAACCCAGAGAAATACACTAACACAGTGGCATTGGGGTTGATACGGCTTGGTACTTCCCGGGGGAAAAAGGAACAGAGAACTGAAACTGAGAAACAATGGAGTTCACCTGCAACGCCGAAGCAGTGATCAGCAATTAAAGCACATCACTGAAGTCGCCGGTCAGCCTATCTTCGCCGAAGCGTAGAGAAGAGAAGCCCAGCACCCGCGTGGAGGATACTGGCGAGGGAAATGCCGAAATGGTTGGGGTTGGGGTTGGGGTTATTTCGGCAAGGCGCGCGTGCATCTATATTTATTTTTAATTTAAAATTGATTTAAAATTAAAAAATGTTGCGGATCCCTTGTGTATGAACCATTCATATTTTACACTCCGTCTTTACTTTTTAATTTGATGATGATGATATTAAACATTGATATTGATAATTTAAAAGTTTTAAAGACACTCCTATTCCTTCCCAAAAAATAAATGAGATTAAAAACTTATTTCAATAACATTAAGAGTACATTCAAATTATATTTAGGATATGCTTTTGTCAAATTCAACAAATAATTAAATTTTTTAAATATATTTTTATAAATATAAACTGAAATTTAAACAGACATTAAATTTTTGTTTTTTATCTTATCCCATATCAAAAATTATTCTATCCCATTTGTTATTAAAACGAGGCTAGAATGTTTTGACAAAGCAAACAAAATATGAAAACAGACTTAAATAACAATATTTATTAAATAACATAATTTGTTAAGTTCAAAACAAAAAATAATAAAAATACATCATTCAATTATTGACATACAATAATTAAAATTTAAAGTAAACTAATATAATCACAATTTAAATTTAAGTATGCAACAATTACAAATAAACTCATGCTATAAGTACAATAATAATAAAAAATTAATTAAATTACACAACTTAAATAGACTAATCGAGCACATTAAGAAAATATTTGAAAATAGTATATATTGATAAAAAAGTATATATGTATATTATTAACCAAATATATACACACACTAAATAAATAAATCATTACATATTAATAATAATAATAATATTAATAATTATGTATATTATATTTAGACAGGATGTCTTGAAAGTAATATCAAGTCTTATCTTATCCTGTGTTGTAAAATCTAATCTCTTTTTTTTTTTCACGTGAAAATAGACTTGTCCCAAAATGATGGAACAAAGCCAATATCCCTCGGATGGAGACAAGCCCCTAGCTGAGAATATAATCTGAGCTAAACTTTTATAAAATTAAATTGAACATTAATTATGATCCTCTTATTCTCTTTGACTTAAGTCAATAGAATTCTTTTTCACATTTTGTAGTACGACTCTCCTTCATCTTGTAATTTGTAAAGAAGTCAATTTTTGAAGCGTCTGAGTTTCATTGAAAAAAAAAAAAAGAAGAATATAGAGAGAATAACAATGAAGTCCTAAAAGAATTAATTAGTTTAAATTAAATTTCAACTAATTTTAAATTTGTCACAAAGTCTATTGGTCTTTTAGTGATAAAATATCAAGTTTAATAACTCTAAAAATTTATAAATTCAACTCTCAATTTTATAATTTTATTGTAATAAATTTGTAAATTGCTTTTCAAATTTTAACATATTGAAGGATAAACAATATTTGTTAAACTTTTATTTTTCAACATTAAATATGAACATATGTGTTTTTTGTTAAAATTTAAAAAAGAAATTTCAAATATATCACAACAAACTTGTAAAATTAGCAATCAAACTTACAAATATCTAAAGTTGTTAGATTTAATATTTTTAATATTAAAGATGAATCTTTGTGTTCTATGATAAAATTTAAAAAATAAGTTATAAATATATCATAATAAAATTACAAATTTGGGAGCCAAACTTGTAAGTTTTTAAAATTGTTAAACTTAATATTTTATATCAAAAGACTTCATTGATATTTTAAAATTAATTGGAACTTACTTAAATTAATTGATTTCATTGAGATTTACCTAATATGTGCAAAGAAAGGCAAAAAAACCATGGGCAAACTTCTCTTTTCTTCTTCTTCCTTTTCCTTTTCCTTCTTCTTCTTCTTTTTCTTCCTTTCTTTCTTCTTCTCCTTCTTCTTCTTTTTGACCTTTTGCTCCTTTTAAGGACAGAAGAAATCAAGGACACCATCATTCCTAATACTACCAATAATTTAAAACCAGATTCAATTGAATAATTAGACCAATTGAACTATTAATAGAGCCATTAATGGTTCAATTTGAACTAAAATAACTATTTTTATGATTGAGTCAAATTGAACTGATGTTGAGTTGTTATTAAATAAAAAGCTAAAGTTAAATTAGGAATCAGAACAGTTTTTAAAAAATCGAATGGTTTTAAACATAATATTAAAATTTAAAAAAATCAAAATCCTATTAAAAACTAACTTTATTTTTAAATAATTCACATGCATGAAATATAATTTGAGATCATTTTCTCATAAAGATGTTGCCAATTATAGGTAGAGTGGTAATAAGCCAAGCCCCTATCAAGACCTACACATTGGTATACTTCAGGTCTAACCTAGCTTATTTAGTAATAGGCTTAGGTCAGGTTCAAACTTTTATTTAAGCCTATTTAATTAGTTAAATAAGTCAAGCCTAGTCTTTAAAGGCCTAACCTATAAGCCCAATAAGCTAGTTTATTTACACACATTATGTATTATATCACACATACATCATTTTTACAATTTAATTTTTAGTCAATCTTTTTTTAGTTATGTTTTCAATTAAATTAGACTTATATATTAATTTTAACTTTAATATTATTACTTTATTATTGTATTATATTATAGTTAGTAAGTCTTTTTAATCATTATATAATGTAATTGATAATCATGTTCTATATTTATGCTAATAGTCCTAAGGTATATTTAAAATATTTAAAATTAAAATGCAAGCTTATTTAAAAAACTTTACTTTTAAATAGGCTTTAAGGTTAAGTTAGACTTTAAGTAGGCTTACGTTTGAAGTGTGAAAAAAAAAACTATATACAAACTTCAGGTTAAGCTTAGGCCTCTAACTTATTATACAAACGCAGGCCTATTTGATCAAAGTTTAACTGAGCTTAGCCTATTTTTATCTCTAATTATTGGTGGAAATACAAATATTTTTAAATTTATTGTATACCTAATTTAACCAAAATCTGTATATATATTTAATAAGTTAAAAAATTATAATTTATAATATTATCAATTTACAATCATATTATATTATTTAATAATATATTAAAAAATTATATTTTTTTTATATATTTAATATTATTTTTATATAATTATTATATTACTGATTTAGCCGATTAAACTATAAAAATTGGAGGCTGCTCTACCCCGTGTCCAATGTTAAAATTGATGATACCAACCAACAGGTGAATGATCAAACCAAAAAATATGTAAATGATCTAATTGTACATTTTACGACACTCAAATGCCACTTTTACCCATATAATATCTTATCTGGTAACAGACACGCGTCAATTTCTGGCAGCTTAGCTAGATGCCCCATGGAAAAGACGAACAAGTACCGGACTCCGGCAAAACGATGTCGTTTCCGTCCATCTCATGATTCTTGCTTTCTCCGTTTTCGCCGCAGTTTCAGTTAGCAGCAAGCAGCTTCAGCGGAGAACGTAGCTCGCTGCAAAGCGAAAGAGCAAGAGACGAAATTAGCGGAAAAAGATAATGGTGGCTTTTGGCGGGAAAAAGCTGCGCCAAGTGGTTGCAGGCTTCGGTGGTAACGGTCTCAGCCAGGTCCTCGCTGCTGTGGCAGTGACGTCCTTCTTCGGCTCTTCTCTGTCCCGGACCCGTACTCCCCCCGGAAACCGAGAATGGGGACTGCGGCGATGGGGAGGGGAAGGATGATGTTGACGAAGGTGAAGCTGAAGGTCCGGCTTCCGGTAACAACATCACCTGCTCTCTTTCTGATAAATCCTTCACGTCTGTGAGTTTCCGTCTTCTTACTCCGTTACGTTTCGTGAATGCTATAGTCCCGTGACGTTTCGTGAATGCTATAGTCCTGTTTGGTTGTTATGCTATGAAATTGGGATATTGATTTCGGATATTACGTTTTCTTTAATGAAGAAGACAGTTTGTACATACTTCTAGTGAATTTATTTATTGCTTTTTGGAGTTTTGATCATTGCTTATTTCGGGTGATAATGATAATGGTAATTTTAATTTTAAATTGATAGGTGAGATTTTTGCTCGAAAATGTGAGCGGAGAAGCAAAGCCTGGAAGATTATTGGCTATAATGGGGCCGTCAGGTTCTGGAAAAACTACATTGCTCAATGTTCTTGCGGGTCAGCTGGCAGCAAATCCCCGGCTGCATCTATCAGGCCTTTTAGAGTTCAATGGGAAGCCTATTTCAAAGAAAGCTTATAAGTAGGCTTCTTAGCAACTTCTGTTCCATGCACTTTTCTTTGGATTCCTATTTAACTAAGGACGAGAGCTAGCATGTTTTTTGTGGGTGTAGGTTTGCTTATGTGAGACAGGAGGATCTGTTTTTCTCACAGCTCACAGTGCGAGAGACATTGTCCCTTGCTACAGAACTCCAGCTGCCTGGGATATCTTCCGTGGAAGAGAGAGATGAACATGTGAAAAACCTCTTGTTCAAACTAGGATTGGTAAGATGCCCTCTTATGTTGTAATTTTTGCTGAGAAAGTGATCGCTGATTGTTGATTAGGATGCTTGCAATGGGATGAAAGAACCATTGTTCTTTCCTTGAAAAAAAGAATTTGAATACATTTCTGCTTGTCTCCAAGTCTCCAACGTTTAGTTTTTATTTTTCTGTTTGCAGACGCATGCTTTCCCAAACTACCATAGGAAGTTACATGCATATCATATATTTAAATACTTCTACTCTACTCCTATGGTACTCATATTTACTTACTTTGGCAACTTGAATCACTTCTTCTGAAGGTCAGCTGTGCTGACAACACATTGTCGGTGATGCAAAAGTTCGGGGAATTAGTGGTGGTGAGAAGAAACGCTTATCTTTGGCATGCGAGCTTCTTGCAAGCCCATCTGTCATATTTGCTGATGAACCAACTACTGGTAAGTATGCCTTTCCATAATTTTCCTAGCAACAAATCTGAGTTCTGCATATAATATAGCTTAGTTCATGGCTAGTATAATACCCCGCAGGCACTGCTCATATTAAGATACAGTAACATCATCTACACGGGCATTGCTTCCTTGCTGCTTTTGATTAATGTTTAACTTTATAATCTAAAGCTTTTGTATTTTCTGCATATTCGTGTAATATGACTAAATGGCTTTTTTCCACCCTCATAGATATTGACAAAAGGTGCTTCCAGGACTGGATGCCTTTCAGGCTGAGAAAGTGGTGGAAACTCTCCAACAACTTGCACAAGATGGTCATACAGTAATTTGCTCTATACATCAGCCAAGAGGTTCGGTGTATAATAAATTCGACGACATTGTCTTGCTAACTGAGGGTTCACTTGTTTATGCTGGTCCTGCTCGTGATGAACCATTGGCATACTTCTCAAAATTTGGGTTGTCATTCTAACCTTCTGTGTCTTATTCCGTCATACATTCTTCTTGTGGGGATGTCACTTGAAAAAAAATATGATAATAACTTATGCATGGGGTGACTTGTTTAACTTGTCAGGAATTTAAATTCAACACTTCACTGTATAGAGTATAGAGTTTTGCTTTGAAACAGATGATAATAGTGAGATAATCGACCTTTCTAGTTTGACTTCTTAAATTTGTACTAATCCTCCTAGTGAATTATTAAAATTATTATGACTCAGGTAACAAAGCAGGGTGAGAAAAATGAAGTTTTTTTGTCAAGATTGATGGAAGTTACCCCCTACACAGGGGGGGGGGGGCATTCATAAATTTTTATATGTTGGCTTTGAGTTAAAAATATTTTGCAATAGCATGGATATTTGTTTTTCATTGTTATTATTGAAGTTATACAAACCATGCTTGCAAAAAAAAAAAAAAAAAAAGTCAAAATGTTGTCTCTTTGAAGACACGCTCCCCTGAACTTGTTCAATATATATATATATATATTTTATATTTTGTTAGTGCATTATTAATCTGTTCAACTGAATGTTATTAGCTATAGATCTTGTATAGTTTGTTCTGAACAGTTGGTTGATTATTGTTGATATAACAGGTACCATTGCCCTGATCATGTGAATCCTGCTGAATTTTGGCTGATGTTATATCCATTGACTACAGTTTCTGCTGAAAGAAATTCTTTTATTCCTCTCAAAAGAGAATTAATGGTCTTGTTGAGTCATTCTCTGAAAGACTTTCTACAATAATATACGCATCCCCAATTACCAAAGAAGTGCTTAACAAAGGAAAGAGAATTGGGATGAGGATGAGAACTGTAGCTAAGAAGAAAAGAGGTTGGTGGAAACAATTCTGGTTGCTCCTCAGGCGAGCATGGATGCAGGTCTGCCTATATATTGATTTTCTGTATAAAGTGCATGATAGGACCTGGATAACATTCTTTATGCCTTGAAATAAAATAATAATGACCCTTTCTCATGTCATTTGGCAAGATATGATTAGAAAGATGCGTAAATTTCAATTCTCCTTTTCACATCTTGTCCTATGACAAATTTGCTTCTTTTCCTTCCTTACATTTGGTTTCAACATTGGTTATTTTCTTCAATTCTTCATCCCTAATTTTAACCTGGCTATGAAGCAAAATTTTAGAGATGCATGTAATTAATCCAGTTCTTTCTCATGTAAGGAGGGTGGAACTTATGTTTCTTATTTTCTTTCATTGATTATTCTAACGGTTGACTAGGCTTCCCGTGATGGACCAACAAACAAAGTTCGAGCAAGGATGTCAATCGCATCAGCAGTTATTTTTGGTTCAGTTTTCTGGAGAATGGGAAGATCTCAGACTTCAATACAAGACAGAATGGGATTGCTTCAGGTTTTTTTTATGTTTTTCATTCTTTCATTCCTATTTCCTGATTGACTGGCTGCTAATCTACATGGCAGAGGAACTTCAAATTTCTCTATGCACTTTTGGCTATTAGTCTACATGATTCCATTAGGTCCATGTCTAAAAATTTTGGTGGGACTTTTACTAACTTACCTGAGAGTCTGGCAATTATGAGTACAAGCTATTAAATTGAATAGGCACAAATTGTTATCCATAATTTTGATAGTCATTTTGATCTACAGTTCCTCTGGAATCTGTATTAGGCTTGCCTTTCTGTACTCCTTATATAATTGGCATTCACAGGTTGCTGCAATAAACACAGCTATGGCTGCTCTTACGAAGACTGTTGGGGTGTTTCCAAAGGAGCGTGCAATTGTAGACAGAGAACGTGCAAAAGGCTCCTATTCATTGGGTCCTTATCTGTTTTCAAAATTGCTGGCTGAGATTCCTATCGGAGCAGCTTTTCCACTGATGTTTGGTGCTGTTTTGTACCCTATGGCACGTCTTCATCCTACTTTACTAGGGTCAGTTCCCAAGTTAATCATTATGATCAAGAATTGCAATTTCTTTCACTTTTTCTATGAATTTTATGACTGTAGATTGCGAGCTTCTTTGCCCCTGATGACATGAGAAAACTGAGCACTAAGCATGATAAAAATTTCTATAGCAGTCTCTGGGCAGGATTGTCAAGATAACTTGGTTTCCTTTACGGGGGAGCTGTAATGAATTTTAGAGGGGATAAATGACTTTGCTGAAATCACTAGAAATAGGCCTTGTGTGCGTTGCATAGAGTTTGAAATGAGTTGCATTGTTTTATGATTTGGTCACAATTTGTATGATTTTTGTTTAATCCAACTTCATCTCATGATTTAAATGTCAATAATATACTTTTCGTATCTTTTGAAAGCCATAAACAAATATATCCTTACACCCCACAAACACGTCTTCTCCCCTGATCCCCACCTCTATTTACCCTTCAGATGGGGATCATTTGTGTGATTTTTTTTTTTTTTTGGGGTTTATATCTCAAGTATTACTGACTAAGCTTGACCTTCTAGATTTGGGAAATTCTGTGGTATAGTCACAGTGGAATCTTTTGCTGCATCTGCGATGGGTCTTACTGTAGGAGCGATGGTTCCAACCACTGAAGCAGCCATGGCAGTTGGCCCGTCTCTTATGACTGTTTTTATTGTATTTGGAGGCTATTATGTCAATCCTGAAAATACTCCAATCATCTTCCGCTGGATTCCTCGCGTTTCTCTCATTAGATGGTACGCAGAATCCCATTTTTAATTAATTAAAGTTTTCCAATAATGTAACCAGCACTAGGAAACTCTCTGTCATGCTAAAAATTCTCCAAGATGAATACGGTTTCCTTTACTTCGGCACTGATGAAATGGGCTTGTGTATTCTTTCAGGGCATTTCAGGGATTGTGCATCAATGAATTTAGAGGTCTTCAATTTGAACATCAGAATCCATTTGATGTTCAAACTGGAGAACAGGTGAGGGAAGAGCCATGATTTTTTTTTTTTTTTTAAGGAAAGAAATCTAAGGGCTAATTCAATACAACTGTTTAAAAGTGGATGGTTTCTGCAAATATAACGCCCTAAACTATATCTTATTGTAAGCTATCATCAACACTGATACTACCCAATAGAATTATTTTTTGCCATGAAGCACCAGTACTTCTAACGCTGTATCATGTTTGATAGGTTTTGGTTAGACACTAATTTGAATTTAAACACTAGTATATGTCTTGTGCTGTTGTAGTCATGTATCCATATTTTATCCGTGTCAATCATCTTAGATTATCTAGTTTCCGCATAGTGTAAAAACGTTACTAATAAAGAATGTTACTATGTTAGTTTGCTGTCTAGCTTTCCTGATCTTAATTCCGTTATTCGCAGGCACTGGAGCGCATATCTTTTGGAGGAAGCAAAATTAGGGATACAGTGGTAGCACAAAGTAAGGTACTGCTATTTTGGTACTGCACCACCTACCTTCTCCTTGAGAAGAACAAGCCAAAGTACCAGCAACTTCAGCCACCTGCACTTGACAACAACAAATCGCATTCAAAACTCGAGGAGCTTAATCCTGAGCAAGATGAGCAGCCACTTGAATCCGAACCAGTGAGTCATATTGATTCAAATCAAGTTGACCCTGTTGGACCTTTCATCCTAGAAGGTTTGTGATCAGTTAGGTTGCTGGGGAATAACGAATGTTCTTATCAGATGTGCGACTCAACTATTGTATATTGATTTATCTCGTACAGGTGCTGAGTAGAGAGAGAGATCTTTGCAAAGGGTGACCTTCTCAGTCCTGAATTTACAAAGCCAATAAGCTGTTCTTTCCTTATAGGACAGGGCAGACGATCATGATGTGACTAGGTACACCCATCGTAGCTTAGAAATGTCATACTTGTTATAATAATAGCGTATAGAGGACCTTCTTGGGAGTTTGAATGTAGCAGCAGCCAGCAAGTATTCGTAGGTGTAAAACTTAGCAATTTGTTGCCATGCTGCTGTTTCATCAACTTTGAACAAATCTGGATGGTTCAGATTTTCTTTATGTTTTTGTTTTTTTGCATTTAAATTTGTGGAAAATTTGCTTCTTTGATTCTTTAATTTTACGTAAGGTATGATTTTGATCTTTTTATGTTATAAGATGTCTTTTCACTTCAATTTTCTAATCTTAATACCGTAAAAAAAAAAAAATTGCTGTTACTATACTTCTAAATGTTACTAAACATTCAATGTTGACATATTAAATGTGATTATGTGATTTTAAAATAATGATGATTGACATAAAAAATTATTATTTAAAATTGACAGTATTTGCATTCAAAAAATGAAAAATATTTTATAAAATTAAAAAATTAAATTAAAATTTTATATGAAGTTAGTAGATTAAATATGTATTTTGGCTTAAATTTTTTAACTTTAAAAGTGATATATTTAATATCTTTCAAAATAGCAATCAATAAAAAAGGTGAAAAATATGTTAGTTAATATATTTATAGCATTAGGGGATGTTTTGGTGGATTTGGCTTTACTTTTCTTGAAGCAGCGTCCGCTGAGGCCCCTACCAAATCTAGACTGTCCCGAGGTTTTTTAAAAAACTATATTATAATTTTTAAAAAAATTTTGTTACCAATCTAGACAACCTAAAGTTTAATATTAATGGTTTAAATTTAATATTTAATTTTTTTATAAATTAATTATTCAAATAGATATGCTCTAAACAGTAAAAATTTAATATGAATAGTTTAAATTTAATATTAAAAATTTTTATAAATTGATTATTCACATATTCTTTGAATAGTGCAAATATCTATTGAAAAGCTTTTGTAAAAAAATATTTAAAAAATTACAAGTTAAATACTCATCTCGTTAAAAAATGTAAGGTATTTTTAACTAAATTTTATCTTTCAATAAAATAGTTACATACTTTTCAACTAACTTTATCTTTCTATATTTATCCCTATTAAACACCCTATAATAAATATAAATTTATTATTAATAGGGATATTTTTTTAAAAAAGGCAATAATTACACTTCGAAAGATTAAAAATGTCTTACATTTTTGAACATCTAACTCCTCAAAAAATACCTTACATTTTTGAACGGAAGGAGTATTTTATATTAAACCGTAAATTTAAACAATTAACATATAAAAATTATAAAAAAATAAATATTAAATTTAAATTATTAATATTAAATTTAAACTGTCTAGATTGATAACAAAATTTTTTAAAAATTTTATCATTTTTATAATTTTTTATTTTAATAAAAATAAAAAATAAAATATTAAATATGAATTGTTCGTATTAATCTAGACAGTTTAAATTTGACAGGGACTTCAGCAGACGTCATCCTCGGAGGACCGAAGCCAAGTCCTCTTTTTGTGAGGGTGGGAAGGATAATGACCACAGTTGGCCAAAAAAAGGAATGGATAATGACCACCGCCACAGCGCTCCAACGGCATGGTCGGTTGCGGGATTCCCGCAAACTCGTTTTAACATTACGTGGAATCAGAGCATTATTTGTACTCTAAGCTAAATATAGAATAGATGTTATATGTCTGTCCAATAATCATTTGATTTAGCTGGCCAAAAAAACAAAAAATCATTAGCCTTAGACTAGATAGTAGCTATCGCTTTAAATAATTGGTTTCTTATGAATGAAAATTTTTTATTTTCTAAATTATTTGAATGACAAGAAATCAAGAACTTATTTAGAAGGAATATTTTTCCCGTCTCATATTGGAAAAAAAATCTAAGCTGTATATAAAAGAAATCAAACAGGACGAAATAAATTGTTAATTAACTATGAGTTAATTGACATGAAAATACCCTTCCCCATCTATGACCACTTGATTCAATTAATTAAAAGAGTTGAATTAACTTATCTTATATTAATAATAATAATCACATTAAAGCATTATTTAGAGAGAACAACTCTTTAAATAGTGCTCAAATTTTTTAAGAGATTAATCTTATAATTGTCTGTTGTGAGAATATCATGAATAATAAAAAAAAATAATCTCAAATTTGGATTAATTTTGGTTTGGGTGGACAGCGGTAATACATGTGTCTCTGTAGGGTTCTATACAACGCAACTGTTATATACATATACACTTCTTCCAGCTCCTGTTCAAAATATAAACAATTTTTTAAAAAAAAGAAAACTAGTAAATTTTTATTCTCATAAAAATATATATTATTTTTTAATTTATTTATCAATACACTTTATGATGAATGAAAAATAAATTTATACAAAAATTTAAATTAATAAAAATAAGGGATAAAATGAAAAAATTATATGTATACATATATTAAATTTTTGATATTTTAAATTAAAATTAATAAAAAAATATTGTTTGTATTTTAAAGTAAAGTACTGACAATTAACAATAATAATGGAGGCCGTGTTGCGTTTGTTTTGTTGGGTTGACGTGGAAGAAGGAAAAATAATGATTGGTGAGTTGGCTTGGGAGGTGCCGCCATATTACGTGGATCTTGGAAAGCACATGCTTCATGCAATTTTGAAGCTTCGCTGGTTGAACTGATTGTTGAAAATTTCTGGCTGACTGTATCCAAAATTCTTAGAAACTTGCAAGGCGGCTCCATTTACGTGTTTTCCTTGTTTTATATTTTATATATTACCACTAAAAGATTACCCCCCAAATGTAACGTCATGGAAATTAAAATACCTTTGAAGGTTCATGCGTTTTTTTTATAAAATAAATACAATGACAAAAATTAACCATTTAATCCCTATTTTATATGCATGTTTGTGGTCTCTATTCAAATATTTGTCATGTAAAATCAAGCAACTTATTATGAAATTAGACATGCATTTGAATGAAGCAAATAAATGTGTCAATTAATTTGTGCATCAAACTCCTAATAATAATGTAAATGTCAAGATTTTTATGTTTTGCATCCAAGATGCAGAAACTTTTCTTATACTTTGATATGACATAATTTGTCTTTTCCCTATATGATTTTTTTTTTTTTCACGGCCTTGCACTAAAAGAAATTTGAAATACAAGATTATAGACAATTTACAAAGTTATTATTACTTAATTTTAAAAAACAATACAGTCAATGCCATAAATAAAAGCTAACTTTGATTGTTAATGGATTAAAAAATTATATAAAAAATTAAAAATTACAAAAAAAAAATACTAAAAAATTATACAAAAAGAA
Source organism: Prosopis cineraria (assembly GCF_029017545.1). Taxonomy (NCBI): domain Eukaryota; kingdom Viridiplantae; phylum Streptophyta; class Magnoliopsida; order Fabales; family Fabaceae; genus Prosopis; species Prosopis cineraria. Next base: position 35,634,936 of record NW_026555341.1, on the reverse strand, counting down.
TCAAAAATTATAGGTAATGACTTAAAAAATTATAGAAAATGACAAGCAAATTCTTTTGGCACTTTTATGTAATTTTTAAGCTCATTCTCAATAATTTTTCAGTCTAACTAACCATCAAAATTAACATTATTAACGGTATGGACTACATTATTATATCATGTTGAAATATTAAAAGTGAACATTACAGCAAAAAAAAATGTTTAGAATCTTATTAGGCGCTTCTAAACCTTAGTTTAATGGTGAATTTTGCCATTTAACCTAAGAAAAATGATTATTTGACTTATGATTATTATTTTTAGAGTAAAATTGTACAAAAATAATTAGTATTCATAGAAATCCTAAAGAGACGTTTATTTTTAAAAAATCGAACAAAAAGTAGTTCACGGGGGAAAAGCAAACTTCAAAGTGAATATTATATTTTGAATAGACATTGATGAAGAATTTAGTTATTTATCCTCAGAGAATGGGAAATTTAAATTGTCTGACTTATTTGAATGACACGAATATAATTGACTCAAAATGAATGTTCCTTATCCAATTTAATAAAGAAACCTAGCTAAGCTGTTGAATAATTTCAACTATTAATAATTAGAAGCAAATGGTTAATTAATTATAACCTAGAAATTAATTGACATGAAGAACTGCTTCCCCAACTCCACCAAATGAAACACAGAGAGAGACATTGAAAGAGAAACACTCAAAAAAGCCAAAACCAAAATCCCAAGAGCCAAACAAGGCCTTGTTTCTATCAACAGAGTCTGCAACAACCCCACAGCTTCACAAATATCAGAACCATAATTCTCTTCCCAGTACCTTCTCTCCCACTCCACAATCCTCCAACCTCCTCCACTTCTCTTCTCTTCCTTCTCTCTCTGCTTCTTCTCCATCTCAATCTCTCGAATTCGCATTCGAAGAACGATCATGCTTTCGTCCACCAGCTTCCCATTGTAATGGTGGCCGTAATTGGAATCTTTCTTTGATGCAGACGTACTGAAAAAGCTTCTTCGAGTGACAATCACATTATTATTGCTGGTAGTGGTGATGAAGTACTTGCTTGGAGCAACAAATGGCAGTCTTGTAGGACCTAGAGGAAGAAGAGAAACAGAAGAAGATGATGATGCCATATTTTTCAACACGAGAAACCTGAAACCCTAATTTATGAAAGAAAAGGAGTGCTGCTTGGGATTTTATAGACACAGAAATATTTACAAGTCAGTAAGTTCGGCTGATCTTATTAGATGCTATGCATTGCATGGTGCCAACAATAACAAGAAGTCGTTGTCTTATTAAGTGGGATCCGTTATATCAATTAAATAATGTTATTATGCATTTTTGAATTTTATCCTTGTTGTAATAATTTATGACCATGTAATGCGTATATTTCTCTTTCTAATTTTAATGGAGGTGAAGTTAGAAATTTTTTTTTCCAACTTAAGACTTATTCAATAAGTTAACTAATATTAATTCATTTATTCCAGTAAAATTTGGAAATTAAATGACAATGAGGGACGTGTTTGTTCGGTGACGCGTAGGAACATGAAAGCATGGGGGTGGCGTCAAAATTACTTGGAATTTGGAAAGCATATGATTAACACAAATCGTACACTCAATCTGAAGCTTTGGAGATTGAACTAAGCTGACGAATATGTTGAAATTTTCTGGCTATGTGCAAAGTTCTAAGAAACTTGATATAGGAGGCTCCATATTATATAATATCTATCCTATATTACCAAAATATGATCCCTTTTCAATGTAATGTAACGGATATATATTCATGCATACTTTAAGGTTCATATGTATTTTAGAAAAGGCAGAGTAAATTATGGATTTTCAATATATATATATATTGTGAGAAAATAGTAAAAAAAAACTAATCGAGGTTAGTACAATCTATACAGTGATGTAGTAGTTCATGAATGGTTATTTTGAATTCTCAAACCAATCATCATATAAAGTTATCTTTGGTGGATAATCCATAAATTGTATTGTTTATGAGTTTCAATATTTTAGCCTAATTACTAAAAAAATTCATTATATGCTACTTCTTTTAAAATACTTTAGAAAAATTAATCATTTGATTCTTATAGTTTTGACCTAATTGTAACTAAATCCATTAACTTTAACTTGTTATAACTCAAGTTTCTGAAGTTTTAACTCAGTTGTAAATCAATACCTGAACTTTACCTCTTGAAATTTAGTTTTTAAGTGTCAATCCTCTTAAATATTGATCGCTATATTTTAAAAAATAAAATTATAAATATTAAAATATAAGGACCAATATTTAAGAGGTTAAAACTTTAGGAATCAAATTGTAACAAGTAAAATTTATAGACTAATTTACAATTGAGTCAAAATTTCAGGAACTGAGTGATAACAAGTTAAAATTTAAGGACCGAGTTACAATTAAATGAAAATTAAAAAAATAAATGATTAATTTCCTCTAGTTTTTCATTTAGCTAAATTTCAATCTCACCGAAAATCCCTTGAAGAGCATCATATTTCTTTTAGTAAAAATTCACTGCAAGACTTAGGCATCTAATTTTTAAAAAATAAATAATATTTTAGTAATTGAACAGTAAATTTTACTTTAATTTCCTAGATTCTACGATAAAATTTCATATTTCTTTGGATACATGCATCATGCAATTATGCTGTTTAGAGACTACTCTTCAGTGAGATTCTGCCCCCAACAAAACCGTTAAATATTTTATATGAAGAAATAAAAATAGAGTATCAGTCAAACTAATAATTTAAAATTAAATATGGTAGTGTAAATATTTAAATGTGTGAATGGGTGAGATGAAGAGGATCTGATTAATATTAATAATTTAGTATTATAAATTAGCGCCGTCCTCTGTCAGGTAAGGCCTACCTTGTCGGCAACGCTTGCCCGCGCCTGACCGCCACTTCCTTCTGGGCAATGTTCTCGTCCTACGCAATCGACCCTGCCATTTTACAACCATCGCCGTTTCGACGTGGATAATTTCATGGTCTCTCTATATTTTGTGCCTTCTTTTATATCACTCTCATCATTTTAGCTTTAAGTGCATGGTTTACTTTTGCAAAAAAAAAAAAAAAATCTTTGTTTAATTCGTCTCCCTTATATTCTATAAAGAGACAAAAGAATGTCGGTAAAATTTATTTTTGTTTCAAATTAATCAAATTATAGTTTCTAAAATTAAAAGTATTCAGAGATCACCTGAACATTTTTAAATTAAAACACTTCAGAAAAATCCTATTTCACCTTTTTGATTACTTACCTGCGATATGATAATCACATGAAATAAAGACATAGTAAGAAAATTAAAAAATAAATTAAAAATAAATACGACAAATATATACATTATAATTACAATACTTTGCTAACATAATTATTCAATTGAGTCAGATTCAAATATTGTCAGATTCAATTAAGGGTGTATCTATCAAAAATATTTTTGACATTTATACTGACTCAAACTTTCAACTTTGTGTTTAAGCTTCATAATCTCTTCAATTAGAATAGATTATTGATATTATATAATTACAATATTAATATATTAGAGCATTGTGAATACTGGAGCCCTGTCAAGAGAAATTATGATTTAGAGTAATGTTCTGTTGGGAGAAATAATCACACTTAATATTTAACCGTACATTAAGTAAGATTATTTTTAACTAAAAATGCTTATAAGTAATTAAAAAGGAATAATGTTCGATTCATAAGAGCAATGATGAGTGGTAACAACATATAAAAATATTATATCATAGACATTTGGTTCCATGAATAGAAAAAGTTGAATTAATTTATGTTAAAGTTTTCACATAATAACAATCTTCCGTAGATTCATCCCGTGATATCGTGAACCTTGCCGCATGTAATTACTACTAGAGATTCTGGAAGCCACACGTCACTTTCTAGCGTTGACAAATGGCTTGTTCTCAGGCATCACGCAAAACAAACACGCTTTTGCCACATTGCTTGGCTTTTTCTCCAATATGCTTTAGCCTCTCACATGCCCTTATTTTTATTTTATTATTTTTATTTACTTTCTTCTCTAACAGACAACGGCCTCTTTCTCCCATACAAATCCTATAAATTTGTGTCATCCTCTTAACACAAATCTCATCCAATCCTTCTCATATAAACCCTACATATCCCGAAAATTTCAACAATTCTTAGAATTCGAAATCCTAATTCTTTGATCCAAAACTGAATTCTCATCAAAATGCAATCCATTTCCCTGAATTCTCCCTCATTTCTCTCGATTCTGGATTCGAATTCGAGGCCGACCCTGAATCGTCGGAGAACCAGCGTGCAGGCATGGAAGAGAGAGGCGGCAGATCAGAATTTTGGCGGGAGAATGGTGGACGAGAACATGATCGTTCTGAGGAAGAGAATCCACGAGATGAAGATGATTGAGAAGAACTACGAGCCGCCGGCGGATTGGATGGACTGGGAGAAGCGTTACTACACAATCTATGACTCCATGATTTGCGATGCACTCGGAGTGTTGCAGACACAGTTGATGAACACGAGGCCGAGCTTGGCCCTGGGCATGATTGCCTTGCTTGCGATGAGCGTGCCTACTTCATCGGCTTTTCTTTTGTACCATTTGGTGGAGCTGTGTAAGCTGATTTTGGGAGGGATTCATCTTTCTTAATTAGCTTTTGGTTAATCATTTAATCATTGGGCTTATGGAGAAAAGCTGTGTATAGAGTGAAAGAAATATCAATTTCAGTTTTTTTCTTTTATGGTTCATCTGATCTGGGGGTATTTTTTGGTTATACCCAGAATGGCAGAATCTATACAAGTTTGTGATATATACAGAGCATTCATTGTTGTGACTGATCAGCCAATTTCAACTTTCTTTAAGTTGTTCTTCTCTCTCTCTCTCTCTCTCTCTCTCTCTCTCTCTCTCTCTCTCGTGTGTGTCTTGCCTGAATCAACTGTGGATCACCGAACAATTGATCGTTCAAATTTTTTTCCCCACAAGTAACTGCTACAAGTCCATGTAATGAGCTGTGTTTTAAATCATTTGTCAAGCCGTGCTCGTATAATGTACTCTGTTTCTTTTGAATAGTTTCACTGTGATTGTGGATAAATCTGCTAGGCCATTGGATCTCTCGGTTTTTTCAAAGGAGAAGAAAGAAAAGGAGGACGCAGAATCTACTAGTCAAGTAGGTTTGACACTCATTAGTCTAAGAACATGCTCCCTCCAAAAGGGCAAAAATATAGGGTTGGAGTAGTTCTTCTTATGGTTTTTTTTTTTTTTTTCCAATTACACACCTCCTTCATTTATTATTTCTTTTAAAAAATTGTGTCATAACTTCAATTTTTTTTAAATATAAGATAAAAAATCTTTAAATCCAATCAGTCCAAATCTCATTAATGCTATATTTGGCAAAAGAAAAAAGTGAGGGAAAAACAGCATTTTGTTCTGCTTGGCTGTGGAAAGAAAAATGGAGAGAGAAGAAGAGTGGGAGAAAAATAATATATGGCATCCATATGTTTTTATCTTTAATTTTTTTTTTCCAGATATGGGGAGATTTTGAAGAGTATATTAAAAATATCATTTTTTTTTATTACTGCCTCTTACTTCTCTTTATTTTTATTATAATATTTGTAGTGTAGTTATATTTGATCATCAAATTTTATTAAACAAGCAATATATTTAATTTTTAGACTAATTAAACAAATACTAATTCTAAGTTTTTAAGTTAATTTTCAGTTAAGTACTTTATATTTGGTTGAAGTGCATATAAAAACAATCTTTTTTCCTTCTAGTTTTATCTCGCTCAACCTAGTGTAATGGGAGAAAAGTGTATCCTTCCTATTTTCTTTTTCTTTCATTTTCTTTTTTTTTATTTTCTCTGCAAGCCAAGCACATCATAAGGTTAAAGAGTAGAGCAAAGACGGTCCAAATTTAATATTAAGTTTTTTAATAATTTTTATAATTTTTATTTTTTTGTAAATATAATTTTAAAAATACCTAGAAATTCATTTTAGGAATCATTTTATTTTAAATAAAAAAAATAACAGGTCCAGATTAATTTGCCCTCAATTAGTGATGCTCATCAAGGGAATGAGCACCGAATGCAGACTCATATATCTGTGTGTGTGTGTGATAAATCCAGTTTTTTTATAGTGTAATGAATACCAAAGAGATATGGGCCTGTTTAGTCACTTTCATTGGGCCTCTTTTATCACTATCTATCAATAATGAAGAATGAACAAATTTGATCTTCTCAAACTTAAAAAAAAAAAAACAAAGAGGCATTGGCCTGTTTGACAATTTATTTTGGGTAATATGGCCTGTTTGATAATTGATATTGTGTTGTTATTGCCCTCATTTTAGTTATTAATAAATTTTTTTAATAATTAAATTTTTTGTGTGGGACTTCAATACAATTCTCCCTTAAAAATTGTAAAACATTTTGAGTTTTTTAATATATAATTTATGATTTTTTTTTTCAAAAATACTCTTAATTAGAGATGTAATTAATAAAACTTTTAATTCATTTATAATTAATGAGGTAAACATGAAAATATTGTGTAATTTTAAAGATAATTAATTAATTAATTAAGAGGTTTAATTTGGTTAAAGGTGTTCTATAATACTGAATGAAGGGTTGAAAATAGATTTTTGCTTTGAAAAACAAAAAAATTAAAAATATATTTGGAAATATGTTTTTTGTTATTTGTTCCAAAACAAAAAAAATTTAAAAAATAAGAACATCTTTGTTATATTTTGTTAGTTTCTATTCTATAAAATTAGAAAAAAAACAAAAAATATCATATTTTCATTAATAATAATTATATTAATAAATTAAATTATGTTTCTGCTTTCATTTCATGATGTAAGATATATTTTTCAGGATAATGATTCAAACAAATTTTTTAATTTGTTTTCAAAACTTATTCTAAAAAATTGTGCTACAAAATTATTTTTAAAATATTTTTTTATATTAAGACAAAAGATAGATAACTGAAATGTGCAGGAAAAGGCTACCAAGCTGAAATTTCCCCAAAAAACAAAAAGTCACCGAGCTGAAGCATTATAGAAAGGCCAAAGAGAGAAACTAAATACAAAGTAAAAGAAATTCTCCTAAATAACTTGAATATGATGTTTGAAATTTATATAAGATACTTTTAGATAAATTCTTATATACCAATAAAGTTCATTAAGTATATTTTTAACCTTACTTTTTTAAGATAAAAATGTAAACTTTCAAAAGATGTCCTTTGTTTAATACTTCATTGATGAAATAATATTGAAAAAAGAGAATATATAAAAAAAATAATATTATAAAAGTATTATTAATGAAATTTTATTTTTATTAAAGTGTCTTATATTTTGAAATGTTGAATATTCTCTAAAAATATCTTTTAATTTGAGACTAAGGGAGTATTATCTATGAGTGTTATTGATTGTCATGGCAAACCTAAGAAAAAGCATGTTGAGCAAATCTTAAACATATGAAAATGAAGAGAAAATGAGACGAATCTTAAGTTTGTTTCCTTGAGAATCGACGCAGAATCAAATAATTCCTGTATTTCCGCCTACCATGTGATGATGCCATGATGGCTTTGTGGAGGATTTTATTTGGATCGCTTGTCTTGTTTTGCTACCATTGTCTGCGTTGTGTCATGTGTGGTTTGTCTTTGTCCTTCTGTTGCAGGTTTGTCATTTTATACTTTTATTTTAATATGTTTTTAGCCCACCAGAAGGTAAGGAGAATTAAGGCTCGGATGAGACCAATGAAATTTAATTCAGTCGATAAAAATTTTATTTATAACTCACTTGTGCATGAAATCAAATATTATTATCCACGTAAAAATATTATTAATGGGTGACCAATAAATATATCTGTAAATATTTTTTTAATTTGTAGGCATGCACTAGTTTTAACTAAGCTATGAGGAGGTAACGCACCTAAATTTCAAATGTTATATTAAAAAAAAGAAAACTCAAATGAGTGATTGCTTTTACTTTGTTCAAAAAGCAATATACGCGGGTAAGTTGGAACTGGAAGTCTAATTATGTTTGTGCGGAACTCAGGAAGTAGAACCTTGAAAATTTATGGCCTGTTTGGTTGTTTTTTTCTTGTTTTTTTTTTTAAAATTATTTGTAATATAGTTTTGAAAATTGTTCTTCAAAACAAAATAAAAAATTTCATTGATTATATTAATTTAAAAATATTTTTAAAATTAAAAACCAGTTTGATCTTCCAATATTAATAATAGTGACTTATGATAATAATTGATAAAATTAATTATAACCTTTAACAATGAAGTGTAATGTGTGCTAAAAATAAATAAATAAAACAGAAATAAATTGAAAATGATTTATTTTTTATTTTAAAAAACAAAAGAGTAAATAATTAAATTATTTCCTAAACTTTAGATCTAGTAATACTATAGATTCTAAACTATTTATTATAATAATTATTTTTTAACTTTTGAAAAACAGTGTAATTACCCTTTGTTATTAACAAAACTTAATTTTGATTGTTAATTGATCAGAAAATAATAGAAAATGACCAAAAAAAATTGATCCTTTTTCTATTTTTTTGGATTTTTGTTGTAACTTTTAAATCATTTATTATACTTTTGTGCATTTTTTACAATTTTGATATCTATTTTATCATTTTATATCAATTAATAGTCAAAATTAACTTTTATTAATATCATGAAGAAAATTAAACCATTTTAAAAATTTGAGAAAATAATTTGTACAATAAATTTATAGTTCTACTATACCAAAAGTTTAAGGGGAGTAATTTACTCATTTACTCAAATAAAAAACACAGCTTTAAAAAAGTTAAATTCAAAACACTGATATAAACGGATTTTTTAAACTTTTTTATTTTCAGAGACACAACTGATTTTAAAAATAGAAATCAAACAGGCTCAAGTATTTTGTATTCATTTCTCCCATTATTAATATTAATGTTATGGAACATTCACGGGAAGCGAGACTTCTTTTTCCAAACCAAAAAAAAAGAAGAAGAAGAAGTACAATTAACACTTTAATCACAACAAATTCAACACTTTCCATCAATACATAAATTGTCAACAATACGGGAATTGCTAAGCTTAATAACAAATAATCCAACCTTGGCGTTTAGCAGCATTTTCAGTAAAAGAAAAGTAATGCACTTATTTTCAATAACATTATAGTACCAACTAAACCGAATTTTGGATACTAATATCTAACTAATCACACTTACTGGTTGAGGTCATTATCACCACACGTATGTATTGGACACTAATTTGTTGCCACCTACATATATATTTTCTTTGTTTTCCCTCTGAGTTTATATGAGTTGGACTTCTACATTGTTCTTTCTTTCTTTTCTTTTCTTTTTTGGGTACATAACTTCTACATTGTTCTTTGAAAATTAAAAATGTACATGTTTGATGCTTATGAGTTTTTGTTTTATTTTGTTACTTTTTTATTTGAACAAACAAAACAAAACAAAATTCATGCCACGCTAGACTTCTTTAAAAAAAATAGTGATGAAAATAAAATTTAATTATATATGTCCTTTTTAAGGATGTAAATCTTTCAAGCAGTGGATTTTGTTTTAGTGATATTAGAGTTATCTCTAAAACTAATGGGTATGAGTTCAAATCTATTAACTTATTAAAAATATTATATTTTTTTTGCATATGTAATCATCCATTTTTACAAAAAGTACTGATATATTAAATAGTTTTAAAAGAACAATAAAATAGTAGGAGATCTCACGCAAATTTTATGTTATGGTCATTCAATACTGTAGAATACTAATGACTGTATTTTTAATTTTTAATATCAAATAATAGTAATTCAAAATAGTTGTGCTTAACGACAAGAACTTAATATTATATAAGACTTATCTGTTTTTTAAAATGTTATCTGTTGTTTTAAATAAAATTTGAGGAAAATATTTGCAAGGGTTCAGTTGCAATCTGGACTGTCCTAATTTACTATTATTACTTTCATATTTTATTGTATAATTATTAAAATATAAAATATAAAATTACAATTTTTATAAATTAACAATTTATAAAAATTGTAAAAAATAATATTAAATTGTACTATTTAAATTTAATTTATATTATTTAAAGTAATAATAAAATAAATGTATTAAAATTTTATAATTTTTTATAAAAAATAAAAATAAAAATAAATTTTATAAAATCCGCACCGTTCGATGATGGCCAAAACTGAATCCAATTTGCAAGCCATCATTGTCTTCAGTCTCTCGGATGTCAATATCCTAATGAAGCTTGAGCTGACTGCATATTAGATCGCTGTATTTGGCTGATGAGATTAATCAGATACTCTTTTTTGCTCAAGCTTATCAATAATTTCGTGATCCTCTTCTCCACTGGTTGAAGCTTGAAGAACTTGAAAGATTCTACTTCACCAATCTTCAGTCCCAGAGCGTGACGAGTTTTCTTCACCTGTTAATTTAGTTTGTAAGTTCCCTTAATTCTTCAGCACCTTGCCTGCAATTGCTTCCTTTTGGTGAATCATTTTATCACGGCTCTGGACGCAGTCTTCATATCATACTTATCGTTCGTGTTCGATTTGGTCCAAGCTTATCAACAATTTCGTGAATCCTTTTCTCCGTTAGCCGAGGCCAACTAGACAAATTTTTCTTTTACTATTCTTCAAAGGGGTTTTAGTTTTCTTCGTCTGCTGATTTTAAGATTGTAACTTTCTCTGTTTCTTCTGCACCTTACTTATAATCTGCTTAACCTTGTCGTTGAGCAATAACCACTCTTTCCATTTGATTTGTTTTAAGATTCTGGTCACAGTCTTGAGGTCTTGTCTTTACTTCAATGATTTTGGCTAAGAGATTTGGTGGTTAATACGATTAAGGTATTGTCGTATATGAACTATTGAAACCCATTTTGCTTTCTTATGGATCTTGTTTTGTGTGACAGTTGTTATAATTTGAATCGATTTTCGTATAAGGGGCTTGCACATTCACTTATGTATTACTATGTGAACTATTGCAGAGGGGAGTTCTATTCTTTGTCTTAAAGTGCTTAAGAAAAATGTCAGGAGTTGTGGCTGGCTTGCAAGTAAATGAGATGAAGTCTAGTGGGGAAGATCTTCAGACTGCTATAGTTCCATTGTTGAAAATTCTCTCCCTAACGGTCATAGGACTGCTCCTTGCAAACCCTAAACTGCAAATCATCCCCAGAGCAACATTTAAACTCCTCAGTAAACTTGTATTTGCTCTGTTCTTACCATGCCTAATCTTTACTGAACTTGGTGAAAGCATTACCCTCCAAAACTTTGTGGATTGGTGGTTTATTCCTGTAAACGTGCTTGTGAGCACTGCTCTTGGTTGCATGCTGGGGTTCTTAGTGGTGGTAATATGTCGTCCACCTCCTCAATTTAACCGATTTACCATTATAATGACTGGATTTGGAAACACTGGAAATCTCCCTCTTGCTGTACTTGGTTCTGTCTGCCATACTTCAAATAATCCATTTGGAACTAATTGCCACTCAAGAGGGGTTGCTTATGTCTCTTTTTCTCAATGGGTTGCTGTAATTCTAGTTTACACTCTTGTTTATCACATGATGGAGCCTCCTATGGAATATTATGAGCTTGTTGAGGAAGAGGCTGAAATTGAGGAAATACGCCCGCTTAACGATATCAGTAGGCCGCTCCTTGTAGAAGCTGAGTGGCCTGGGATTGAAGATAAAGAGACAGAACATTCCAAGACACCCTTTATTGCCAGGATCTTTAAGAGCATTTCAGGAGCTTCCGCAACCACTATACCTGATCTTGAAATTCCCCGGAAAGCAGTGGGAACAGTCCTCGGTCCATCAGGTGTTTGGCTGAGCCTAGAGTTGTTAGGAGGATCAGAGTTGTTGCTGAACAAACTCCAATTCAGCACATACTTCAACCCCCGACAATTGCCTCTCTATTAGCTATCATCATCGGCTCAGTGCCTCACCTGAAAGCATTTGTCTTCGAAAAGGATGCTCCCCTATCTTTCTTCAAGGACAGCTTGGAAATTTTAGGTGGTGCCATGGTGCCTTCTGTGATGCTTGTTCTCGGGGGAATGCTTGCTGAGGGCCCAAATGAGTCTACACTTGGACTTAGAACTACAATTGGTATTATTGTGGCTAGACTCCTTGTGCTTCCTATTATGGGAATTGGAATTGTGGCATTGTCTAATAAACTGAATTTCCTGGTTGCAAATGATGCCATGTTTAGATTTGTCCTTCTGTTACAATACACTACACCGAGTGCCATTTTACTGGGAGCAATAGCCAGCTTGAGGGGTTATGCAGTTAGTGAAGCTTCAGCGATTCTCTTCTGGCAACATGTGTTTGCCCTCTTCTCTCTTTCCTTGTACATCATCATCTACTTCAGAATACTTCCATTCATCTGATGCTGCTGCATATTTTGCTACCTCTTGACTGAGGAGGAACAGTTTGCACATTATCGCAATTGCATCATCCTTTGGAGTATAAGGCTTAATTCAAGTTGAGTTGTTTCCTGGTCTGTGCTGCAATTGTAAGTGTGATGGATGGAAATGGTGTTCCTCCTATGAATTTCAGCTTCTAAGGTCAATGATGTTTTCCTTTTGAAAGATGGATTTGTCAAACAATTTGCTGTATTTTCTTCTGGTCCCAGAGTGAGGGGTAATGAATTAGCTCAGATTTTAAGTTGTTTATAGGTCAACTTTCTTTTTTATGTTGCCCTTTTCTCTTTTATGTTGTCTTCTTAATCATTGAAAGTGTGAAATGAATACTTTATTATGGTTTGTGCTGAGAACCTCTGTTGCTGAGCTGCAAAGTTTGGTTTCTTCTCATGTACCGAGCTTCACTTAGTTCATTGTGTCCAAAGTATATTGTTTTAACTCTTAAAGGGGGATACGTTACAATTTGCAGATATATGAGAGCCAAAAAAAAAAATCTTGAAGTCCTCACCATGGGATATTATTATGACGGTCTGGTTTTCTGAAGGAAATTGAATACATTCTTAGGTATGTAACTTTTCATAGTTTTGCTTATTTTAGCTACTCAATAAATGTTTCACCTTGATGATGATTCTGTCTCGATGGGTTTATGTTTTCTGCATGAGAGAAAGAAAGGAAATTGAACAGTTTCATGACAGGTGAGAAAATATGCACCATTGCTGCTTATACTTAATTTCTTTCTTTCTTTTTTAAATAAGATAATTATTATTTTTGTCTTTGTGGGGATTCTTGATAATCGTCTACCATCTGACTTTAGTGCATAATAAGACCAAGCGAATCGCATAACATATCTTTAAGATCTCCAATCCAAGATATTATTGAATAGAATAGCTTGTTTTTGGTGAATTCCCTTCTCATGAAAGCAAAGTTCCTGTTTCTTAATAGCACTAGACCTGGATGAACCTAAGATGAATTGCACAGTTCACAACTTATAATCTTGGGTCAAAGTTTATTATATATGAATTTGGTTGTTTTGGACAAAACTTTTGTGCAGTTCCTTGGATTCTTGGGAGCCTGCTTTAATAAATCACAACATGTGGATCCTAAATCGACTACTGCAAAGTTCAGAGTTCCTTGTTTTGTTTTGTCTTCTTTTCTGTTGGACGAGATTCTTTTATGTTTGTTTGGTTATTATATATATGTATGTATGTATGTATGTGGGAAAAAAAAAAAAGTTGCGATGATGGTGTTTCTCTGTCACGAATGAGGAGGACTGATTAATTAAATAAAGTTGTCTTCTTTTCTGTTGGACGAGATTCTTTTATGTTTGTTTGGTTATTATAGTATGTATGTATGTATGTATGTATGTATGTATGTGGAAAAAAAAAAAAGTTGCGATGATGGTGTTTCTCTGTCACGAATGAGGAGGACTGATTAATTAAATTTAGAGGTATTATCTTTAGAAAAGCCGAGAACAGAGCGTTACTCTATTTACTTGCAAGGCCTAAATTAGAGTGATACTGAACTATTTATCTGTAATTTACAAGCACTTTAATGGATGCAACGGCTAGAAAATATGTTGTGATCATGATACATTGAATCAGGGGAAAATTATGTTCTTTCATGATTTAGATAAGAAGGCGAGTATTACATATGTGAATTTTAGTGATGCTCAATTGCTCATGCTATCAAAACTGGCTTGTTGCTCAGTTGAGTTTGATGCTGATCTATCCTTACCAATTACTCTCTCAATTTTTATATATAAAAAAAAAAACTATATCACATAGTATAAGAAAGTTGATTAATCATAATAATTATGTTTGAAAATAAAAAATTAGATTAAAATGCTCTATATTAATTAATATAAGTATACATTAATTATTTTTTGTTAATGTAAATCATGAGGGGCGATTTAGAAAATGTGTAATAAATATTTATTAAAATAAGTGATTTTGTTTATATAAAAAAATAAATAAAAAGTAATAGTTTCTCTTTTAAATAGAGACAGAGTAGTAATATAGATCTTTTTTAATTAATTATATTAAACTCTAACTAATTTGAATAAATTCAAACGGGATTTTATTTCATTATTTCTTCAAATTTTCCATGTAGATGCATGAGATTATATTATGGATAAACATAATTTTTGGTCCTTATATTTTACCTGTATTTTGCTTTTGGTCCTTATGTTTTTTTTTCGGTATTTTAGATCTTATATTTTTATTTTTCATTATTTTGAATCCTTAACAAGGTCTTTATACTTTGCTCATAGAGGAAATGAAAATAATAAAAAATAAAAATATAAAGATTTAAAATATCAAAAAAATATAAAAATTAAAAACAAAACATAAGTAAAGTATAAAAATTAAAAATTATATTTATCCTTATAGTATTGAAAACTGTGTCAATCTGAAAAGTTAAACTAATAAACTGTTAAATTAATATTTTAATCAATTTAATAAATATTTTATTTATAATTAATATGATCAGGATCAATTATAATTATTTTAACAGTTAACAGTTAGAATTGACATTTTGATTAATTTAATGAAAAGTAGTTCCTTGCATAAGGCAACGCACTCACTTCCAAATCCCTTGAGATTGAGGTAAAAAAATTCCAAATCCCAATTCCCTAAGGGCCTAGGCTTTGTTTCGACGACTGCACCGCATTAAGGGACCGACAAGGCGACAAGGATGGCCTACCCAATGTGCATGCGACTAAAATAAACTTTATGTACATTGTTCACTGCATTCATATGTTATTTTATAAATTAGAGATAAGGACACGTTTTACAGATAGTGACTTCTATTATTTATATTTTATGAATAATAATTCTTATTATTAAATTTATATATCATGTTAATGATTAATTTTATTTTAAATTACAACAAATATAAAATATAATTTATTTATAAACCTAAATCTAATGATAAAAGATATCTTAATTTTTTTATATCTTTCATGGTTGTGAATTATGTTTAATTTAATTTAATTTAATTTAAAAGACCTTGATTATAAGACTATGAATTACTGAAAAATACTTTTGTCTTTTTTTAATGAAGAGCGATACAAAGCCTTGGGAGGGAAGGAAAGGGGTTAACCCGTAAGAGTTACCCGTTTGTAATTAAACACAGCCTCAGGAGGTTTATGCATTGTGGATGGTAGAGGAGTTATTCACGTCAAGCCTGACAGGCTACTGCTAGCTTAAATTAATTCGCAAAATTTTAAGATCAAATTTAAAAATTTTAAAAATTTTATCTATTTCAGACTTATTTGAAACAATCTGACTAAGTCTGAATCCAAATAAATTTAACTTGGATATTCAAATTCTTTTATATTATTAATAAAATAAAATTTATCTTCACTTAATACACACAAACTCTCTTTCCAACTCTTAGTTTGAACAATTCACACTTCTAAATGAAGTTTTAATGTTCTAATATTGTTTATTTTGAATACTTTTCCAAAGTATTAAGGAAAAAAAAACACAAGCCTGAGTTAGATTATTTTACATGCTTTTATTTTTATTCATTCAATACTTGGTCTCACTTTAATAAGAAAAAGAAAAAAATGTAATATAGTGTTTTGTTGCTTGAACAATTTCAATTTTAAGATAAAAATTGAAATTGATTAAAAAGACACAATAAAAAATAATATAAACAATATGGGTATTCAGACCAATCCGAATAAGCCTGAGGTGTTAGGGCTACATTTACCTATATAGGCTTTTTTTGTATATTTAGATATTTTAACTTAATTCAAATAAATTCGGCCTGAATTAACACACCTGTAGAATTACCGCCCTAGTGAAGGCTGAAGGGGATACTCTCTAGGTTAAAAATATAAGACATTTTTTTTAAAATTAGATGTTAAAAAATATAAATAATTTTAGTTTTTTAATTTGTAATTAACAAATTTTTTTCAGACATTTTACCTTTAAGTAAGATATCCTATTAAATAAAAAAAATGAAAAAGAGACATTAATGACAATTAACTATTTTATTAGGGAATGCAATTCAATTAATAATTCTTGATATTTTTTAATAGAGAAAGTATCTAATAATCATCTCTATTTTTTATCTAAAAAAATTTAGATAAGTTGGATCCCGAAAGCTCACTAGGGTCAAGGCATCCAAGCGAGTCAAAGAATGCTTATAAGTTATAAACATACTGATGGAATATGAGATAATGGTTAATTAAAATAATTATGATTTATTTAAGATATTATGATTATTCATTAGAGATATACAAATAAGGATATTTATTCATTAGAATTAAGATTTATTATTTTATTTTATTATTATCTTAGATATCAACATATTTAAGATTTGAATTAGATTTAAAATTTAGGTTTGAATTTAAATTATTATTATTCTTATATCTCTATAAATAGAGTTAGATTTTTCATTTATATTCAGCTTTTGATTATTTTTAAATAAAAATTTTTTAGAGTTTCAACCTTCTCTCTCTCCTTCTTCTCTTTTCCTTCTCCCCACCTCTTCATCCTCTCTTTACTCCCTCTCTCCTTTACGTTTTCTATCATATACTTATAAATTACCTATTAACAAGATCTTCTCATCTACAATGAGATTTTAACTTACAACTTTATAAGTTATAGGTTAAATATTTATTAATTAGATCAATTTTTGTTAGTTTTGAATTTTGGCAATGGTCTCTTTAACTATATTGTGAGCCTCTTTCACTAACAAATCAGCCTAATCATTTATATTTGTGCTGCTATAATCAAACTCAGCTTCTCTTCGGCGGTCCATATTGTAAAGGTTTTTATTTTTATTTTCTTAAAATAAAAAATTACAAAATTGTAAAAAATTTTTAAATAAATTTGTTCATTTTCATCACTAATCTGAACCATACAAATTTAATCTTGATAATCTTATTTAATATTAAATTTTTTAATAATGTTTATAAATTGATTATGTAGATATAGCATGGAAAGTTTAGTTTTAAAATTTTTAACTTATAATTTCTTTAAAAAATATTTTTTGAAAAGTACATGTTATAATATTTTTTATTTTTTAATATTATATTTACCAGAACAAAAATTATAAAAAAATTAATATTAAAATAGACCATTCAAATTAAATTTATATTATTCATATTAGTAATGAACAAATTTATTAAATTTATTTAAAAATTTTGATAAAAATAAGATATAAATATAAATAGAAACAGAAAAACAAAAAAAAATCTTTAAATTTAAACCGTGCCAATTTAATCTGGACGGTGTATCTCAGCGGACGCATAGAGGATGGATTGCGTATCGGACAGAAGCTAAGTTCGCTATAATCATATGATATCCCTCTCTCTCTGTTTTTTTTTTTTTTTTTTTTCAAATGAGAGTCATGTGACATCTCTTAATCAGCACAATTATGAAATGTTAATCATGAGACTAGTGGCGTCGACCGTGGAGGAGGCAATGAATTGAATCCGTTGACTTCCAATATGCCTCCGGACGAGACAATCGTGTTCCCAAAGCAAACACGCAACGCACGGTCTTCCCCATACCCATTTCATCTCAAACTAATCTCTTTGTGTTTGTGATGAAGATGAAACCAAATGAGGCTTAAAAGTCTATGAAAAATCCCAATACTACACAACTCTTTTCATGCTGTTCACGTGGCACGACGCAGCGCTTGACTGCGTTTCCCAAAGATTCACAATTAGCCTTTTGCTTTACTTATTTTACATATTCTTGGGTATAATTTGGTATCCAAAGTGTAAAATAATTTCAAAAAAAGGTTTAATTTAATATATTTCTCCAATATTATCCTTTCATTATTATATTCTTTCTTTATTAGAGGAAAGGTATTTTATAAAATTTTTATTTTTATTTTTAAAAAATAAGGTGATATTGATCCAATCATGTATTGACTATCATTTCACTACAATTAAAATGGTGAGTATAAGATAATGTTTAAAGTTTTTTTTTGTTTTTTTATTTTTTATGAAGGTTTAAAGTTTTCAAGGTTAAATAGGCAATTCACAATGCTGTGCTCAGGAAAACAAATACCCACGAACAACTGCTTGCATTTAGACTACCAATTAATGGGGATTATGAAAACACCTTCAGAGTGTACATCTTCATGGGTTACGACATCAATTACCCTCCCACATATGTGATTTGATTTTCCTACATTTTCCTTTTTCAATTATTAGGCTTTTGTCTCCTCTCATAATAAAAAAAAATCATCATTCAAACAATTTAAATGATTTGTATTTAATTTATTCAGAATTTGATTGGATGACTATAATTCATGTAAGATAATTATGTATCTCATGAAGAGTAGAAAATGCAAAATATATACTCCTTCTATTAAAAAATATATGATATTTTTTGAGGAGTTGGATGTTTAAAAAAGTAAGACGTTTTTAGTTTTTTGAGATGTAATCATTGTCTTTTTTTTAAAAGTGACTCTATTAATAAATGACTTCATATTTATCGTAAGGTATTTAATAGGGGTAAATATGAAAATATAAATTAGTTTAAAAATAAGTAACTACTTTATTGAGGGTGAGATTCTGTTAAAAATGCCGTATATTTTTAAACAAAAATAATATCTATATATATTACTTATTATTCTTATTATTAATTGAAAATAAAAAATATTATTAATTCTGTTTTTCAACTCCAGGATAGTTCAATCCTCAAAATAGTTTTGGTAGTTTTTTAATGTTTAACTTAATTTTTATAATTTTTTACTCAAATAACTCAAATATTATTATACTCTCTATGCTCAATATTATAAGGCTTTTTTTTTTTTAATCCAGTTACACCTTCCATGAGTTACAATCTGTTTGGGTTTTGTAATTTTCAAAACAGTTTTTTATTTTCAAAAACAAAGAAAAAATAAAAAAACTTGTTTGGATGAGTTTTTTTAATTTAACTATTTTCAAAATTGTTCTCATTTTTTGTTCTAAAAAAATAGAAATATTTAAAATTTATTTTTTTATTTTCAAAATACATTACATTTAATTATTAAAAACTATAGTTACCTTAATCAATAATTATTATAAGCCATCATTATTAACAATTGGTGACTACATTATCGATTGATTTTTTACTTTTAAAATTATTTTTAAATTAGTACAACCAAGTAAATTTTCCTTTTGTTTTGTTTTGGAAAATAATTTCAAAAAATGCATTGCAAAACAATTTTTTAAAAAAATAAAAATAAAAATCAAATAGGCTATTAGTTAACTGACTTTAAATTATACTTTTTTCATATATATCTTTATTTAATATGATATTTCAATTAGAAAATTTTAATTACACCCTTAATTAAAAGATGTTTTTGGGAAAACCCTATTAATTACACATGGACAAACTTAAAATGATTTGTATTTTTTAATAAAAGGAGTAATTCTTTACTTCAATAAACTATATATTGTAACAAACTATAGTTCAAGAACTAAACCAAGGATTACAAGCAAGTTTAAGAATAAAAAATTATATTTCTCTAAATAAAATATATTCTTATATTACCAATAGGTATTTTCTTATTTTAATTTGTAAATAACCATATTTAAAGCATAATTAAGTATTAATTATGGACACTTTTTTTAATGACAATTTAATCCTTTGTTCATTATGTTGTTCTCCTTTCGTTTTTATATATAACAGAAAAAAATTATATCACACAGTTTAAAAAAATTGATTAATCATAATAATGTATGAAAATAAAAAAGTTAAATTAAATATTTTATGTTAATTAGTATAAGCATACATTCATTATTTTTTATTAATTTAAATTATAAGAGATGTTTTAGAAAATATATAATAAATATTTATTAAAATAAGTGATTGTATTTATATAAAAAATAAATAAAAATAATAGATACTATAAATAAAAATGGAGGGAGTAATTTGTGAGGGAGTAGCACCAATCACTAATCAGTTAAAATTAAATTTATTACGTGTACTGTTGAATACTTGAACTTTGAAAAAATTGTTAGCCAAAAAGGAACATTGATAATATTAATTTTGGATTTTAAATTAATAAAGGTATTAATTGACATTAACGTCGGGCAGCTGTGGGATCTTGTTCTTTCGCCGAATCTCCCCTTCCCAGTCCACCACGCGAAATGAGCCAATCATCTTCGATGTGGTCTTCGAGTCCAACCAAACCAACTTTATTTCTTATCTTCCACCATCCCAAATCCCTCTTCCCTTCCCTATATAAGGCCAACCCCGCACCTGGCAAACCCGCCACCACTCCACTCTAACCCTATCGTCCTTTTTCCTCTTTCATTACCACACATTTTCTATTATCATGAAATGAAGCCATTATCCTAGCCCCTTCTTCCGCCATATCTCCTAGATTTTTTCTTTCCTGATATCAATAACTTTGCACTTTTTCTGTTATCTGGGTTTTGTTTTTTCTTTCGTTCTCTTTTAAACCCACCATTGAATTCTTGAATCTGCTGCTTTATCCTATACGTTATTGCCTTGGTTTGATTCCATCTCAAGTTTTATTGGCTGATTCGGTTTCTGGATTTTGAAAGTTTTGCCCTTTGATTCTTATTTAATTCTCTGAAGGGGCTAGAAAGATGGCTATTCCTTATCCCCATTTCATTTCGTCTGAGAAAGCAGCGATGGAGGCGGGTCTTTTGGTGCCTTCGTCACCATCGTCGTCCCTATCTCCTCCTCCTGTGATTTTAACGCAGGACGATTTGAAGAAAATCGCCGCCTACAAAGCCGTGGAGTACGTCGAATCCGGCATGGTTCTGGGTTTGGGAACTGGGTCCACGGCGAAGCACGCAGTGGACCGAATCGGCGAACTTTTGCGTCAAGGCAAGCTCAAGAACATTATAGGAATACCCACGTCGAAGAAGACCCACGAGCAGGCGGTTTCGTTGGGGATTCCGTTGTCAGATCTCGATTCACACCCAACCTTGGATCTAGCGATTGACGGTGCAGATGAGGTCGATCCGTTTTTGAACCTAGTGAAAGGGCGAGGTGGGTCGCTTCTTAGAGAGAAAATGGTAGAGGGTGCTTGTAAGAAGTTCATTGTGATTGTGGATGAGTCCAAGTTGGTGAAGTATGTGGGAGGTAGTGGACTAGCTATGCCTGTTGAGATTATACCCTTTTGTTGGAAATTCACTGCTGCCAGGCTGCAAAAATTGTTTGAGGAGTCAGGTTGTGTTGCCAAGTTGAGGACTATTGGAGAGAAAGATGAACCATTTGTAACTGACAATGGAAATTACATAGTAGACTTGTACTTTAAGAAGAGTATTGGGGATCTGAAGGTTGCCAGCGATGCAATTCTGCAGCTTGCTGGCGTTGTGGAGCATGGAATGTTTCTGGACATGGCCACTACAGTCATTATTGCAGGTGAACTTGGGATAACCATTAAAAATAAATAGCCGAGTTCAGAATCCGATGGTAGTTTGATTGATTGAAGTTGACATGGCCATCTAACATTAATAGCTAGTGTAGTACTGGAGATTGTTGTTGTTAAGTGAATGAGGAGAGGTGGCCTTTTCGTAAAAGGCAATCAAGTCTCCTATATCCTAGTATTTGTGGATACAGCGGATGAAGAGAGTGCCTTCTTAAAATTTGTCATTCTTTTGATAGAATTTAAGCAAGCAGAGAGAAAATTGAGATGTGCTGTGCTGGATTATTAGTCTCCTGTAACAGCTTTGATGTGGCTGTTAATATAAAGTGGCCTCCTTATTTAATTCAAGCATAGATATTGTTCTTGATCTGGCTTAGATTTTGCTTCTTTTTCTGCTTAGTGGTTGTCATTGAAATTTGCCATTGCTGCTTACTAGTAACCATCTACTTGCCTAGCCAGTTTCAATCTCGAACAATTTCTATGCTTAATCAGAAAAGCCTATTCCAGCAACTTTCCATTTCCCCCTAATCATACAGTTTGTGTGATTCTAAAATCAGCGCTAACTTCAAATACATCGTTAGACCAATTGGTTCTATTGCTGGCTATAATGCATGTATTAAGGTGAAATACCCGAAACTCTGTGTTCCCCCTTCCTCCTATATTTTTGTAAAACCAATTGAATACAATATTTTCAAGAAAGTCTTTCACTCACTCTTCCTCTTGAGATAATGTCTTGATGCGTTTGGTACAAAGTAAAGGTACAGAGTCATTATCTATCATCAACAATGCCGTTTTTCTTTTCTTTCCATTATGTGTACCCAATGTGATTTTTCCTGTAGATACCTGAGGTAGCTTTAGTGACACATTCCATCTTGAACATTTGGAAACTAAAGTGCTTTCTTGTCTCTGAAAAGAGCTGTAGAGCTACCAAACCACAAAGCAATAGCAATACGTCTGGTGGTTAGTGGGATCCTTGTGGAAATTTTGCATGTGGGGCTGGATTGCTCCAAATTAGTGTTTAGGTTGTGGATGGCTGCAATTGTTGCTTCAAAGGCAACAAGACTTGAAACCTCCTTCTTTTCTTCACAGTTTAGTTGGCAGGTTCCTCAGCCATTCCTTGTCCTCTGACCTGGTTTTTCCGATTTGCAATGCATTGTACATCATATGGAAGACCCACCAATTTATATTGTAGAGAAGACTGCATGAATGGTATCATATTTGGGAAAGACATCATGGATACATGAGTCTCAGACTTCTGTAATTCTTGCTATGGTAGGTGTCTTGTCTTCTCATTTTCATATCTATCTAACTTTTCTGGGAATGCAAGGTATCTTGGCTGACGGAATTTGGTCATGTTTAATATCTCCACTTTCCTGGATGAGTTTTAGGATTATTTTTTGGGTGAGAACTAAAACTCATCCGTAGAGATGAAAATATTAAAATATATCTTATCACTTAGTTAAGTTTCTTGGATTCCTGATGACTGACTTGCTTCCAGGCTGTCCCTTGTCTTCAGGCATATGCTTCTTAATTTCGTTAAAATCTTTAAAACTTGGATTTTTTCCTGTCCATTTGTTGTTGGATATGATGCTACAGTACGGTGTTCTGTATATTTGTCCATTCCTGTAATTAGATTCTCTAAATTTTGCAAGCATGTCAAGCTGCTTCATTTGTAATATGCGAAATGCTATTTCTTTCACGGAAGCCAAACAAAGCCGTCTTATGTTATGGATATCTTGAGGCCATATAGTAAAGATCGCATTGATTTGATACCTTGGGTTTTGGCAAGCTCTATCATTGGACTATGGCTTCCAGGCTTTTCTGTGTAGAATTGCAGTATATTCTTGAACCTACCAAGAGAGGAAGGCGTATTGATGGACTCTACTTCATATCACCCCCCCCCCCGGGCCAAAAAAAAAAAGATCAAAAGTGGCAGGAAAAGAGACGAGCCCTTGACAGGCTCGAACTTAAAAGAGTCAGATTGGAAAAGGCTGCTTATACAAACAAGCTCCTGTTAGTAAATCCCAGCCCTCAACTTTCATGAGCTTAGCTCACTTGGGTTTTCTTGAGGGTGTGAGCTGGGTTGAATCGACTCATTTATCTTAAAACCCTATTGTATCACCCCAAGTTAATAGAATCATGCCATCGTTTGTAAGTCTTTTTCCAACCCTTTTCATGATGCTCGTGCTGTCCTAACAATGTTGGAAGTTTCAAAGCACAGTATATCGCATCTTTGAAGAGCCTATTCTGTGTGATAGTCAGTTACGAGAATGGTATGTTTGTTTGCAAACTTTGAGAGTCTTCTTGCACGACATTCAGAAGTTGCTGCACTTCTTCAGGTTTAATATGGGAGAAATCTTGCCTTTAGTAAAGTTGGGAAAATGGAATAGTCTCCTTGGGCAATTTACTAATCCTAATCTGCTAGATCTTGTAATTATTACTTAGTTGCTTTCTTTGTGATATTTGATCTTTTAAGTCAAAGAAAGAAAGAAAGAAAGATATGTTTTTGCTTGTACAGAATGTTTTGGAATTTTCTTGAAGGATATCATTATATTATAATACGATTTTCACCGCTCATCCTTAAGCTCTAACGGTATTGGTCAATAAAAAGTTAAAAACTACGCGTGTGTACTAATGTTAAAGAATTTTATATTGCTATCAAATATCATTTAAAACACGGAGATCACAAACACAAGCCTAAAGGACCCCTAGGAAAACTCCTAAGGGCCCCAACTGAACAAACATAAAAAGAAGCAACAAACGGAAAAGCAACTTACAGACTCGATTGAACAGAAACTACAAGCAGAAACATAACATACAGACTCAATAAACTAGGAAATTGAAAATAAAAGAGCGCACAGCATTTTAGACCTCGATAATTAAAAAAATAAAAAAAACTTAAATTCAAATATTAAATTTATATAGGTGACTAAATTAATCAAATATTCAGTCGATGTATAACGTATTCATATTTATGTTTATCTATTAATGTTTATTTTTATATATATTAGCTAGTGTAATTTACCATTTTTTTAAAAAATGACATAATATATTACATATTTTAAATTATATAACTTCTTATTTGAGATATTTTATTTTCTATCATAATTTATGAGTATATTTATACAAATGAGTTTCAATATATTAAAATACATTGTAGCCTAAAAAATATTAAAATACATGAATTGAGACTCGGTGATAGTATTATCATCATGGTTAAAAAAGAGACTCAGTGATAACATAAAAAGAGAGAAAAAAATTCATGGAAAGGAAAAATATTTATTTAAACTTACAATCTTTTTTTAAGAAGAAGGTCAAATGATAATATTAATAATAAAAGTTCAGCAGGCTACTGAGTCTTTTGCTTGTGCAAAGAAATAAAATCAAAACACTTGAGTGGTTGGAAAATATCTAGTGAGAAGTTGTTGGGAATGCCTGTGAATGGAATAAACTAAAAGCACCTTGATGATGGAAGATCTTAAAATCTCGAAACTGATAACCCGATTGTTGAGAAACGCCCGTGAAATTTTGGATCCAAAAAAGGATCGAACGCGGACATGCAAGGTACTGAAGTATTGAGGGTCTATTTGATTGGAAATTCATATCATAATTTTACATAACTTTTCACTGTTGAGAATGATAGAAGCTTACTGTAAGTCATTGTTTTTTCATATTTGTTATTTGAATTTTCCACGATCCATATGTGATGCATCTTGTAATAAGATGATTTGATACTGGCTCAATGTAAGTAAGAGGTGAAACATGCTGAGGTTTAATACCCTTGCTTACTACCTTTGTTTTGCTGTCAATTGTAAAATTCCGGATGCAAGCATTCTTTAAGAAACAGGAATGCCCTGAAAATTCCTTGATAATTTGTGATGGGGATTGATTGAGAGTACCATGTAGTGCTAGATTCCATTAGGCGTTGAAGGGAAAAAAAAAAAATCTCCTAGAATATCGAGTTTACCTTCTCTAAAGATTTGAAGTAGTTAGGATCCAATTAATTAAACCAATCTTTGAGATAATAATGAAGTGGATAGATAAAAAGCCAAACCAAATGACTTTAGAGAAAGGCAATCACAGAAAATATAATTCAGAGTTTCATCATAGTCACATTTAAAAAAAAAAAAAAGGAAATTGAGACAAGCATATGATGAATTTTTCTAATATCTCCCGTAGGAATGGCTTTGTCAACTAACTTTCATATGAAGAGAAGGGGTTTATAAGGAAAATGTAGTTTCCACTGGAATAACCAAATATTAGCATTTGAAAATGGATTTGCAAGCTCAAGTGGTTGTAGAAGTAGGTTGTAGCTTACTTTGACAATGTAGGTACCTTTCATTTATACGATCGCTTGCAAACCTATCCCGATAGTTTAGAGGGGAGAGGGTTGTTTTATTTGAAAAACTTCTAATGATGCTAACTCTAGTATTCATTCTGCATATGATTTTTTATTGGAAAAATGACACATAAAGACCTCCTAAGGACATTAATCTCAATTGAGGATCATAAAATATGAAAATCCCAATTAAGGATCATTGAGATTTAAAAAACTGTAGATGGTCTTAAATACCCATGAGAAAAAAATAGCAAAATACCCGTGTGCGCAGCCTCATTTCTTGCTCTGTTTCAGTGTCTCTTTCTTTCTTCTTTCTTTCTTTCTCCTTTGTTTTTGTTCTTTTTCGTTCCTTAGCGTGTCCATATTAACTCCAGTATTGTGAACACATCATACTAGATTTATGATTTGCTGTCGTTCATCTCTGTTAGAACTTCGTGCTCTTTCCTCTCGCTCAGCTTCACCTTTCTGAAATGGTAGTGACATTGCCACTATCAGAGAGAAGATTGATTAACAAAGCTGAAGAAATTGTTGATGATGAGCACACCATTGAGGGAAAGAGTACACTGCTGTGAAGAAACTACTTAGAACAGAAACTTGCAACTCAAAAATAGGGAATGTAGGATTGGCTATTCCAATAAATGAGGAAGAGAAACTCTCCCTAAAAAATAAAAATGATGTCTACATGTATTCAAATCAGTGTAATATAATGCAGATATCTATTTTAGGTTTAAATGCATGCAAGTGTAAATGCTGTTATCACGTAAGACAGCTGAAGTCATTAATGTAGCATAGAAATATTGGTACTGTAACTAATGAAAACATAAAACCTCACTTAAGAAGAAATTTTTCACAGTATTTTAGACTTTGAAGTGTAAATACTATCATAACATAAAACTCACTATTAAAATGTTCTAAGGCTGCTTATGAAAATACAAATATCACTTAAGAAGTCACTAACTTCAGTGAAGAATATGAACACTAATGTGACTTGTTAAATTTCTCTAACTCGACTGAATTGGGATCCACTAACATCACTTAGGAATTTTACTAACTCAACTCAGGAAAATGGTTAATATATATTGTGAAAACATAAAACCCTACTTGAGAATATATTGTTTAAGAAAAAGTGACTTATCCAAATTAAGATCTAGTAACGTCATTTGAGAATTCACTAATCCAACTTGAGAAAATGCCTAATGTATATTGTGAAAATACGAAACCTTACTTACGAATAAATTGTTTAAGAAAAAGTGACAGAGTATAGTTAGTAAGGAACATGAAAATTTTTGAGTTTTTCAGACTCTGATCCATTTAGTAAGGAACAAAGTATAGTTAAACTCAAGATTAAGTAAACCAAAATACATGTCCATGTTAAACAATCTATTCTCAAGTGGGGTTTCGTGTTTTCACAATAGACATTAAACATTTTTTCAAGTTAGGTTAGTGGATTCTCAAGTAACATTACTAGATCCCAATTTGGACAAGTTATTTTTTCTTAAACAATCTATTCTCAAGTAGGGTTTTGTATTTTCACAATATACATCATCCATTTTTCTGAGTTGAGTTAGTGAATTTTCAAGTGACGTTAGTGGATCCCAATTTAGTCGGGTTAGTGAAATTTAACAAGTCACATTAGTGTTCATATTCTTCATTGAAGTTAGTGACTTCTTAAGTGATGTATTTTCATAAGCGGCCTTATAATATTTTAAAAGTGAGTTTTATGTTATGATAGCATTTACATTTCAAAGTCTAAAATATTGCGAAAAAAAATATTACCAAGTGAGGTTCTATGTTTTTACTAGTTATAGTAGCAATATTCCTTTGTTATGTTAGTGACTTCAGCAGTCTTACATGATGATAGCATTTACACTTGCACGTATTTAAACTTGAAATAAATATCCGCATTATATTACACTAATTTCAATACATACAGACATCATTTTTATTTTTTAGGAAGAATTTCTCTTCCTTATTTATTGGAATAGCCAATCTTACATTCCCCATTTCTAGGTTGCAAGTTTTTATTCTAAGCAGTTTCTTCACATTAATGTA
Organism: Prosopis cineraria; assembly: GCF_029017545.1. Lineage (NCBI taxonomy): Eukaryota > Viridiplantae > Streptophyta > Magnoliopsida > Fabales > Fabaceae > Prosopis > Prosopis cineraria. Next base: position 35,606,768 of record NW_026555341.1, on the reverse strand, counting down.
CTCTTTCCCTCGATGGCGTGCTCCTCATCAACAATTTCTTTAGCTTTGTTAATCAATCTTCTCTCTGACAGTGGCAATGTCACTACCATTTGAGAAGGGTGAAGCCAAGCAGGAGGAAAGAGTTTAAAGCTCTAATAGAGATAAATGACAGCAAATCCCAGATCTAACATGATGCGTTTACAACACTGGAGCTAATATAGACATGCTGAGGAATGATAAAGAACAAGAATGAAAGAAGAAAGAAGGAGGAGCTGAAACAGAGCGAGAAATGAGGCTCGTGCACGGGCATTTTACTATTTTTTTCTCAAGGACATTTAAGACCATCTACATTTTTTTAAATCCCAATTGTCCTTAATTGAAATTTTTATATTTTATGATCTTTAATTAGGATTAATATCCTTAAGGGATCCTTAACTGTCATTTTTCCTTTTTTATTTGCAAGTACAACATCCAACAACAAGGCTCTTTATAGCAAAATTTGGAGATGGTCAGGCTCATAAAGGATAAAAGTTTTCTTTTGGCTGATTGCAAATGACCATGTACATACTACTAACCCTAAAGCCAAGCCGGGATTACTTGAGTCAAATCAATGCCCTCTTGGATGTATCATCAAGGAGGACATATTTCACATGCTCGGGGACTGCCCACATGTAAAAGAACATTGGCAAAGCTTAATGAAACCTATCCATTGGTCGAGACTCAAGACGTCCAACAAAAAGCAGTGGCTTAAATGGAACCTTAATGAGGATATTGGGTGAGAGTTCACAACACAGGAACCTTGAGATGTGCTTTTTGGCTATGATTGTTGGAAAATTTGATGCTCTAAATGCAGGAAAACCTTCTTAGATGAGGAAGATGAGAACTTAGGGTTTGGAATTGCCACACTTTACAAAGCAAAGGCAGACCTCAACCTCTTGAAAACATCATATAAGAAAGGAAGAGGAAGCTATCAAAGCAAGTGGTTTTGCTATGACACAAGTGAAGTTCGACTAGACATGGACGGTTCATACAAGAATGGTGTTGGTAAGTGCAATGATATTATTCATGATAGTAATGCAAATTGGCTTATGGGATTTAATAGCAATATTGGTAACTCCAGCCATCATAAAGCTGCAATCCCATAAGGCCTGAACTATGTTGGGATAATGGTTTGAGATGGATTTGAATCTTTACTAATTGTGCAAAAGCAATTAATCTTCTTCTTAGAAGTAAAAGTATTTGTTTTTTATGTATAAGAAAGCTAATTTTGTATTCATTACTTAGCTATGAACGTGTTGACAAGTTTGATGATTTACACTTTTTTTAATCAATCATTACATTTTTTCAAAAAAAAGTGATGAATGATAAGAGGTTGTTCAGTTGATTCAAGATTTATTTTATAATCTATTCTTGGCTCATGAATCTCTTTTTATTCAACAAAAAATCTTTAAACTTATGGTTGGAAAAATTATACACTAATAATTTTTTTACCAATCTAATTGAAATAAATATATTTTTAATGACTAAACAGTGAACTTAATTTGCTGGTCATATATATATATATATATATATATATAAACTTTAGTCATGCTTGCCTGAGCTTCGGAAGTCGGAAGTGTCTGTGTTCGAAGCTTTCGCACCTCCGCCGCATTCTGTTTACTTCGCTTGTCTATGATGTTAGCAGCTAAAACCCTTCCAAATTTTCCATCTTCATTCCCTTTGATCTCCAAAATCCCTAACAGAACTTCTCGTCCAACCAATCCCAATCTCTCATTCTCTTCCCTTCCCAAATTCTCCGTTAAAGCCGTCGCCAGCTCTGTCGAAATTCCCACTCTTTCAGGCTCACTCACCCCCGATCAGCTTCGCGTTGATGTTCTCTCCGAATCCCTCCCCTTCATCCAGAAGTTTCGAGGCAAAACTATCGTCGTCAAGTATGGGGGAGCCGCTATGAAGTCCCCCGAACTCCAAGCATCCGTCATCAACGACCTTGTTCTTCTCTCCTGTGTTGGTCTTCGCCCGGTATTGGTCCATGGCGGTGGACCGGAGATAAACCACTGGCTCAGCCGCCTCAACATTCAGGCGGTTTTCCGTGATGGCCTCCGAGTTACGGACGCTGAGACTATGGAGATTGTGTCCATGGTTTTGGTCGGCAAGGTGAACAAGACCCTGGTGTCGCTTATCAATAAGGCTGGGGCCACCGCCGTTGGGCTTTCGGGCATTGATGGCCGGCTAATGACGGCTCGCCCGAGTCCCAAAGCTGCTGAATTGGGATTTGTCGGGGAGGTTGCTCAGGTTGATCCGTCGGTTCTCCGGCCACTAATTGATAACAATCACATTCCGGTGGTGACGTCCGTCGCTGCCGATAATCTGGGTCAGGCTTATAATATCAATGCAGACACAGCGGCCGGAGAGTTGGCTGCGGCACTTGGTGCTGAGAAATTGATATTGCTGACCGATGTTGCGGGTATACTGGGGGACCGGGATGACCCCAGGAGCTTGGTGAAGGAGATTGATATATCGGGGGTGAAGAAGATGATAGAGGAAGGCAAGGTTGCCGGTGGAATGATTCCCAAGGTGAATTGCTGTGTGCGATCGCTTGCACAGGGAGTGAGAACCGCCAGCATCATCGACGGCCGGGTACCGCACTCTTTACTCCTCGAAATAATGACCGATCAAGGTGCCGGAACTATGATAACTGGCTAACTCAGATTTTGCAGCTGTGAATTAACCATGCGAAGTAAGATGTCTGGTGCTACTGTGCTATGAAAGTGTGGCTTCCGTCATTCTGTGTAGCTGTTGCCTGTACTAAATTATTTGTTGTTACATCAACTGTGTCAATGTTTTAAGCCGTCTGCTTTAATTGCAAGTTCATAAACTGTGCAAGTGGTTTCTTGCAATAAAGAAAAAATTATCTCATTTTTATATCCTACTACTGTTCTTTTCTGGTGTCAATCTTTTGCCTTTTAGCACATCTTCTTATTAGAACTTAGAATCATGCACCACTGATGTAGCTAATAGTTCGAGAAATAAAGAAAGAAGGCTGATACAGCGAGCATACACTTCAAAGTTGGAGCAAAAAATATGTAAAATCTTAGATAGTTAGACTTCGATACCCTCCAGATTAAGTGCGTTATGATCAATCGGGTCAGCTGCATATGCTTCCTGACTAAGGTGAAACTATGAGGAGCTCAAGACCTGAGAGTGTAACTCAAAACGCAGCTTCTGCGACAATAATGGTTACTGGAAGCCAAACTATAATTCCAACAAAGTCTCGTACTCACTCTTCCTCGTGAGATAATGTTTGGATGCGTTTGGTATAAAGTCGAGGAGGGACAGAGTCATTTTCTATCATCAACATTGCTGTTCTTTTACTTGCCACTCCATTATTTTCTTTTCCATTATGTGGACCAAATGAATTCTTTCCTGTAGTTGCCTGAGGTAGCTTTCGTGAAACATTCCATCTTGAATATGTGGATACTGAAGTGCTTCCCTGTCTCTGAAAAGAGCTGAAGGGCTACCAAAACCCAAATCGATGGCAATGTGTTTGGTGGTTAATGGGACCTTCATAGAAAGTTTGCATCTGGTGCTGGATTGCTCCAAGTTAGCGTCAGGAATGTATGGCTCCAATTGTTCTCTAAAGGCAGTAGAACTTGAAAAGTTGCTTTCTTTTCTTCACAGTTTAGCTGGCAGATTCCTCAGCTATGTCTTGCCCTCTGATCTGGTTTTTCTTGCATTTACAATACATCTGACATCGTATGGAAGACCTCCCATTTTATATTGTAGGGAAGACTGCATGACTGGTGTCATATCCGGGAAAGAAATAATGGATATATGAGGCTCAGACTTCTGTGATTCTTGCTTTTGTAGGTGCCATATCTTCTCACTTTTATATCCTATCTAATTTTTCTGGGAATGCAAGGTTTCTGGGTTGACGGGATTTGGTCAAGTTGAGTATTTTCATTTTTCTGGACAAGTTTCGGGGTTTTGTTTTTGTTTTTGCTTTTTTTTTGGGGGGGGGGGGGAACTAAAAGTCAATGAGAAAAATGAAAATATTAAACTTGATGTTATCAATTGATCAATTTTTTTTTTCCTCGCTGATGATTAACTTGCCTCAGAGCTGTGCCTTGTCTCTGGGCATACTCCTTAATTTCGTTGAAGTATCCAAAACTCTTGATAATTTCTGTTCTTTTGTGTTGAACAGGGTGGTACAGTATTCTGCATATTTGTCCATTCCTCTAGTTAGGTTCTCTAAATTTGCCTAGCGTATTACAGAGCCGTCTTGTGTTGAAGGAATCTTGAGGTCAGATGGTAGAGATCACATTGATTTGTTGCACTTGGAAAGTTCCATAAACGGACCGTGGTCTCCAGGTTTCCTGGGCAGTATATTCTTGGGCTTACCTAGTGAAGTTAGGTATTATTAGTAGTTATTATCTCTCTATTTCATTCCAAAAAGAAAAAAAAAAATGAGGAACTTCAGGATATCCAAATTCGTTATAATAGGCCTAACTTTGTTCGCTAGGTTGATTTGAGTAATTGACTCATTTATCTCAAAACCAATTTTACTGTCCCAAGTTGCTTGATAAAATTATTCCGTCGTTTCTCAATCTTATTCCAATCCTTTTCGTTATGCTTATGCTTTCCTAAAACATGGTAAGTTTCAATGCACAGTATCTCACGTCTTTGAAGAGCTTATTCTGTGTAACAGTTAGCTACAAGAAGGGTATGTTTTGTGTACAGAATGTAATGAAATGTAATAAAATGAAGTTAACATTAATATTCAGTAATTATGAGATGCATAATAGATGTTGAATATCTATATTTGTGTCATGTAAAAGAAATATTTTTCTTTCATGCAAATCAAGTGAGATCAAAACGTAATTTATTTCATGTTGAGTAAAAAAAAAAATTACTTTAAGATCTCGCTCAATATAATTAATTATTTTTAAGTTTGTTGACAGCTAAATTTAGGAGAATAACATTACATTGGACCTGAGAGTAATTATTTGTGTTAAGCCGGATTTGTATGTAAATCTTTCAAAAAGAAACCTAGAATGAAATGAAACGGAATAGTCATTAAGGCTAGAGATAGAACCAATGATATGTAATGTCTCAGGATTCAGATCAAGTTGTTCGCATTTCTAGCAACTGTCTAGGCTGATGTGAGGCAGCTGAATGGAGAATCTGGTGTTGTACACCGAATTAATGGTTCAGCAGTTATTACACAGGAATCTGCAAACACCTTGATGCCACTGCAACTTCAGTTAATCCGCATTCTTCTACCTAACCCGTAATAAACATACAAATGATTGTCAAGCAATATTGATTTCGTGAGAGTTATATGTAAACACGGTTGCTTTCTTCAAGACAAGCCAATCAATCATGGTCTGAATTTTATTACAGAAACGACTTGAATGGGCATCACATTCCCCCAGGGAGCTATCTCTTGGGTCCTGAAATTTATCATTGAGGCTATCCCTAAAGCAATAGCCTTGGTGCAGTAGTAAAACTTGTCACCGTGTGTCTTGGTGGGGGTCAAAGGTTTAGGTAGCAATAGCAAAGATCTATAATCATGTCAAGCATTTGAGCAACTAATACGCTGCAGCACTTAAATGCCCCAAGCGTCAGAAATTAAAGCCGAAAATTCAAAATCTGCATCCATTTGACCATGTCTTCAAGCTGCCATATTATTTCTCTGCTCTTTTTGACTCAACTCAGGCAAGTTACTTTTAGCTTTTGTTGAAAATTGAGTCTGGAGGGATGGCTAGAGACATTGGAGTTATGTTTAGTGTCCCCAATTCACCTAAACTAGTCATGATCATTTCAAGCAAATGGCGCAACCATAATGATAATCGCAGGAAAAGCAATTCGGGCATATCATATGTTGCCGTTTGTTTCATCTGAAAGTTTGTCGCGCCATTGTCACTCGTGGTCGTAGATGCTGTATGCATGTATCTGCTAATTTGCAGTAGTTTGATATGGATTGGGTGTACAGTGTAGACATCTGTTCAAATATGAAAGCAGTAGAAAACTAGAAATAGCCCATGTCCCCTCAATTTAATTATGAAATGTCCACTCATACATGGATACATCATGTATTGGCGATGAAATAACATGCATTTCCAAATTCCAGTATCAAAGTTTCAATATCAATTTCCAATTCATTCGTTTACTTTTTTTTCTTCATCAACTTTATCCTCAGTGCTTAAAGGGCTAGTGCTATAAGAAATTTCATCATCTGACAGATTTGTTGAAGGACATCTGCATTCCCCCACAAAACAATACAAGATTTAGTGCTGCAGAAAAGTTAATACCAAGACGATGACCTCGCATGCACACACAAGTCTAAAGAAACATGCCCTAAATCGCCATATAAATAATAAAATCCGAATGCTTCACAGCAAGGAGGTGAAAATTTCCTGGCCACAAACGAACGAACGAAAGAAAGAAAGAAACAGATTAAGAAAGTGAAAGTAAACCTATGAGAAAACCCAGAATACAATCCAAGCCAAAACTCAGTTAGACGCAGTAGGAAGAACTTGTTGAGCTTATCAGCTTTCCTTAGTTGCTTTTCAGCGGCAACCACGTTCTTTGCTCTTTGCTGTTCTGTCTAAGCCTAGAACCTAGCCAGTATTAGTCCCACATCGGGAAATCGTCATGCGAGCAAAGCGTCGAGCATTCATAAAAGCCAAGGAAAGCGGCGGAGTCAAGCATACCTTTCTCGGCCTTTTGGCTAAGATCAAGTGTAGTATCTGTTCTTCTCAGTTTAATATCTGATACGTGGACCATCGGTCCACATGATATTAAATTAATATTTTAAGGGGGAGGGTCCGCGACAATAGCTTGCTATTGGGATCCTCGAGCGTCGCCCATGCGTTGCACTGCTGCACGGGCCTGGCGCACCCCACCAAATCTGAGTTTGAGTTTTCTCTCTGCCCGTTGTGGTTGGACCAATTTCGGTGCGAGCTTTATGGCTTGAGGAGGGGAGCCCATTTTTCTTTGAGTTTTGCAGCGCCGTCCAGCATGTTACTGATCTCCCTTCTTATGGGCCTAATATTGAATGCACATCGTTTCGGCCCAATAATACTATTCACCCAATAACAAATTGATAAGAATTCAGGCGCTGTTTTCTAATTTTGGTTCAATCTAATTTTTTTTAGCACTCTGAATTGTTAAAAAGACAAAATATAAATATAATAGTATTTTGATCAAAATTTTATTGTTATGAATTTGATTACACGTGGTTTTAAGTTTTATGAAGAGCGATAGAGATAGAGAATGAAAAACATTATTAAAAATTAACAGGACTTTCGATGAATGGTTTGGTTGGTTTATAAAAAAAAAATTAGATTATTGATAGATCACAATGTCGTGATGTGACTTATGTAGCTAATTTTATTTAGTAAGATGTTACATTACTTTTTTGAGGGACAAGACTTATATATTTAATATATTTTTATCTAATCAAATTAAAATATGTAAATTTTAATGCTAATGATATTAATAATAAGAATTTGTTATAGATTAAATAATGAATAATTTATTGAAGATACACATTGATTTAATTAAAAATAAGTATCTTAAATATATAAGCTTAAGTATGTAAATTTTTTTCTTTTTTTTTTTCCTCTTTCTTTTAAAATGATAGATGCCAATAACATAATCACTTACAATTGCTAAAGGAAAATCGTTTTTTAGCAACGAAAACATTAAAGGATATAGGTATATCAATTGGGACAAACAAATAGTAAGTTTGGAAGTTTACCCCAACCCCCCCCCCCCAAAAAAAAAATGGTAAGGTAAGGCAGCACTTGAATCCCTCAAGCGTCAGAAAACTCAAGATCAGCATCCATATCTTCAAGCTGCCATACTGTTGCTCTGTTCTTTTTGACTCAACTTAGGCAAGTTACATTTAGCTTTTGTTGAAAATCGAATCTGGAGGGATGGAAAGAGACATTGGAGTTATGTTTAGTATCCCTAAACTCACCTTAATTAGTCATGACCATTTCAAGCAAATGGCGCAAACATAATTAAAGTGATAATCGCAGGAAAGCAATTCAGACAGATCATACGTTGCTGTTTGTTTCATCTGAAAGTTTATCACGCCATTTGTCACTCGTAGTCGTGCAGGCTGGATGCATATTTCTGCTGATTTGCAGTAGCTTTATATGAAGGGTGTACGCATCTGTTCAAACATTCAAGCAGTAGAAATAGACCATATCCCCTCAATTTAATTAAAATGTTCACTCATACTCGGATACATCAAATAACTTGCATTTCCAAATTCCAATATCAAAGTTTCAGTAACAATTTCCAAGTCATTAGTTTACTTTTTCTGCTTCGTCAGTCTGCCCTCAGTGCTTGATGGGCTTGTGCTAGAAGAAATTTCGTCATTTAACAGATTTGTTGAAGGACGTCTGCAATCCCCCAGAAAACAATACAAGATTCAGTGGCGCAGAAAAGTTTAATACCATGGCGATGACCTCATATGCACACACAAGTCTAAAGAAACAGGCCCTAAAAAATCCGAATGCTTCAGAGCAAGGAGCTGCAAATTTCCTGCCCAAAGAACGAACAAAAGAAAGAAAGAAACAGATTAAGTGAAAATAAACCGATGAGAAAACTCGGAACATAGTCTAAGCCAAAACTCAGTAAGACGCGGAAGGAAAAACTTGTTGAGCCTATCAGCTTTCCTTAGTTGCTGTGCAGCGACACCACGTTCTGTCAATCCGTGCTCTTTGCTGTTCTGTCTAAGCCTAGAACCTAGCCAGTATTAGTCCCACATCGGGAAATCGTCATGCGAGCAAAGCGCTGAGCAGTCATAAAAGCCAAGGAAAGCAACAGGAGTTAAGCATACCTTTCTCGGCCTTTTGGCTAAGATCAAGTGTAGTATCTGTTCTTATCAGTTTAATATCTGATACGTGGACCATCGGTCCACATGATATTAAATTAATTTTTTAAGGGGGAGGGTCCGCGACAATAGCTTGCTATTGGGATCCTCGAGCGTCGCCCATGCGTTGCACTGCTGCACGGGCCTGGCGCACCCCACCAAATCTGAGTTTGAGTTTTCTCTCTGCCCGATGTTGTTGGTCCAATTTAGGTGCGAACTATATAGCTCGAGGAGGGGAGCCCATTTTTATTTGAGTTTTGCAGCGCCGTCCAACATGTTACTGATCTCTCTTCTCATGGGCCTAATATTGAATGCACATCGTTTCGGCCCAATAATACTAGTCACCCAATAACAAATTGATGAGAATTCAGGCGCTGTTTTCTAATTTTGGTTCAATCTAATTTTTTTTATAAACTGAATTGTTAAAAAGACAATAGAAATATAATAGTATTTTGATCAAAATTTTATTGTTATGCATTTGATTACGTGGTTTTAAGTTTTATGAAGAGCGGTAGATATAGAGAACGAAAAACATTGTTAAAAATTAACAGGACTTTCGATGAATGGTTTAACTGGTTTATAAAATATATTGGATTATTGATAGACTACAATGTGTAGTGATGTAACTTACATAGCTAATTCTATTTAATAAGATAGTACTTGTTATACTATTTTTTTTAGACACAGGACTTATATATTTAATATTCCTTTAATTTTATTTATAAGTTATTTTTAATATGTTTCACTAGTATCAAGAAAAATTTTACAACTCATTTAACTCTATCTTAAAATTTAATAAGTTCTCAACTTTACCCCTATTAAATATACATACTTTAGTAACATATTTTCTTTTTTCAACATTCAATGGAGGGTAAAAAAAAATTTGTGATAAAATTTAAAGATATGATTTATAAATAAGACCAAATTTTTTTACCTCTCACCTTATAAATAGGATCAAAGGGAGTATATTTTTATCTAATCAAATTAAAATATGTGAATTATAATAATATTAGTAACAAAAATTTGTTACAAATTAAATAATTTATTGAAAATACATATGTATTGATTTAATTAAAACTTAAATATATAAAGTTCAGTCTCTAAATTTTTTTCTTATTTTTTTTCCTCTTCCTTTTAAAATGATAGATGCCAGTAACATAATAATCACTTACAATTGCAGAAGGAAAATCATTTTTTAGCAACGAAAACATTAAAGGATATAGGTGTATCAATTGGGACAAACAAGTGGTAAGTTTGGAAGTTTACACACCCCCCCCCCCCCCCCCAAAAAAAAAAAAAGGTAAGGCAAGGCAGCACTTGAATCCCTCAAGCGTCAGAAATTAAAGCAGAAAACTCAAGATCAGCATCCATATCTTCAAGCTGCCATATTCTTGCTCTGCTCTTTTTGACTCAACTTAGGCAAGTTACTTATTAGCTTTTGTTGAAAATCGAATCTGGAGGGATGGAAAGAGACCTTGTGATGGGAAGAGATAAAAAAAGAAATAATTAAAAATATTACAAGGATATTGTATATTTAAAGATTGAAGATATTTTACTCTCATTAATTATACATATTTAGTTTTAATTTAAATTATTGTTATCTTTTAACATATATTATTATCTTTTTATTTATTGTTATCTTTTTATTTAATTTTAGAATTTTTATGCATTTATTTTTAGGGTTTGGTTGAGGCCTATAAATAGCACCTCAACTCATTTAATTTGTACGAATATTAGATTGTATAAGAATTCTTGTTTTTTTGCCTCTCCTCTGAGTTTTCTCTTCTCTCTATTGAGCCCTTGCTCTCTTTTATATATTCTCTCTCCCTTCTCCTTCCTGTTCTACATCAATTGACATTAGAGTTAAGGTTCTCATTCTGTTTCTATTACCAAACCCATTTTTAGTACCAAAAATCCTCATACGAAAAGGTTTTGAGAGATAAGTTTATAACTTAAAGCTCTTTAAGTTACTTGGTAAGGTTTTTAATCATAAATTCTAAGTCTCTTGCTATTTGTCTCGTTTCTTAATTCTTTTTTTTTTTCTATTATTCTTGTTTGTTTATACTTTCCTTCATTTTAAGACATTTTACTATATTTCCTTCTTGTTGATGTTATTTTTTTTTCATATTTTATTTCCTTCCTTCCTTCCTTTGATTATTATTCCATTTTTCCTTTCCTTCATTTACACATTCAATTTTTCCTTTGATTGAACCCTTAAAAAATATCCACCTCATAAATAATTATCTACCCCAGGCTAGCTGAAGTTTCAATTGGTTTCCTTGAAGGGTTTTTAGGCCCTTGGAGGTTACTGTGAAGACTTCACTTAGATTATTACTTATTTAGTATATTTGATCTCTGAGGAACTTTTGAGTTCTCTGAGAGTTAAACTTGTTGAATAAGGTCTTTACCTTTTAGGTGAGGGCAACTTGAGAACTTTTTTTCAAATAGAATATTAGAGCCTCTTAGCCAAAAAAAAATTCACCTTCCATTGTCTACAATCACCAAAAAAAAAATCACATTCAATCATAATGTTATGGCCTCATTTAATTGTCGATATGATTCTATTTGCCATCATCAATATGATCATATTGATTGTCATTGATATAATTATTATTATCAATATGATTATGTTGATCATCACCATTATAATTATATTAATCATCATTAATATCATTACCAATATGATTTAATTTATCAATTAGACTTGTATTTCATATATTTACGTCTTGAAATTGTGAGAGATAAAATTAATAAAATCCAAAATTCCTTTCGATCAACATTAAAAGAAGGGCATTGCTATCAAGTTGAGAAAGAAAGAGAAAGGTCATATCAAAACCAAGAAACTTCTAATCTTATCAATAGTTTCTTAGAACTACAACAAAAACGTTTTATCTATATCAATAGTGCCAGAAAGCAATGGTGTTGATAATTTTGGGATTAATATATGTGACGATGTAGACATGAAGGAGGTTTCAAATCGTATTGAAGATTCTGCACCTATTTTAAAGAGAGGTGATACCGAGAAACAGGTAGAAACCAGTAATATGACAGGGCAATTGCATATACAAATTCTACTTATGATGGTTATTCCTTTTGAAACTATTGATGATGGTATGCAATTTGATCTTGTTCCTATTTTACCTTGTTGGTCCCCTCCAATATTACCTCATTTGTTGGAAAGAATTTCCAAACTTGTACTTTATGATTTTACATACTCAGATTGTTTGCTGTTCACTTGATGCCATTTATTGGTATCTAATTTGTTAGAGAAGGTTTTCAAATAAAGACACAACTCGGAACCTCTTGATACTATTGTATTTTCAAAGTATATCCATAATTTTACTCTTCGGAGGAGAATTCTTCAAGTGGGGGAGAAATGATGGGAAAAAAAAAAATAATTAAAAATATTATAAGGATATTGCATATTTGAAAATCGAAGATATTTTACTCTCATATTAATTTTAATTTAAATTATTATTATCTTTTAACATCTATTATTATCTTTTTATTTAATTTTAAAATTTCTAGGATTTTCATACATTTATTTTTAGGGTTGAGTTGAGACTTATAAATAGTGCCTCAATTTATTTGATTTATACACACATTAGATTGAATAAGAATTACTATTTTCTTACCTCTCCTCTGAATTTTCTCTTCTTTTTATTCTCTCTACTGATCCTTTCTCTCTTTTTTGTATTTTCTCCCCTTTCTCCTTTCTCATTTTGCATTACCTTGAAGCTATGTTTAGTATCCCCAAATTCACCTTAATTAGTCATGACCATCAAGTAAATGGCGCAACCATAATGAAAGTGATAATCGCAGGAAAGCAATTCGGACATATCATATGTTGCTGTTAGTTTCATCTGAAAGTTTATCACGCCATTTGTCACTCGTAGTCGTACATGCTGTGTGCATGTTTCTGCTAATTTGCAGTAGTTTGATATGAAGGGCGTACGCATCTGTTCAAACATGCAAGCAGTAGAAATAGCCCATATCCCCTCAATTTAGTTAAGAAATGTTCACTCATACTTGGATATATCAAGTATTGGCGATCAAATAACTTGCATTTCCAAATTCCAATATCAAAGTTTCAATGTCAATTTCCAAGTCATTCGTTTTCTTTTTCTGCTTCAAAAGTCTAGCCTCAGTGCTTGATGGGCTTGTGCTAGAAGAAATTTCATCATCTGACAGATTTGTTGAAGGGCGTCTGCATTCCCTCATAAAACAATACAAGATTCAGTGGTGCAGAAAAGTTTAATGCCGTGACGATGACCCCATATGCACACACACGTCTAAAGAAACATGCCCTAAATCGCCGCATAAAATCCGAATGCTTCAGAGCAAGGAGGTGAAAATTTCCTGGCCAAAGAACTAACGAAAGAAAGAAAGAAACAGATTGAGAAAGTGAAAGTAAACCTAAGCCAAAACTCAGTAAGACGCAGTAGGAAAAACTAGTTGAGCTTATCAGCTTTCCTTGGTTGCTGTTCAGCGACACCACGTCCTTTGCTCTTTGCTGTTCTGCCTAAGCCTAGAACCTTGCTAGTATTAGTCCCACATAGGGAAATCGTTGTGCGAGCAAAGCGTTACCAGTTATAAAAGCCAAGGAAAGCCACGGAATCAAGCATACCTTTCTCGGCCTTTTGGCTAAGATCAAGTGTAGTATCTGTTCTTATCAGTTTAATATCTGATACGTGGGCCATCGGCCCACATGATATTAAATTAATTTTTGAAGGGGGAGATTCCGCTACAATAGCTTGCTATTGGGATCCTCGAGTGTCGCCCATGCCTTGCACTACTGCACGGGCCTGGCACGCCCCACCAAATCCTAGTTTGAGGCTTTTATCTTTTCGTTGTTGTGTGAACTTTAGGCTCAGGGCTCAACAAGGGGGAGTCCATTTTCAATTGCTTTTTGCAGCTCTGTCCAACATTTTTCTGATTGCTCTGCTATTGCGCTTAACATTAAATGCACATTTTGTTTTGGCCCAAGTGATACTGAAGTCACCCGATGATATAAATTGATCAGAATTCAGGTGCTATTTTCTAGTTTTGGTTCAATCTAATAATTTTTTTAGTCTATGGATTTGTTAAAAAAGATAAAATATAAATTTAAAAGTTCTGATCAAAAGTTTATTGTTATAAATTTGATTACACGTGGTTAAGTTTTATGAAGAGCTGTAGAGAGTAGAGATAGAGAATGAACAAAAAAAAAAATTGATAGGACTTTCGATTAATGGTTTAGCTGGTTTATTGAAAAAAAGTGGATTGTTGATATAACACAATGTTCGTAGTGTGACTTATGTAGACTGCATTTAATGATATAATACGTGTCACACTACTTGTTTTCTCTTTTAAAGTGATAGATACCAATAACATAATAGTTACAATTGCTGAAGGAAAATCTTTTTTTTTTCTTTTTTGCAATGAAAACATTAAAGGATGTAGGTATATATATCAATTGGGACAAACGAATAGTAAGTTTGGTGGTTTACCAAAAAAAAAAAGAGTACATATAAGATACATCTAAAATTTACTATTTGGTATTAATAGTAAAAAAAAATAATAGTACATAGAAGATACACCTAAAATTTATTATTTTGTTATTATTAAATCATTTAAACTACAATCTTTATCAAAAAAAATATTTTTCTCCCTTATTTAATTTAATTTTGTGGACTGAAAGGAGTTATTTCATTTTGATGGCAATGGAAAGGTTGATCTAGATCAACGGACAACATATGGTGTGTTGGAGAGGATGCAGACAACATGGCCGAAAAACAAACGATAAAAACATTCTTTGAAATGACATTTGCAGATGAAATGTGAACGAAGAACATGCATCGTCTCTTTAATTCTCTCTCACTCTTTCTTTGTTAGGTTCTCCATCTCTTGTTGATAGACTCAACAAAGGTGCAAGGGGAGGCTACTAATTTTATGCCATCTATTGAGAAATGTTCACTCATACTTGGATACATCAACTATTGGCGATCGAATAACTGCATTGCCAAATTCCAATATCAAAGTTTCAATATCAATTTCCAAGTCATTCGTTTACTTTTTCTGCTTCATCAGTCTAGCTTCAGAGCAAGGAGGTGAAAATAAACCTATGAGAAAACTCGGAATATAATCTAAGCCAAAACTCAATAAGATGCGGTAGGAAAAACTTGTTGAGCTTATCAGTTTAACATTGTTGTTCAGCGTCACCACGTTCTTTGCTCTTTGGCCTTTGCTGTTCTGTCCAGCCTAGAACCTAGCTAGTGTTAGTCCCACATCGGCAAATCGTCGTGTGAGCAAAGCGTTGAGCAGTTATAAAAGCCAAGGAAAGCCACGAAGCAAATCATACCTTTCTCGGCCTTTTGGCTAAGATCAAGTGTAGTATCTGTTCTTATCAGTTTAATATCTGATACGTGGGCCATCGGCCCACATGATATTAAATTAATTTTTTAAGGGGGAGGGTCCGACACAATAGCTTGCTATTGGGATCCTCGAGCGTCGCCCATGCGTTGCACTGCTGCACGGGCCTGGCGCACCCCACCAAAACTGAGTTTGAGGTTTTTCTCTTTCCGTTGTTGTATGGCCAGCTTTAGGAACATGGTTCGACAAGGGAGTTTCATTTTGGCAGCTCTGTGCAACATTTTTCTGGTCACTCTGCTATTGCGCTTAACATCAAATGCACATTAAGTGATACTGAAATCACCCAATGACATAAATTGATCAGAATTCAGGTGCTATTTTCTAGTTTTCGTTCAATCTAATTTTTTTTTTGTCTATGAATTTGTTAAAAAAGATAAAATATAAATATAAAAGTTTTGATTAAAAGTTTATTGTTATAAATTTGATTACACGTGGTCAAGTTTTATGAAGAGCTGTAGAGACAGAATGAAAAACATCAAAAAATTAATTTATTAATTAATTAATTAACAGGACTTACGATTAACGGTTTAGCTGGTTTATTTCAAAAAAGTGGATTGTTGATATGGCACAATTTTCGTGATGTAACTTATGTAGACTCCATTTAATGATATAACACTTGTTACACTACTGTTTTTTCTCTCTTTTAAAGTGATAGATACCAACAGCATAATAATTACAATTGCTGAAGGAAAATCTTTTTTTTTTTCTTTGCAATGAAAACATTAAAGGATGTAGGTGTATAAATCAATTGGGACAAACGAATAGTAAGTTTGGTGGTTTACAAAAAAAAAAAAAGTATATATAAGATACATCTAAAATTTACTATTTGGTATTAATAGTAAAAAAAAATAATATCACATAGAACATACACCTAAAATTTACTATTTTGTTATTATTAAATCATTTAAACTACAGTCTTTATCAAAAAAAAAAATCTCCCCCATTTAATTTAATTTTGTGGACTGAAAGGAGTTATTTCATTTTGATGGCAATGGAAAGGTGGATTTAAAGGACAACATATGGTGTGTTGGAAAGGATGCAGACAACATGGCCGAAAAAGAAACGATAAAAACATTCTTTGAAATGACATTTGCAGATGAAATGTGAACGACGAACATGCATCGTCTCCTTAATTCTCTCTCACTTTTGCTTTGTTAGGTTCTCCATCTCTTGTTGATAGACTCAACAAAGGTGCAAGGGGAGGCTACTAATTTTATACCACTAAAATTATATTCATATATTTCAAATCCTTTATGTTTATTTTATTTCAGAGGAAATATATATAAAACTGAAATAATTTTACCAGCAAGCGTTGATCATTGTGTAAAAAATAATGGTTAATTAAACGTGAGGTTTTGAGTTTGAATTTGTGTGGATATAGGAAATAATTTTTTTGGAACCATATTAAAATAAACTAAAATAAATTTTTTAGTCCTAACTTCCAGCCAAATAATTATTATTTTAATTAAATAATAATACTTTTTTTAAAAAAATATAAGCCATTAAAAAGAGAGAGTACAGTGTTTTCTACACTGATTAATATGGGATCCAAATACTGAATTTCAGTGGCAAAAGAACATTTCTTTTTCTAGAAAAATGAAAAGCTTACATTGAGTTTGCTTAATCTTTTATTAACAAGTGTTGATCCTTTTGTAAATAGCATGGATACTTAAATGGGGGGCTTTGAGTTTAATTCGCGTGTGAGAGTGGAAAATGTTTTTTGAAATCATATTAAAATAAAGTAAAATAATTTTCTTGTCCTAACTTCCAACCAAATAATTATTATTTTAATTAAATAATAGTTTTTTTAAAAAAATCTAAACCACTAAAAAGAGAAAAGTAGATTGTTTTATCGTACACTGAATAACATGGGATCCAAATAATGAATTTCAGTGGCAAAAGAACATTTCTTTTCTACAAAAATGAAAAAGCTTACATTGAGTTTTTTTTAATCTTTTATTTTCATCATTCTTTGAACTGTGAAACAGTATGATTAGTGAAATTGTGATGAATATTAGAGACTTCATTAGCTGGAAAAGTGGGTATTATCTGATGATGGAGGATCCAACAAAATCTCGCAAAGTAATCAACCCACTTAACTCATTGGACGTGGACAAGTTGAATTATTCATCACAATAAGTCGGGTAATAATAACATTAATTTCTTTTTTGGCCGAAGCATAACAACATTAATTTCATGTGTCTTTTTCACACTCAAAATATCAATTACTGTCTTTGCCAATAACTTTTTTCCTTTTGCAATAATTCAACCCCACTATATATATATATATATATATATATATATTATCCATTCATTTGTGTTGGACTTTTAATTTCTTATATTAGTAATGACCCGTTTGATAAAAAATGAAATAAAAAAAAAAGAATCGAAGGGAAAAAAATAACTTAAGAATAAGGAGTGTCCTTTATAATAAAAAATGCAACAAGAAAAGAGGATCATTATTTTCATTATTTTTCAGTAATGATATAATACGAATATAATACTTCATCAATAAAGACTCCAAACAAGGCCTTGGAGATAATGAAGTTACTTTAAGCCTATAAATAAATTTTGCTTCAGTTTTACATATAAATTTTTTTAATCAATTCATACAATTAAAAAATTAGTTAATCCTAATAATTATGTTTGAAATTAAAAATTTTAGACTAAAATGTCTTTCTGATTAATCATTATTTTTTCCTTAATTCAATAATACTATTATTTAGTGGAAGTACAATTTATAAAATACGTGATAAATTCTTTTTAAAAATTATTGTTTTGTTTATAAAAAAAAAAAGAGGAAAAGCATATGAGCTTTGCCTGTATTGAAAATAGAGGGAGTACATTAAGAAAGGGATATGAGAATGAGTTGCATAAAAGGTGATTTTATGAAATAAGATGATGCAATGATAATGTGTTGGTTATAACTAATCTGTGCAACATCCCAAGTGTTGGAGTGAGTTAAGGTCAGAGATCGTAATCAAAAACCAAGTGTCCACTTTGATGCTTACCATCACCACCTAACAAATCTACACTTATGCCAAAACCACATTTACACTTGTGCATATTATGTACCTCTCCGATGTTTTAATATAAGACTTTGTGCTTGTTAACAAATGATATGTAGTCTTTTTTTTTTTTATTTCACTCTTCTTTGTAATTAATAACTATGACAAATTGGTGTATAGAAATTCAAATGATAATAAATAAACAAGGAGTAAAGTTAAAGAAAAAAAAATTAACTACTTTAAGGGCCCGTTTGTTTGAGATTAAAAAATAAATAATTTTTAGATAATTTAAAAATTTTATAAAAAGATATTTATTTTATTGATATTTTATAAAAAGAAATTATTTTATCTTTAGTTACAATAATAAAAAATGATTACTTCCTCTAGTTTTTGTTATATGACACTTTTAACTATTTTACATATATTAAAAAATTAATTTTTTCTTACAATCATAAAAAAGTGAGATGTGCTTTCATTTTTACTCTTAAATTTAAATAATAATACAACTATATTAAACACTTTTACGCTAATCAAAAAAGAGTAAAATTGAAAAAATTATTTAATCATTACAAAATATCTTATATTTTGAATCAAAAATTACTTCTAAAAAGTATTTTATAAATAGGATCAGAGGAAGTCCGGAGGAAGTATTTGTTATTAGATATTTTTAAATTTGATTATATCTTCTTTGATTTCTATTTTATGAAAATTATTTATTATTTATTTATTTTAAAATTTTATGATATCCTTGTGTATCTCACATTTTTAAGACATTTATTTTCATCTACCATATCAGATTATTTTTAAAAGCTACTTAAAATAATTTTTTAAAATAATCATAAATCTACTTTTTTTTTGGATTCTGATTACTTTTAAAAATTTAAACAAACACTATAAAAACTTACAAAATATTTTTTTTTAATAAAATAAGTTAAAACAAATGAGTCCTAACTTAGCATTATATTAAGTATTAAAAAAATTTTAAAATTTACCTTATATTAAAGACAGGAAGGAATACATCAGTAGCAACAATTAATGTTAATTAATTAGCTTAGCTATCCACAATTCCACACGTAGCTGGTCATATATTTGCCACACATTTTATACGCGTCTTGGACTTCTTTTTCAATCACTAGTATTAATTGATAAAATAAATAATTGATGTTTATCTCATGGATTTTGACTTAATGCAGTAATTTTTTAATTTCAGTTTAATCTTATAAACAAAATTTACTCTTTTTATTTTGATATGTCGTTATCTGATGTCTCTTACCGGATTAGCGTACGTCATTTGTTACATTTAAATTGAAAAACACGACATTATTTTAAACTGTGCATTTCTTCTTATGACGGGTGGCTTACTTTGTTTGACTGTTTGAGTGTATAAATGATTTAATTTCAACTCGATTAATTATATTATAATAAAATATAATAAGAGTTGTTACAGTGGATTAGCGTGAGTGTTGCTATGTCACCTACTAGATTATAGATTAATATGTCAATATCGTCAATAAAATGCAACACTCAACATTGGTCCTTATTAATTAAATCACAGTTGTTTTATTGTCTTATTCTTTTGTTTTTAAAAAAATGACAATAAAATTCTTTTGAATTATATAAATGATAATTTAATCTTTCAAAAAATTATAATTTCACTTAAACCCTTAGGAATTTTTATATCAATAAATTTTAAAGTAAAAAGATTATTTTATCTTTATTAATAAGTTGTGATTTTTTATTTAATTTTTGTGATTCTCTGAATACAAGTCGCTATTCCTTAAACAAAAATTGTGATTAAGTTTGCCATTTTGAGAATTTATTTTTAATAACAAAAATTACACTTAACACGTTGTAATTTCTTATTCAATTCTTATGATTCATATAATAAAAGTTATTGTTTTTGAAGTAAAACTTAGGATTGATGTTTGTTTTTTAATCAGAAAAATTACATTTGATAAATTGTAATTTTTCGTTCAATTTTTACCATTCATAAAACACAAGTTGTTATTTTTTAAGTAAAAATTATTATTGAGATTTATTATTTTTAGTAAGGATAAAATGGTCTTTTATTTAAAAATTTATTGCCACAAAATTTTTTAAGAATTTTATTAAAATTATAATATTTTGAGTGACTAACTTATCACTTAAAGCTAAAATGAAACTTATATTTTATGATTCTGAATTTCTGATATATGAAATATATATATATATATATATATATATCCTAATCTGGTTGTGTCTGGATTCTCTGTGTTTGTAATGACATATCTATTAAAACATTTTCATGATGAGCATGGAATTGAGGAAAGTGGCAAGTCACAAATAGCTATTTTGTCTTAATCTTTTCGCTTTGCCACATATGAATATAAGGATGGTGCACTTTATTTGAGATAGAAACTCCTCCTTCTGTATTTGATGTTTCTATTAAAATATGTCTCTCTCTCTCTCTCTCTCTATATATATATATATATATATGTAAGGTAGGGATCAACTTCATTCACTTATATTTATAAACCATTTTTAACATATTTTATTAAAATTAAAAAAAATTAAAACTCATTAACCTATTTAAAAATTTAATAAATTTTTAGCTTTGCTCTTAATATTAAATATACACACTTTCATAATATATTTTCTCTTGTCAGCAATTAATAGCGAGTAAAAGAAAAACAACTTAAATTAAAAAATTAATGATATAACTTATAAATAAAGTAAAAAAAGTTTATAAATAGAACTGAAAGAAGTAATATAAATAATATTATGAGAATTTGTAGTCCAGCAATCCCATTAATAAAGTATTCCCTGTACATTTTGATTTGTAACTAATTTTCATGTCACAATTTTTTTTGTGTATAAATATTTTCTTATCAAAAGCAAAATGTTAAAATGTCATGTCATTTATATTTTAAGATAAATAACACTATTTTTAAGCTTAAATCAAATGAAAAATCATCAATTGTATGAATCTACTTAATTATCTAATCCACAGAGCAATAATCACTTGAAGTGAAAGCTCAAGAGCCCATATTTTTCCTTCTTGTGATAATGTTTTTTCAAAATTTACTTTATTTTATGGGAAAAAAAGAGGACAAACTTGAGATGACCCTTAATCCTTATGCCTTAATTAATTTTCATATGCAAATTAAACATTTAGTGACTTAGTGGGAAGCATACTCATTACTTCATCTTTTCTGAATTTCACATACTGCAATCATTGTTGACTTTAAATTTTTCTCTAAGTAAACATGCATGTCTCCATAATTTCTTATTTTCTTTCTCTAGTAATATATATATATATATATATATAGCCCTTTCTACTTCTTACAATCTCAGTCATTTTATTATAGCTGTAAAAAGGGAGGCTGCACTTTTAATTTTCATTGTCTTTTATAAAATTTAACGAGAGTGTATGAAATTAGAGAAGGAAAAAAAAAAAGATTTGAATGAATATACAATCATGTAATCACATAGGAGGACAATTAATTATGAAATATTATTATTATTATTATTATATGTTTATTATGAATATTTTAATTATATATAAACTAAATCCAAAATAAAAAAGATTACGATCAAAAGCACTATGTGAATGCCACTTTGT
Source organism: Prosopis cineraria (assembly GCF_029017545.1). Lineage (NCBI taxonomy): Eukaryota > Viridiplantae > Streptophyta > Magnoliopsida > Fabales > Fabaceae > Prosopis > Prosopis cineraria. The sequence goes on along the minus strand of NW_026555341.1, from coordinate 35,584,882 downwards.
CAAAGAAACAATAACTACACGTGGGCTCCATGATTCGTATAGAATTTGAAGTGTTTCATAGCGTGTTTAGTTTATGAATTTTGCAATTTTTTAAAATGAAATCCACATAATAGTGAGACATATTTTCTCATGCAACCCAAAATATAAGGTACCTTAATGCATAACATTTGTAAGCCTGTGCATGTGAAAATGTGGCAAGACGCTAAATATGTGACAAAAAAATTGAGCAAAATTAAGCTAAGAAGGTGTATAAATTAATACACCTATACAAAATCGGAGGGAGAGGCAAGTAGAAAAACACTACCAAATGAAAAGATAGTAATATAGAAAGGATGTGTCCCATATGACTTGGGATTCATTTATTTTTTATTGTATATATGTATACTTCTATTGAAGACAACTCTGTTTGATTCACAACATAATATTAAATATGATCAACTCTTTTTTTAGAAATATAAACTTTAATTTGTCATGTTAAAAAGGTTAACTCTTACATATGAAATTTACTTTATTCATGTGTTCATTGTTTGTCTTACAATACCATAATATCTTAGCATAGAAATAAATCCTAAATGTAGGAGTTAGGTGACTAATTTATTAAGAAAATTATCTAAGTTAGTCATTTATAAAAAAATGTATATTAGTTTTTTCTATAATATCTCTTCTTTTAATCATTTATATCGAATTGTGTATAATGAATTGGAAAGGTTTTGGAGAAAGAAAACAAATGAGGGAGATAAAGGAGATTAGCGTCTTACATTTTAAATCAAAGCAAACTTTTCAATTATCTCTTACATTTAAGATGGGAGGTAGTATAGAAAATTACGAAAAGAAAAAATTCAAAAATAATTATTAATCTATCTTTTTATGTAAACTGACTTATAAAAAGGAAAATTAATTTTTTTAAAGAATAATTTATATATAAGATCATAGAAAAAATTATTGTAATTCTCGCGTGCCAGTGCCACTGATGATATGTTGATTTTTTTTTACTATAAATAACAATAATACATAATATAGCGTAGGCTTGGTTTTAACTTTTAAGTTAAAAACTTTATTTAAAAAACACACAAGAATACATAAGGAAAATAGAATTTGGAAAAGCAAAAGGTGGAGAGTAGAAAGGGAAACGCATTAACGCGTTGCGGTGGGGAAAGGGAAAAGGGAATTCATGTATTTATTATTTTATTTTATTTTTGGTCGAAGGAAAAGGGAATTGGGATGAATGAACGAATACGCGAAATATGCGTAAAAGCGTTCAGATCCAAAAAGATATACGACGATCGGGTGCGGTTAGCGGTGCGGTACTTTTAATGCACCACTCTGGGCCCATCCAATCACTATCACGTGGGACCCACTTGCCGCCAGTCACGCCCTCCTCACGTGATTCCCCAATCCCACCTCCTCCCCCCGCCGTCCATTGATTCCTCTTCATTCCCGCATTCACATCTCCGTTGCTTGTTCTTTCTTACTTTCCTTTTTTTTTTTTTTAAGTAATTTTGTTTAAAAATGCATTCACGGTTCCTGTTTGTAAGACCGAACTTTAGGAGATGATTTGTTTCTATTTATCAGACAAATTACAAAATTTAAAAATTTTTTAATATTGTTTTAAATTTGCTCCTATTTGATGCATAAAATAACTTGTTATGAATGATATCTTCTTCATTAAAGATTAATAATAAATAAACTATACAATAAATAAGGTTATATCTAAAAAGTTACATCCTGCATTGAGTATATAAGACACTTTTTTAAAGTATTATATTAAAAAATATAAAAATTAATATATTTTTAAGTATTTAATTAGGAATATAATTAATGATATTTCTAATTGAAAAATAACATTAAATAAAAATAAAAATTTTAAATATTATTAACTAATTTGTTGTGAACATATCCATAAAACAAATTTATTTAGCATAAATTACTTAAAAAAATTTAAAATTCTAAACGGAGGGAGTAAATATATTTAAAATGTGAACTAGTTAATTAGGTTTAATTGATATATGAAAATTATATAATTTTATCCTGTAAAAAAAGAATTGGGGTTAATCTTAAGAAATTTGTAATGAATTTTACGTAGGAATTTTTATTTTTTTTTACTTGCAACTTGAATGGATTCCTTTCATTGGGCTCCACACGCAAACAAAGGGAACATGGGACCCGCCCGCCCGCCTGCTCCCTCGCTCCTACAAAATCTGATTCTTTTCTTATCAGGGTGGTGCATGATTCTACTGTGTGCGTAATCGCATCAGATAATATCTTCATTGTTAATTCCTCAGAACAGCATGCCGTTCCGTTTAGATGCTCCCAGATTCCTCCGTTTTCTTTGTCTCCGTTCCCACTTGCTTGGAAAAACGGAATACTAACTCCGTCCTCACCATTTTGCCCCTTCCCCTAATATTATATTATCTATATTTTTTTTTTTATAAGTAGGTTTGGAAGTAGAAGTATTTGTGGTATAAATAATTTAATTTTGTGTTAGTATTAATAATATGAATCTCATGGTACAAAATAATTCTTTAATCAATAATCAATAAATGAAACAATTTCAAATGATTTACATCCAATTTAAATTTCCTTTTGCAATTGAGCTAACAACTAACCTTTTCATTAAGCGTTGGTGACTTTAAAAAGTAAGAAACTGAATCATCATCCACTGAATCGTCCTTATGATAAAATTTGTATGGCTAGAAATGTGAATGAGAGTGATCCTGTGGGGGAGGGGAATAAAATTTCAATAAAAAAAAGAAAATAAATAAAATAATTTCCCAAAACAAAGACCTATTATGTTTTTTTTTTTAATTTTAAAGAAGGCACTTTGGCCCAGAAAAGCCAATTACGTAAACTGCCTTTAAATTTTTTCTTTTTAAAATTTACAAATGCTTTTCTCAGAATAATAAGTTAAGTTATCTTATATGTCAATTAATAATTTTAACTAAAATATATTCTATTAAATTTAAATATACATATTAAACTAGATAGAGACACAGACACCGTGGTTGCACAAGGTTTATTGTTGGATCAAATCAGTTTGATGATTTTTAATCTTTTTCATTTTATAAGATATATTTTGAATTGATTTAATATTTTATTGTATAAAATATTTTGATAAAAATAATAATTCAGTAATAAAACTTAGAGAAAATTATTCATAAGTTTCTTATAACATATTTAAATACTATAAAGTCTATTGACAATTTAACAAAGTAAAATTATAACAATTTTAATTGTTATTTTTGTTGTTAAGTTGTTCATAAAACTTGTGGTATTTAAATATTTTGTGAGGATTTCAAAGTAATTCCCTCTAAAACTTATTCTTAATTTGATATTCCCTCTATTCTAAATTATAAGATATTTTTAAAGAAAATTTAGCGTCTCAAAATATAAGACACTTTGATAAAAATATAGTTTCATTAATGATACTTTTTTAATATTATTCTTCCCATCTATTCTCTCTTTTCAATATTTTTTGGTCAGTGAAATATTAAATGAAAGACATTTTTAAAAGTTTATATTTTTTTTAAAAGTTAAAGTTGTAAAGTACATTTAATAAGCTTTATTGATATTTAAAATTTTATTTAAAAGTATCTTATAATTTAAAATGGAGTAGTATTTTTTTTTTTGACTTTCTTAAATTGGTATTCAAGCTCTTTAGATTCCAAATTTTAATGATAAGGCAATTTGATAATTTTTTTTTTTCGTGGGACCTTGAACAATTTGAAGGATGCATTTTCAACAATAAAAAAGAGAAAAAATTACACCTAAATTTTATAGAAGAAAATTTATTATCAAAAAGTCTATAAAGTTTAAATGATACTCACAAATTGTAAGTTGTAAATATTTATTGTTCAGTTGTAAAATTTAAAATTTAGCAGTATTTTGTGATTTTTTTAAAATTTCTTAATAATAAATTTTATTTTGTGAAATAAGTGCAATTTTTCTTAAAAAAATATGTAGGCAAATGTACCCAGAAGCTCACTAAATAAAAATAATAAAGAGTTATTTCTATTGACAGGAAAGGACAAAACAGTAAAATTGTTGTGGTAAATTTTACTGTAGAAAAAACAACAAAACACTGTAGAAAAACAGAATTAATGAACTTTACAAAAGTTAAGACTACATAAATGTCAAATAGAAGTTATTGTTTGATAAAATATTTAATCTGAATAAACGCAAAAATGGAATATTTTTTAAAATAATAAGTGCATTATTACATTGTTTTGATAAAATTTTAAAATTATATAATTGAATAAAACGAAAAAATACGGCATTAAGTGGTGGAGCGGAGAGCTCCATAAAGTCAATAAAAAAGATTAAAAAAAAAAATAGAAGAAGAAGAAAAGGCAGAAAAGCAGGAGAAGATAAAACCAAATGGCACAAGCAAATCCCGGCACCCAAGCTGCTTGCAGCGCAAGGCAAGAACAACAAACAAGGGATTGGGTTTAGCTCTTCACACTTTGCTATTTTATTTTATTTTATTTTATTCAACAGTTTAAAATATTTTTTTTTCTGGCTTCTATGTTAAATAATATGTTTGAGGGTTAAAGGATAAAAATATTAATGAATTTTTTTTTGTGAAGAAACCAATATTTTTAAGTGAGAGACGGTGCAAAAAATTTCATAAAATGAGTACAAAAATACTCAAAATGTTAAGTTTAATCCGTTAATGTTGATTGTTAAAAAAAAACTATAATGTAAAAAAATGCTTATAAATTTTTTCTCTAAAAACTTCTAATATTTAAAGTCAACACTAGTGCACGGTACTTATAAAACAAACAACTTTCTACAATCCATTAAGTTTGATCTATTTTTAAAGTTTTATACTCAACATCAAATTATCTTAACAGATTGAAAAATATTAGATTTTGTAATTTGGGTCAAGCTTGATTTGTTAACTTGAATAAATTTAAAAAATCTTAATATCTAGTTTGAGAGTTTAAATTTTTTTTTTACTTTGACCTCATTTGTGTTGCTTGAATAAGCTTAAAAAATCTAAACCAAGCTCAAACTCAAATAAACTTTGTTCAAATATTCAAATTATTTTTTGCTATTAATAAAATAAAATTAAAATTAGGTAAAAATTAAAAATATTCATTTTTAAGATAAAAATTAAAATTGACTAAAAAATAGAAGAATATAATAAAATAATATTTTAAAATTTAGGTATTTAAGTTAGCTCAAACAAGCCCAAAAGCTCAAATTATTAGGATTGAATTTGACTATATAACTTCTTTTATAAAGTTAATGAATATTCATATATCATTGTTGTCTTAAAGATATTAGAAGCTTTTAAATAAAAAAATTTATGGTATTTTTGTACTCTATGACTATTTCTTTTTTTTTAATCAATTAACATTAACGGACGTTAGTTAAATTTAACTGATTGAATACTTTTGCACTCATTTCATTAATGTTATGAAAATTCTTGCACCGTCTTTTATTTTAAGATATTTGATGTTTTGGATAAAAAGTTTATAAATATTTTTATTCTTTAACCCTCATTTAAACAGTGTCTTTAATAAAAAAAAATAAAAAACTAATGTCATGGTGCAACATATTTAGCCAATTTTACTCATGGTGAAACCAAATTTATTGTTGTCTTGTCGTATCACCATATTATTAACAAGCGGTGAATATACTGATTGAATTCATAAATAGTTAAACTAGTGCTTTTAATGATTTAATAAAGTGTTTTATTTATAATCAATTATATCTTAATTAGTTCAATAATGAATATAATTAAAAGAATTATATTAAAATGTTAGATAAAAAATTAATTATTATAAAATTTATGATCAATTGAATTATGATTGGTGTTGTCAATAACTTAAATTTAATTATTAATAAATTTTATAATAATTAATTTTGTTGTGTGTGAGCTACGAATATAATTCTCCCAATCAGTACATCATTTTTGACGGCAAGTGATTGGCTTTGCTTAATCCAGTGGATTTAGAGACACAGTGAGATACTATCACTTTAAATATTAATTAATTAAAGTACTTCCACTGTTTATTTGATGACACCCGCCTTTTTCGTTTCCTTTTTATCAATCTTCTTCGCAGCCCCCACGCCATGTGAATGTGTGAGTCTCTCTGCGATCCCTCCCTTCTCTCTCTATTTCTATAAAAGTCTCAGAAATCTCTCTCTTTAGTTAGATCATGACTCTCATCCCCTTAAACACAATGCTTAACACGCTTTGAGTGTCACACTATTCATGCTCTGCTTCAGCCTTCGCGTTTGTTCCCCCCCCCCTCTCTCTCTGTGATTACTGCGAAATGAAAATGGTGGGGTGGCCTCTTTTGAGGTGAAGGCTGAGTATTTCTGCAGCAATGAAGGCCTTCGTTTCATCATCTAATGGCGTTTCCTTATTCTTGTTCACTTTGCTCGTATTGCTATTGGTGAGCTCGATTTCGGCTTTATCTTCAAGTGGGTCGATCAGGCATCCCGTAAAGTTTATCTTAGGTTCGTCTTGCGAGTTTCTGCAATTTTGTTATGTATAGATAGCATTCTTCTCACTCGTTGTGAGTTTGACTCTCACTGGCTACGATAATGGGTTTGGCGTGGATCTTATATTCTTGTTTCTCTCACTTGTTTTGGGAAGATTCAGGAGGGAATCTGTGCTTCATTTTATTATGAATTTTCAGAAATGGGATCGTTATAAATGAATTTAACTTAAATACGCATTCTTTATTTTGTTGCTGGGTGTTTCTTTGGGGTCCCCGAAATGAAAACTCTGAGACCTTCCATTTTGATAGATTTTCTTAGCAACCATGCGAGCAGAAGCTTGGTGTAATTATATCGTTTTGTGATTATTTTTTGCGGGTTATTTTGGCTTTAAATTTGGTGTAGAATTAAGATCCTTTATCCCAGTGAAGAGTATAAAAGATATTTTGATTTTGTAATCTATTTTGTTCCTACGTTGTCGTGTGTTTCAGGAGAAGAGAATTTGGGTCCGTGGAAGAATGAAGTCACACAAGCGGCTCTAGCACCAGTGCCAGAATCAAATTCGCCTCAGGAAAATCTTATATTGGCGGCAAACAGGACGAAAAGGCCTGACATTCTTCGAGGTTTCCGACGTTATCGAGATGGTTGGGACATTGCCAATAAGCATTACTGGGCAGTAAGTACCACGAGTCTTTATTGTTTATGTTGTGAAATGGATACTTTATTCTGTTATTGATGCTTTAATCTGTTTTTTCCTACTTTAAGCAATAATTTTCATTTTTCTGTTTTACTCAGAACTGAGGAAGGTTACGTGCCTTAAGCTAACTCTCTTTGACAATTCTGTCATAAACATTTATGGGTACTTGTTAATGCTTACGGCTTTGAAAGTTATTAAATATGTTTCTAAACTATCATCTTACAGAATCTGAACCATTTTGTCCATTTCCTCTTTGATCCTGTTATTAGAGATGCCCCTTTGGACACTTATTTGGTGATAGTTCAGGGGGTATTTTCTGGTTTTCCAAATTTGACAAATTCTTGCAAATTGATCATTGTTAAAAGGGAAATTTGTTGCCTTCTAACCTTTTAAGGAATGGTTTTTACTTCATCTATTTATGCCCATTGAGAATCTGATTTTCAGGTTATCTGTATGGGGTTTATCTCCATTGTCTCTCAAATTTATTGCCTTCTAACCTTTTCAAGCAATGATTTTTGTTTCATCCTTGTTTACCGCTTGAGAATCTGATATTTGAGGTTACCAGTTTATCATACAGTACTCAATCTATTTATTTCCGAGCTGATTCAGATTTTCTATGTTTCAAATAAGCCTTGCGATTCTGTTATTCACTTGAATGAATAATTCTTTGAACTGTTTTTCATGCAGTCAGTTGGGTTCACTGGTGCTGTTGCTTTCATTCTTGCTGGCCTATGGTTTATTTCATTTGGCTTGGCTCTTATAATTCATTTATGCTGTGGATGGGGAATTAACATCAAGGATGAAGGATCAAATCATTCACAGAGAATTTGTCTGATACTGCTTATATTATTCACCTGCGCTGCTGCGTAATACTCTTTATATTAATGTTCCTTTGTCAACTTCTTATGCTATGTTTCCCATCCTGGTCATTGAAGACTTATACCTAATTTTCCTAATCTGTTCTTGTATTATCTGCTCGTACGTTTTGTAATCTTACTTAGTATTTGTAATTTATGGATCATCACTTTGACATGGAGGTTGTCCGTAGAATTTACTTGATATATTCCAATCTGATGATTGTTACATGCTCTGAAATTCTGGGAATCAGTTTCCAACATAGGATAAGCAAGATTTCTCTTCAAACTTGTATTCAGCATTTGCAACCTATTAATTGATTTTTATTTAGAGCTTGCAAACATGATGAAGGAAATGGAAACTGAAAGTAATTTTATGTTCTCAATGTTTCTTAGAATTTCAAACTGCTCTCATACACAGCTCAAAATGTCTATTTATTTTACATGTTTAAAAACAATGTGTTGAACCTTTCCATGTTTCTCTTGCTAATTTGTCCTGATCTTATATTATACAGGACTGGATGTGTCGTCCTATCTGTTGGGCAGGATAAGTTCCATGACGAAGCCTTGCAAACCCTAGGTTATGTTGTCAATCAATCTGATTATACAGTGCAAACTCTGAGAAATGTCACAGAGTATCTCTCCCTTGCAAAGACTATAAACGTCGCTCAGATGCTTCTCCCATCTGATATCATGGACGACATTGACAATTTGAATATGGATCTAAATGCTGCGGCAAATACACTGTCTGAAAAGACAGATGAAAATTCTGCCAAAATCAAAAGAGTGTTCAATGCTGTGTATGTTGTCATAGACTTGTCACTCTGTATTTTAGTTTTCAGAATCAAAAATCAGAATTTGCGGTGCTAAATTTTGAATCCATCTTGCAGGCGCTCAGCTTTGATTGCAGTTGCAGCAGTGATGCTCCTCTTAGCTCTAATTGGCTTGTGTATGTATCCATTATAACAGCCTGAAAAGTTTGAGCTAGTTTTTATATCTGTATTCTTGAAGTCATCTTTATAACCGGCTAATATATTTTCTGCAGGTTTGTCTATCCTTGGACATCAACATGCAATTCTAATGTGAGCTTTTTATTTTTTATTTTTTGTTCTTTGTTTTGCTCATGGCCTGTTTGTTGGAGAACAATCCTAATCCTTGTCACGCCCTCACTTCTGACATTTGGTTTTAAAATGTTGCAGATTTGTTATCAGTGGATGGTTACTAGTTGCAGTCACATTCATTCTTTGTGGGGTGTTCCTCATATTTAATAAGTAAGCCACCGGAATTGTTTTCCCCCTTTTTGACCTTTATTTTGGGGAGGAACTAGGAGGAATTCTTAGGTGGATCCGGTCTTTAAAAAAGTTGGTAGATTAAACCAACCATGGATGAACATTCAAGTGTATTTATTAGCAGACGTTTCGGTGGAACCCACTTTTGACATTTTTAGGTGCCTATGCATGATAAGTTTTAGATTAGTCTAGTAAATTTTTGTAAGCCAGATTTATTTAAAATTTACTAAGAAAGCAGTCATTTTCCTGAGAGAAAAAAAATACTCCCAAGATTTTGAGATATTTTCTTTACTCTTAGAAAATTAAAAAATAATTTTAATTATTTTTCTTCCTATTTATCATCTAATACACTTACATATTACATGTGTTTTGTTATTTTATTGTTCATTATTATTTATTATTTATCTTAGGTAGACCCTGTTTTAAAAAGTAGGTAGATGAAACCAACCATAGATGGACATTTGAGAAGTACATTCATTAGCGGGCTTTTCAGTGGGACCTACTTTTGACATGGTTAGGTATCTATACACTACAAGGTTTTGTTTTGTTTTTTGTTTTTTTTTTTTGGTCTATTAAACTTCTGTATGCCGGATTTATTGACTTGGCTACCTGTAATCACCCGTATTAAAATTGCAACTTAATCCAGAACAAAACCATCATACGACGAGACAATATTGAACTAAAATGCTATATTCTGCATTTTCTGGTAGTTTCAATATCCGCAGTGACTCACTGACATTAAGGGCCAATAGATCTGGCCTGATATGATGGAATTATTTCGATTTCAGTGCAATTTCTGATGCATGTATGGCTATGGGAGAATGGGTAGAGAATCCTCATGCAGAATCTGCTCTTAGCAACATCCTTCCCTGTGTTGATCAGAGAACCACAAACAAGACACTGGTTCAGAGCAAACAAGTGGTCACCAATATTGTAAGTGTCGTGAATCGGTTCATCTACAGCATTGCAGATGCAAATGCATCGCCAAATGATCCGAACTATTACAATCAGTCCGGACCTGCGATGCCACCTTTGTGCTACCCTTTTGATTCTCAGCTCAAGGAGCGGCAATGTACATCTCAAGAAGTTTCCTCCTCCAATGCCTCATTGGTAAGTTCTAACAAGTTCATCACTTAATTGAAAAAGATATGTACATTTACGCTCTGCTGGAACTTTAGCGATGATCATTTTGTCAAAATGATCGTGTTTTTCCCTGATCAAACTTTTCAGGTGTGGAAGAACTACGAGTGCCAGGTAACAGAATATGGTTTTTGCAGCAGCGTCGGCAGGGTGACGCCGGAGATTTACTCACAGTTGGTGGGTGCCGTTAACGAAAGCTATGCATTAGAACATTATACACCACTCTTACTCAACCTTCAAAATTGCAATTTTGTGAGGGAAACATTCCAAGAAATCACTTCAAGTTACTGTTCTCCATTGAACCATTATCTTAAGGTTATCAATGCAGGGCTTGGTCTCATTTCAGTTGGTGTCTTGCTCTGTCTTGTTCTCTGGATACTCTATGCAAACCGCCCCCAAAGGGAGGAGGAGTTTGCGAAACCATCCTTTGCACAAAAACTAAAGAACAGATTTAGCAAGAACCGCAACAACAGTGCAAATTCATCATTCTCAAACACAGCAAGGGAAGTATAGATTGTACAACAGAAAATTAGAAGCCGAAAGGAAGTAGGTCATTGGTGTTCTATTGTACCCCATATTAGGGGATGAAACCAAGGTGAAGCGAAGCTGCACCGTTTGAGTTTCAAGAGAGTAGTATAATCTAGCTTGCTATATATTTACCTATACAGAGAGAGAGAGAGAGAGAGAGATATGGAGGGAGGGGGGAGAGGGAGGGAGAGAAGTTGTATCCATATAAAGAAAAAGCAAATATTTGTTGAGTCACAAAAGTGTCATGTATACCTAGTCTACTTTTTCTACAATAAAAATGGCAGTGAAATTGTTCCAATGTTTTCCATCATTAAATCATTCAATGATGACATGTTGAATATTAGTGATCTAAAATATTAATTGGGCTAGCAAGAAATGGGTTTCCATTATTAAATGCTAACTTTGAGTCTGTGTAACTAAAATTTTGGTCAAGTTAGACCCTAAAAAAATAGCTTTTTAAGAAAATATTAATCATGTTCACAAGATTTTTTTATTAGCAACAATTAAGAAAGCTACCACTAAAGAAAAACCAGAGAGAACCAAAAATGGGGTGAGGATCCATGTGGATATGATCCAATGTAAAGGATCTATTTCCTCTCAGCAATATAACTCTCCCTCTTTCAGTGCCACATACAGAAAAAAAACAAAAAAAATGAGAACTTCCATGAACAAAGTCAAACCCTTCGAATATTAACCGATTGTTGAATCAGAAGTCGGTAGCACCACCAGAGGTTAAGCAGTTGAAAACTTGAAACCAATAAGCAACAAGTACTTCAGAAATAACGATGGAGTATCTTTAAATCTGCCTACCACATCAAAGAAAGCTTCTACGACGTCTAAAGCGCCACAAGAACATCACTAACGCCATGAACAACAAGCTTGTCATTGTGGAACATATTTGGAAAGACAACTGAGACTCCGTTCAGCACCAAAACACCACCAGACCTCGTGACGTTAACAGAAAAACCCTCCAAAATCGTGGGTAACTCCGACACGTTGTCCAAGTCCACCAGATCATTCCAGAGAAGCTTACACGGTACAACATGGCGAAAAAAGAACGATGGGTACTCGCTGAAATTCCCAAGCAGGTTCTTCACCATTTCATCTTCAGGAGCAAAAACGGTCATCGTGGCGTCATCCTTGATTCCATTCATTTGCAAAGCAAGAAACGTCGCCGTCACAGAGTACCCTGTGGATCTAAGTGTTTCCATGGCTTGACCGAGCGAATCGGAGGAACTCGTAGTCTGGCTTTTCAACCCACACAACAGATTAGGGCTAGGTCCCTGAGATGCTGTAGTATACTGAGAATTGGGATCGAAGAAACTGTCGATTCCGTAGATTAGGAAAAGGCCATCCTCATAAATCGGCGAGGAGCCAATGATTTGGACGTAGTTAAGCGAAATCTCGAAATCGGAATGCGACTCGGTGACGATCAGAGAGTGGTTATTCAGCATCGTTGGAATCTCCGAGCCCGCGGGGAGCAATCGGAGGTTTTGTGGAGGCAACGGTAGGGGGGAGAAGTGGAAACGGAGGATATCAAGAGAAGGCTGACCCGATTTTCTAAATGAAGAATCCGATGGAGCGAAGATGGTGAGAGAAGGAGTTTGTGAAAGGAGAGTTTGATAAAGGGCTTGGAGAGTAAGAGACATGGAGCTGTATCCTGAATCGGAGAGAATGTCGGCTGCGTCAAGGATAGTTTCATGGGAGAGAGAAGAGGAAAGGGAGAAGAAGGAGAGAGTGTATAGAAGAGGAAGAAGAAGACAAGAGGCAGCCATTGATTAAGCTCGAAATTGAGAGAGGGTTTTGTCTTTCTTCGAGGTTCTGGTTCTGTTAGGACTTTGGCGGGAGATCACTGGGATGGCGAGACCGTTGAAAGTCGTTTGACAATTCCTATCCAAAGACAGAAATGCCCCCGGCATGCCTTACTAATTACTAACTTCATCATTTAGGCTGAAAAAAAAAAAAAAACTACTAAGGCTTAAGACTGAGGCATTTCATGATATTTTTTAAAAAATAGGTCTGAACGTATGAGAATTTGGATTTCAATTTAAATTAATCAAATTTTATTTGAATAGATAAAAGTTCATAGATTGAGGTTTGAGCTATTCCGAACTCTCTCATTTGTTTCACCTTTTTGATTAAAATTTTAGATTTCTCTCTCCCATCTTTAAAATTTTTCACACTATCCAAAATTTTAAAAACATAAATTTTAAATGTAAAAATTTTAATATGGTTTCAAATTCAATCTATCATGTTAGCAAATAGCAATCTTTGTTCTTAGTTATCGTCTTAATACACTTAATATTACTGGCGTGCATGATGTAGTCGTTTATTTGTTCACCATTACTTATTGAAGTAACTACTGCCTTATTTTTTGACACTGAAATTTTATTTTTTTTAACAAAATTTGAATTTTGAATGATCTGTAATATCACTTCTGGTCTGACTTATATAAAAAACATTCATATATATATATATATATATACATACATGTGTGACTAGGGCTGCACAAAGATTAGACAAGACTGAATTTTGATGTCTTACATAAAAAGGACCGGATTACATAATTTATAGTTCGATCTAGTCCAATTGTAATTCAAAAATTAACAAGCCCAAATTTGATCTATAGGACTAGGAGACTAGTCTTGATAGTCTAGTACTCAATTATTTTTTTTTCCTGTATGAGAAATAACAATTCATCTCATCCTGATAAAGTAAATTAAGATAATAAAAATATTTATAATTATAGAAAAATACATTATAATATCTAACAACAACAAAAACAAATATTTTAATTACAATCTACATGATTCAAATTCATAACTTCAACAACAGCAACAACAACATTCAACAAATTTTAGCTAGCAACATGTCTAACAAACATTAGAACAATAATTTAGTAGCAAATTAAATTAAAATTATATTAAATAAAAGTGTGAAATGTGAATGAAGGAATAATGTGTTTCAAATTTTAAGCTATTTAAATATATTAAAAATAATTAAAATAATTTCATCGAATCGGACTGGACCAAGTGGTCTGAGAGTTTAGCCTCTTGTCCGATCCAACTCGATAAGTTAGTTTGATTTTTTTGGTTTCTAGTTTTTTGGACCATTTTTTTACTGGACTGGATAGGATTAGACTTTTTTGGGTTAGATAAGACAATCAAACTTTTGTACAATCCCAGTGTGATATATTATTCATCAATGGGAGCAAGGAAAAAAACAGTTAAAACATTAGTTGAAATATACCTTTAATAAAATGTCATTTTAATCATTTAACCCTAACATCTTATTTTCCATTTGATATGTTGGAATTGATTTTGATAGAAATGGATATAGAAATTCATATGGAAGTGAGGTTTAAAAATATATTTGGTATGTCTATGAAATCATGATATAATTGTCATTCAAAAAACTAAAATACCCTCCTTAAACTACATCCAGTCTTACCCTAAAAAATAAACTACCATCTAGTTCCATTCTACCAAATGAAAGCAATGAAATTTGTTTTCCTCAAATCAAACCCACTAATTATTTGATGCAAAATTACAATTGCAATCTAGAATTTGTAACCAAAAAAAAATTAAAACCACCATCCTGTCATGCTTTGCTCTTTAATGATGATGCCTCTCGGTGTTCAAAATTTGAGTGAAGCTCTTGTTGAGTGGAACTCCCTTTTGATCGATTGCTACAACATTCGCCTCTTTCACTGTGCTGTTCATCACTTTAATGCTGCTTCTTTGGAGGCAGATCTGGATTTTGCTCAACGATAATGGCTTAGGAAATGGAATCGATAGTAAGGGTAGAAGAAGGTCAAAAGGTCACTAGTGAGGAGTGTGGAGAAGGTTGCCAGCGAGAAGGGGCGAAGGTCACCTATGAGGAGTGGGGAGAAGGTCACTGACAGTGAGGGGGGAGAAGGTCAAAAGGTCATCAGCCAAGAGTGTGGAGAAGGTCACCAATAGGAGGGGGAGGAAAGTCGCCTGCGAGGAGTAGGGATTAGGTCGCCGACGAGGAGGAGGGAGAAGGCAAGGAGAAGGTTGGACTTTGAAGAGGACAATGAATAACACTGACTGAACGAGGGGGGGTAAAAATGAGATGGAGAACATGGAGTTTGAAATCCTTGGATTGTATTATGGAAATCAATTCCACATGTTTTGGTGGAAATGGAACTAAAAATTTTTTCAATTCTATCATACCAAACAAACATTCTTCTCAATTCCAATTCTATTTTCATTTCCATACCTCTCATTTCCATTATACCAAACGGGTCATTAGTTTCATGTCATTAAATTTTAAAATATCAACAAACATCTTTGAATATTGATATATTAAATTTAATTTTTTAAAATAATAATTATTAGTAAAAAAATAATTTGATTAGGGTTAAAAAACTTAAAAGATACTTTATACAATTAAAAAATTAAATTAAAATTTTATATAAAGTTAAAAGATTAAAAATATAGTTTAACTTAAAAACATTTTTAGGTTTTTTTTTTTTTTAACATTTGAGATAATTGTTAATGTTATTGTATACAAGCTCAGATTTTCATTAACAAACTGAGACGACATAACAAAGAGACCAACGTAATACAAACATAATCATGCAAGCCCAGTTGCACAAACATATATACATACATATATATAGCTCCAAGGTGCTTCCATAATCCTTAAAATCCCTGTTGATGTTTCGGCCTCCTAAGAAAAGAAGCCTTTAATTGCTGATGCGATGTACTGATGAAACGCTGCAATCACCTGCTTGTCAAAAATCCATGAAACAGTTTGGCCCAAAAGCTTCCCTATTTCCACAATCCATGCATACATAGCCTCCAGAGCTTCTTTCAGAAAGCTCACAAACCTACAAAGTTCATCAATCCATGATGAAACTTTAATCACCGCGACATCTTTCACAATGAACACAATCTCTGAAACTACGACTAACACTGCTTCTTCCACGCTTTTGTTTTTCATGATTGCTGAAACCAGATTCGCCAAACCTCTTTTCACTATCCTTCAATCTTTGAATTAACATCATCTTTTTCCATGGCTCAAATTGAATTGGCTCGTTTCATGGCTTTCAATAATTTCTGCAAAATTTCAGAAATTACCTGGCTCAAATCAGACTCATCACCTGCTTACACCAACTCAATCCACATTTTCTGCCTGTAGGAAATCATCTAAATTATGGGTCTGCCTTGGCAGTCCACAAAGGTTGTTCTCTTCCACTAATTTAATTTCTCTTGTTAGTGGCAACGAACTAATTAATTAATTAACATGGGAATTTTAAAGTTCAGCAGCTTTATTAACTTCTTAATTCGTTTATTCTTTGAATGATCTCTTGGTGTTGGCGTCCAACTTTAATTTTAACTCTTTGGAACTTTATCCATCTCCTCCATGTTTTTAGCCCTTGGCATCCTCCGTTAACTTTTATTCCATCCAAATCATAATATAAAATATCTTTTGAAAATCTTGTTTAATCCAGAATATAGGATCTTGATAATTTTTATAACTGTTTTTTTTTCCACTTCTATGTATACTTACTTCAGTTTTTATTAAAGGAAACTTTTAATAATTTTATACATCTTAAAAAAAATTAATTATTTTATATAATAAAAATGAGATATATATTTTCATTTTTACCATTAATTTTAAATAATAATATAACTACATTAAATATCTTTATGTTAATCAAGAAATGATATAATTAAAAAAGTAATTTAATTATTACAAAATTTACTTTTAAAAGATGTCCTACAAATAAAACTAGAGAAAGTATAACCCTACTTTATTAATTTATTACTTTTCTTGAAAAAAGATGCATTGGAATCATTATTAAGACACTTTTATAGGATATTTAATGAGTATATAATTGAAAATAAAATTATAAAGTGTATTTAATAAGCTTTATTATTATGCATAATTTTATTTAAAATTATCTTATAATTTGAGATTGAGGGAGTATTTTGGGATTTTAAACATATATGTTGGTGTGACAAATGTTCACGCACCTGTTTTCTAGACTGTCCTAATTTAATCTGATTTCAGCTATCCAAAGTTAAAATTTTAAATGAATCAGATACTTTCTTTGTTGGGAAAGTTATTGATCATTTCTGAAATTAGGATAAATCATCGAAAAAGAGGTTTCATTTTACTCAAATATGTATTTATAAATTAAAATACATAGATAATTAAACGGGTTAATGGATTGGTAATTTTATCTTATACATCTCACTAGAAAAGGAAATTTGTTTCTCACGTTTCCTGATACAGGAGAAGACGGACGATCAAGTTGTTTTAATCAATCAAAGTCGTCTGGTTCTCTCACAATGAACTTAGTCGATTTTCAGATGAGAACGTCCGTTCAATTGTCCAGATCGAAGACATCGCTTTGTAATATTAATAATTGATAACTGAGATTTATAGTAGAGAGGTAGAGGTGAGTAGGTACTACCTTCGATTAAAAACCAAATCGAACTATACTTATTGTTTCACCAAAGAAAGCTATTTAGTTTTCTTCTCCAACCGATTTGATTTAGTTTTGGTTTTATTCAGGTTTAAATTTTTTGAGATATTTTTCATAAATATTTATACCTTTTTATTAATAATTTTAACTATTAATTATTGTTTCCAACAAAAAAAAATCTTGAGAACAGAAGAATATTTTTAATGATTATTATCACATTTAACTATTAAAAACTAATATTATATCTTTAAAATACTTTATTATAAATTTAAGAAAAATTATCACAAATAATTGTAGACAATTATAATAGAATTTTTATTTGATTTACAAATAACTAAACATAGAAGCGAGAAAAAAACTAAGAGAAATTTATAAAGTATTATAAAAAAAATATAATAATAAAGTTTGTTTTGTTCGGTTCAATTTTTAAAAGATAAAAATATGAACCAAACTAAATCAATTGATTTTGTCTGAAAAAATACAAATCAAATTTTATTTATAATCAGTTTTGATCAATTCAAGCCATTTTAATTTGATATCATTCATTAGGATTAGTCTTGAACACCTTTATTTTGAGGGTTTAGGTGTTAAAAAATATAAAAAATTTTAATATTTCAAAAAAGTAATTAATGTGTTTTTTTTTCAAAATTATTTTTAATAAATAAATTATTTTGTACTTATTTTTAAGTTAAACACCTTATTAAAGAAAGAAAAAAAAATGATATTAGTTAAAGAATATGATGAGATTCAATAAAATTCTTTACATTTTTTAATAGAGAGTACTACTGTTGTTTTGATAAAATGGGAAACAAAATGAAAACTAAATAATGGTATGGTACCAATATCCTGTACCAAAATTAGGAGAGAGTACCACTTTCTCTTCTTTTTTTAAAACAAAAGAAGAAGAAAAAAGAAGTCAATTTTAAGATAACTAAGGTTTGAGCTCACATGACCCGCCCATTGGCTTAGGCTCTACTTTATAATTATTAACTTTAAATAAAAATAATATATAAAATGTTAATTAATTAATATCTCATTAAGTAACTTATAATAATGATCATATATATGAATCGTCATCCACATCTTCTAAAACATATTATTTTTCTTTTTGGCCAAACGACATTAAACATAATACTTAACATTAAACATGCGAATGAAAACGTTCAGCAGTACAATCTGAAGAATGCTTCCGCTTGGAAATAATCTCTGTAAAATCCTTTGAAGTTTAATGTTGACAATTCATTGATACTGACAGGCAGTTCTCGATCTCTAACGTTCTCATCATCATCATCATCAATCAATCAAACACCGACTTTCTCATCAAAACTTTTGTCACTATTACGTGCATATGGTGATTAATGTATGTAGTTAATTACTAGTGCGTTTCTCTCTGCATATATTCTATTGGTCTTCATGTTGCATCATGTTGCACTTGGATTTTAGGTATCTCTGGATATATACGCGTTCATGATCGTTCCACTTACAAGGAGGCTTTTTGTTTGTGGTGCAGGGGTTAATTTTCTTAATTATCCTGCAAATGAGACTTCGTAATTTGTATAGATATGTAGTGTCCAATTTTTCCCTAAAAAAGATAATTACCTACTGATTTTTCTTATCTATGCACTTGCATCCATCTCTATCTCATTTTCTTCTTATCAACTGGTTCTGGTTCGGCTAGCTCCTTCACTCTTTGGTCCCCTTTAATTGCTGGTTTGTTTCAGGTGGTTTCTTTCTTGCATCTTTTGTTGGCTTACGTACGTAAAGTTGTTTTTTTGACCTCAATTGTTTTGTAATGTTCAGACTAGGGTTTTTAATATATTAGTTCCAGTAATTGTGACCCAAAATTAAAATAAAAAAATCGCACTAGCTTGAATGATAATGAGATCGATTCGACTAACAACAGTAAAGTAAAATTAGAAGAAGAGAGACAAAGAAATAAAAGAAAATCAAAGTACCTAGTTTATTTATTTAACATTCACATGACCAAGACCACAACATCAAGACTCAAAAGCATATATCCAAACAACTAAGTCTAGTTACGGACCCATATATAATGCTCTCTATCTCACATTAACATAGATGTGAAATTCAAAACGGCTGCAACTACGGCTACAGTTGCTTGCACAAAAAACAGCCAAAACATTTGTGTTGCTTGCTTTGTTGAAGAAACCCTTCTCACTTAAACTTGGAATCGTCACTCAAAGTTGAACCCTAGGCCATATCTCTGCAATTGGTTTATATAGAGGTATTTCGTCATTAACGAAATTTTAGGTATTTGTAAATAATTAAAGCTAAGTCAGCATCTTCGTCTTCGTTCCTCGAATTGATCGATTGGTTTTCGTGTTTGACTTTCATGTTGTCCTTTTCGAGTTTATATGATCTGTTCAAAGCACGTAGCTCATGCATTATTACGTGCCTATGGTAATCAATGTATTTCATGCATTAATTAACCTTCGAATTGAGTTGATGAGCAAGTATTTCGTTTCACTCAATGTATCTATTGGTTTTCGTGTTTCGTGTCCTCTTTGATCTTATATCCCTGGATAATATGTGTTAATGATAGTTCTATTTTCAAGAAGGCTTTTTGCTTGTGGGGTTAGTTTACTTATTAGCCTGCGTTAATTAAATGAGACTTTGTATAGATTTATGCGGTGGCCCCAATGTTTCCCAAAAATAAAAAAATAAAAAAAATGCCGCTATTTTTCTGATGCATTTTTATCCATTGTTTCACTCTCTTGTACTCAAACATTGTTGTACCTCGAAATGTGGCTAATTCCTTGTTGTACCTCGAAATGTGGCTAATTCCTTTTTTATTTTTTTTGTGCTAAAATTTGCTTGACTTTTGAGTCACAGCTAATAAAAATTATTTCATATGTTCCCTGCTTTTTAAAATGATTATTTAGTCCTTAATATAAAATATTTGATAGGAGTATTAATTACATTCTTTAAAATGTTACTCATTTGAACTTATTAATTATAAAAGATCATGAAAGTAAATTTAAAAAAAATATTTAAATAGAAATAAATAAAAGTCTATTTTTTTGGTCTAGTGAAGTAATGGGATATAACTTATAGTAGAGCATAGAGATAGCATCATCGCCCATTTGGTAGAATGAAGTGTTTGATGGAAGAGGAAGTGGAAATGAGGTAGAAATGAGTTTTTAAAATATGGTTGGTATGTATACAGAAGTGGGATAATTTTTAATTAATATATATATATATAGATATATATTTATACTATGAAAATACCAAAATGCCCTCCAAATAAAAACAAATATCTTCAGCCATTGCTCATCAGAACCATACCTTCGAAGAACAAAAACCTTGTATCAAACCAGAAATTGAAAGAACAAAAATCAATAATCAAACCAACAAATCTGGAGATTCATATCGAAAACAGAACAAAATGAATTAAAGAGAAACAAACAAAGTTCATCCATGGTTGCAGATGAATCAAAGCGAACAAAACGAGCCAGCAATCATTGTGCAAATCTGGAGATGGAACTTGAACAATCATGGAGGTGATAATGGAGGTGCTGGCCAGATATCGAACATAGAGGTGCTGGCTAGAAATGGAACATGGATGTGCTGACCACAACGCCAGAAATCAAACAATCATCGCCTGAAATCGTCGCGCAGATGAACTCGGGGAGAAGATAATGGAGGTGCTGGGGATACCATGAACTCTAACCTAGCTAGGGTCTTTAATCCGCCAATCCCCATGCATGTATCAAAACCCAATAATTTATCTTTAAAGGAATGATCGAGCGGCATTGTCAGAGTCATCACCGTCTCCTCCTTCTCCATACAACATCGTCACCTTCAATACTCTCAGAGCCGCTCATCAAGCAACGCCGAAGCTCAAACGAAGGGTACTTTATAAATAGTTATATCTTTGTCGGTCATTCATCCGGAGGATGTATTTTCTTGGCAGCCAGCAGATTCTCACAAAGTTTATCATAAACTTTGGAATTCGTATTGAATGCAGTTTATATGCTTTATTTTATAAGATTCTGTGCATCTTCGTTTCTTAGTTCGATAGAATATTTGCTTTTGACAAGCAGATTTAAGGGTAAATCCAAGTAAAGCTCAATCTTCAGTAATCGTTGTTGTTCATTCGATTCGGAGGAACTACTTCGTTGGATTGGGGAATTGCTACGATTCTTCCTGAACGGGCAACTGATACAAATTATCCGCTCATTATAATTGTTAGTTTTGATTATTTTTTGCCCACAGGTTTTTCAATAATATATAAGAAAACCCACTCCATCATCAAATTATTGAAGGCATCAAAATGAGCTCTATTCAGAATTGGGATTTCTCCAAAATCACAATGAAAGACTACTAGACACAATTAATTGCTCTAAACAAGACCAAATGAAACATGATATATCTACAAGACCAAAAGACCTAAATATAATTAAAATTAAAATTTATTGTAAAAAGATACACTATCTTAATATATATTTATTGTGATAGGGAAATTGATTGTTGTTAAAATTGAAATGAGATTTGTTCATTAGAGTATAATAATTCCTCTCTATCAAATTAATATTTTAGAGTTGTCAGTGAAAAAATTGATTGCTATTAAAATAAAAATGAGATTTATTTTTTAATAGATATTTGTTTACCAAATAATAATGCTTATTCCTATATACCACAAAGTTATTTTTTTATAGTTGTTAATAACGAATTGATTGTTGTGAAATAGAAAATGTTACTTGTTTTTCTTAAATGAGGACTTATTTATGGATTTGATTCAATGACTTTACTTAATATAAGTATTGAAAATGTACTATCTTACACCGTTCAAATTCATATCAATGATTATAAATTTATATTCTACTTGAGATTCACGAATAAGATAAGTAGTTTATCTGAATGTTGATTTGAATTTTTAACAGTTTAGATCACTCATATAAGTACTAATTACAGTTGAAATCTAAATCCCTTATTTACCAAATTACAATAGTTATTCCTCTCCACTATCAAATTAATTTTTTAAAGTTGTTAATAAGAGAATTAATTGCTGTTAAAATAAAAATGGACTTGATTTTACATCAATTCCCTCATTAAAGTAAAAATTGAATCTGGTCTTTCGGGGAAAAAAAAAAAACTCTAATGACACCGAGATTTTACATTAATGAGCTAACTTGCAAGTTGATACATATATCTTCGTACTTAAAAGTAAGCCATATTTTGTCACTTGTCACGACATGACATGCATTCACTCACCAAATGAATTGAATCAAAAAACCAATATATATTTCATTTTAATTTTTTTGACAATCACTTCACAAGTTTGGACACGGCGTATAAATTCTCAGTGGAGGCACCTGGGAATTGCAAACTGAAATAGCCTAATATAATACGTTTTTAATCATTAATCTGAAGAATTCTTCAGCATGCGAATAGTATATTGTCGTAAATTTCTAATACGATGGCATAATATTCTCCTTAACGCATGGCTAAAGAACATTAACCAAAAAAAAAAACATTTCCACGTCAAAGTAAGAAACAAGAGAAGACCATCGGATTCAGAACTCGAAGAATTAAGCAGAGTTAGGGAATTCAAAAATCCGAGAAGTCTGAATTATTATTCATGGCGATAAAACTGATAACAACGTAAATACCAAAAAGACTTGAACTTCCTGCTTTATTCATATTTCATGTATCGCACCTTGAACTCACAAAGCATTTGACAGACGTGAGTAGCAAAGGCAACAGCACATGCTCGTGAGCAGACATCTTTGCTATTGTCGTTCCCTGTCGCGAGCACTCTCGGCGGCCTATCATCCATTAACGTACTCAAAAGACTCACCACCGTCGCAATCGTAAGCACCAATCGAAACCAAGCCATCTTGCCCAAATGAACAAAACTTCACTCACAAACCTTCATGAGTCTGCTTATTGGCGCACATATATATATTCAGTGAGCCAGAGATCACCAATCAATTAACTCTCTCAGCAAAACCTTTTACCAGGTAATTAGTGCACATAATGACATAATTAATGTTGGAATTGAGTTAATCAGTGTTTTTCGTTTCTCTCAATTCCATTGGTCTTCGTGTTCATGATTGTTCTAATTTAAACAAAGTTTTTGGTTTTTGGGGGTTATTAATTTACTTAATTAACCCTGCACCCTCTAATGAGACTTCAAAGATATTGTTTGCCCCAATTTTCCCCTAAAATAAAATTGAATGCCGGTTTTTTTGATGCACTTCTATGATTTTATCCATTCTTTGATTCTCTTTCTCTTCATATATACTACTCTAATCTTATTTATAAATCACTTTTGATATGTTTTATTAGTATAAAAAAAACCTTAAAACTTATTAATTTTGTTTTAAATTTTAAGAAGTTATCAACTTTGCCCTTATTAAATATACATACTTCAATAATATATTTTCTCTCTCCAACATTTAATGGAGGGTAAAATAAAAAATTTATAATAAAAATTTAATGACATGACTTATTAATAAAATAAAAAAACTCCTTCTCTCTCTGTCCTATAAATATTGGAGCTACCCCTTTTTATTTTATTTATTTTTTGGCTAAATTTTGCTTAACTTTTAAGTCCCACACTAATGTCTAAAATCCTACTCTCTTCTTTTTTCCTATTACACGTGTCATATACTTTATTACTTCTTCCGTCACAAATTATAAAGCATTTTTAAAGAAGTTTTTCCATCCCAAAATGTAAAACACTTTATGTAGATTGAGGTTTCATTAAATGTACTAATTTTAATATTATCCTTTTTCTCTCTATAATTAATTTCCATCCATTCTCTTTTCGATATATTAAATAATAGGTATTTTAAAAAGTTTATATTTTTATTTTGGAAATATATGTCTGTTAAGTGTATGTAATGAGGTTTAGTGGTATGTGATATTTATCTAAAAGTGTTTTATAATTTAAAATAGAGGGAGTATTATTTTTACAAGTAAAATTAAAAAATTGAAAAAAACGTTTATTGCATTTTTAAAAT
Source organism: Prosopis cineraria (assembly GCF_029017545.1). NCBI lineage: Eukaryota > Viridiplantae > Streptophyta > Magnoliopsida > Fabales > Fabaceae > Prosopis > Prosopis cineraria. The sequence continues at coordinate 35,560,475 of NW_026555341.1, read as the reverse complement.
AGGCCCTTCATGGCCTCATGCAATTACAGTTTACTTTTTACAAAACGAACTTGTTTCATTAATTATTAGGATAACTAGATTGGATCATCTGCCTTGCATGGGTTTGATATTAAAAAATTATAAGAAATAATATAGATAACAAAATTTACAAAAATTCAATTTAAGTAATAATGTTTTCTTGTCTACCCATTTTTTTAGAAAATTTGAACAAAATTACAGAAAATTAAAATTTTAAAATTATACCTATTATAATCTAAAAGTGAGTATAGTAGAATGTGAAAGATGCTCAATGGAGTATAATAATTCTTGCAAAGAAAATAAAAGTAAAGTTTTTAATTAATAAAACATAATATATTTATTGATCATCTTAACGACCCCTTTATTTGCATGTGTGATTTTGTGTCGCACGCAAGATATTTGTTTGACTTGATTTTTTGTAATATATATAAGATATCTAAAAAATAATGATTCATTAATGAAACTTAATACATAGTTATTTCTCATCATTTTACTTTTTAAACTTTTTTTTGCGATATTACTCCCTCATTGAATGAGTGATATTTTGGAAAATTTATATTTTTTAAAAAAATTAAGATTTCAAACTATATTTAATTAAATTCATTAGTATTCATAATTTTATAAAATAAAGTAGCGAGAGTAATATTGAAGCTTCTAACAAATATGTTGTTGTACTATCAATTCCAGCTCTTTCATAAAGTCTTATAAAATAAATTGTTCTATCAAGGAAGAGTTGTCAACTCACTTCTGACTCAATAGAAACAATAGCCTTCATATCGTGGAAAACATATGCATAACTACTTCCTCTTGTTTCTAGATAAGAATGAGTGAATTACATGGATTTAAGATTAATGTAAAGTTGTAAACCATGAATGACTATTGTGTGGATGTTTCATATTTTGATATTTCAACTTACAGAGTATTCATAGTTTCTCATAAGAATCGATAAATTGGTAAAGAAACAAAAATCAAGAGAGTGAAGTGTAGAAATGCAGGAAACATACAAGAGATAATCAAGTCCTCTTGGCATCAGGTATCAATAGGTGTCTCTAATAGAGTGGTGGAATGAACAACCATAACAATGACCAAGAATTCATCATTTTTATATACCATAACAATGTTCGAGAGTTCATCATTTTTATATTTCAATTTCAATGGAAAAACAAGCCTATAAAATAAGGCCATTTAGTTGTAAAAATGGATAAATGAAATGTTATTAGGTTGTTTGGGATTGAAATGGAGAAGGGATTATTGATTAAAGCTGTACAACTAATGCTTAAATTAGATCATTGTAAAGGCTCTGATACCAAATGATAAACAATAAGGAACACAATGAAAGAACATGATGGAATAATTGTTCATCGTCAAGCATTACTGCAAGTGTATGAGTTGTCATAAGTGTAAATTATTCTAAAATTATCATTTTCATGAGGATTTAGACAAAGGAGGGTTAAAATTCACTATTAAGTTTTAAAATAGGTTGAGCAAAATTAAGAGTATGTTTGTGTGAAAGTAATAAAAATTAAATTAAAATTATTTTTAAAGTAATTAGAACTTGTTAAAACTTTAATTTTCAGAGGTGAAAATTTAGGATTATCTCTCTCCTTTTGCATTTCATAAAACTTAAATTAATTTCTCTCAAATAGATTTTTTTAATAAAAATAAGTGTTAGTCTAAGATTTCAATTCACTTGAAAAAGCTTTCTCAAGTCAAAATCAAGTATATTTAAAAATACTAAAATTTTACAATCTTTTAAAAATTGTTAGTAAAAATAAATTTTAACCATCAATCTTAATATGACTATAAAATTTTAATAAAATATCTCTATTTTACCAACAAAATATTCATTTATCTTTGTAAATTTCAAGTCCAATATTAATTTATCCAAGTTCTACACCTAAATTGGCTCTCTCAAGCACAACTCAAGTGAACAAAACAATCTAAATGGTGGTCAAGTACTTAAAAGTGTTAAGCATTGGATAAAATAAACACACACACACACACACACACACACATCATTAACTACCAAAAAAGAGAAATATTCAAGTCTTAATCCATATAAAAATTTGAAATAATCCTAAAACAAGAGAACTAGTTACCCATATTCAGAAAAGAGCTACAAATGTTAACATATACAGGATCCATATCAGAAACAAAGGAAGAAAAGGGAAGAGAAGAAAAAAAAACTAAAGAAAATCTACTTGAATCTCTTCAAATCTTCAATTCTTGGCCAAATCTCCTTCGAGAACCCAAAACCCCAGCAGAGCAAGCCTCAAAGAATCTCTAAAAATTGTGGTCGGGTGTTTAGAGGTGTGTTTATGGATTATCTACCCTAATTTTTCATTTTGTAGCTCAAAATGCATGGCAAAATTTAGGTTGTGCGCCGTGGCGTGTTATCAGTGCACCGCAGTGCATGAGACAAAATGTGAAATTGCACTATGGCTTGTTGTTAATGCATCGCGGCACTCTTGAATCTCCAGAACTCCTTGTCTCTATGCCACATGCTGTGGCGCATTGTGCATACGCCGTGACACATAACATAGAGCTTTTAATTTTTGATTTTGGTTCCAATTTTTTTACTATTATGTTTTCAGATGCATCTTCAATCATCATTTGGCTATTTATCTTTGAAAATACTCAAAATAAATCACCTGAAATAATAGATACAGCTATAAGATCTTTTAAAGTTTAAAATCAAGGTGAGAGTCTTTGCAAAATTTTCAATAAATTCTCTTTTCTATGTAAATTTGGAATAAATCTCATTTTCTTATATTTAAACCCAAAATATTTACAAATTGATCTAATTCATCACATAAAGTGTAGGAAAATGTGCTAAATTGATATTAATTTCAATAGGTTATCAATAACACAACCTGAAAAAACAATCAAGACTCTGATATCAAATGATGTGAGGCAACCAAATGATAGCTCATAATAATCCAAAATTCCATGTGTTATTTTACGTAGAACAATACTAATTAAAATAGCCTCACAAGTTTGAATGAAATTCAAAATTGCATTAATCAAAATTCATTAATTCAATTAAGTCTGCCAAATACAAATGGCTTAATGTTTAAATAAACTTCTAAAAAACCTAAATGATGTAATCCTATTTAGTGTAGGATTCTAAGTGGATATATCATATCATTAATTGATACATTTTTATCCTTATTTAAATTTAAAACAAGATAAACTAATTTTTCAACATTTAAATTTGAATTTAATATAAGACAAACTAATTTCCTAAATTTAGGAAAGCATTCACTACACTAATTGAACTCATAGGCTTGAGTATCTTGAATTAAACCCAGTATGTTAAGAGTCTCTTTTAAGTTTTTTAGTATTTCAATTGTCTTTAGGACTCCTTGATCATCTATAAAATTCCTAATTAATAAATTTACTATTTTTTTCATCCTCTTGGCTCTGGATCTATAATTATTAGTCCTCTAATGCCCTGCAATGGCTAAAATGTGCTAAATGTTGAATTCTTATTCATCTCTTGATTCCCATCAATAAATTGTTGATGAGAGAACCTTAGGAAAGGAGGCAACTAATAGCTTTATTGGGTCCATGTTACACTCTTTAAGCATCACATAAATCTCTTGCTCAAGGAAATTATGAATAATCTCCTTCGAGCTCTGCAACATCTTCCTCAACGCCTTTGGAATCCCCAAAATTCCATTGCTACCTTTGCCACTGTTGCCTCTTCCTTTACTACTCATCCTATGTTCAACCTTCCCTCTCTCAACTATATGTTGCCTACCAAACACAAATCTTCTAACACCCTAGAGGGCTCGCTCACTTGGTTGGTTGATAGGTTATGCTGTATGAGGAAGAAGAATAAATATATCTCCATGTCTCTAACTCCTTTTCTCTCTTTGCATTGAATTTGAACAGCCGTATGAATGACTAGGAGAGGCTCAATATTTTTCAAAGGTAGAGAGTATTGAGAGACTCAAAGATGCACAAGTAACAAAAAAACTCTCTCTTCCCATTTGTACTGGGGACTCAAGAATAGAAGAATTGAAAAAAATATTTTACTAGCTAGCCAATTGGATAATACTATTTTAAATAAAGTTCTTATGATAGGTGGCTCATTGCTTTGAAAAAATTTAAAATTTAATTTAGTGGTCCCTTAAAGTATGGCTAAAGATTGTTGATTAAAATACTTCCAAAATAATATAAAGGAAGATCATATGAGACTAAATAAATCAACCAATAAGGGATAAATATTAATATAAGACTAAAGTTCATTAACTGAGTGAAGCTTTTTGGCCAATTAGATTAAGTTTACAAGATTTATATATGATAGTTGATTGATTGAAGTTGATAATTGTTTGATACTTGATTTTGTCTATTTTTTAATTTCAAATATAATTATTATGCTTAATCTTTTCTCAAAGGGAAAGTAAGATTTAAGTACTTAACCTTATATACTTAAAGCCCATTTATTTAAGATTAAAAGACAAATAATTTTTAGATAGTTTAGAGATTTTATAAAAAGAGATTTATGGGTCCATTTGTTTTGACTTATTTCATGAAAAAATTCACTTATTATTTTTTTTAAAAAAATCTATTTTGTGATTGTTTAAACTTTTGAAAATAATCAAAATTCAAAAAAAGTATATTTCTGATAGATATCATAAAATTTTAAAATAATATAATAATAAATTATTTTTATAAAACAAAAATCAAGAAAAAATATCATAAAATTTAAGAATAACCAACTAATAATCACTTTTTTAGTTATTATACATAAAATAATATTTACTTTTTATAAAATCTCTACCAAATAAATATCTTTTTATAAAATCTTTAAACTATTTAAAAATCACTTTTTGTTTTTTTTTTCAAATAAGAGAATTGCTTTATGGAAGACCCAAATTACTCCTCTTTCAGCCACAAACATTGACACCCTTTCATGTGTTAGATTAAGAAATTATGTGCAACAATTGATCGTAAATTAGTGGATTTCTTTTGGGGTATTGAAAATTCTAAACGCAGCATGCATTTGACCAGGGAAGACATCCTATTTTTCTCCTGTCAGAGATGGTGGCTTAGGGCTAACAAAATACGATGAAAACAAATGTGTCTCTTCTAGCCAAACAAGTTTGAAGGATCATGAATGCAGAAGAACATTTACTTTTGGGGAATACTTTAAAACCAAATTAAGTATATTAACCGTTCTAGCTCCTGCGATCTTTAATTGCCCTACAATGCCTCGTGGTTTTGGAAAGGAATTTACAAATCTGAGAACCTAATAAGAGATTACCTATATTGGAAAGTTAAAAATCGTGAGTCCATATCTATCTTTGACGAAGTGTGTATTTGGATTAAAAAATTCACAACTGATGTTAAAATTTAACTGAAGTTAGCAAATTGAGATTAAGAGAAAAGTTTGTAACTGTAATGTAATTTATGTTTGAATATTTTTTTTACAAAAGTCAATTGGATAAAATAAAATTTATTTGGATAATTTAATTCAAAAGTCAGTTGAGATATATAATGACAAAAACATACATAAATTTTCTTATGTTTTTACTATACAAATTTATTTAATTTATTATAGAGATAATTTAGTGTAAATTTTTTAATTCCATATATAATGATTATACTTAGCCAGTCAACTTTTTTTAAATTGGGTGAATTGATTATTTTATCTTATATTTAGAAATAGCAGGAATACTTCCACTATTAATTCTTTTTTTTTTTTTTGCCGTCATCCTATGAGGTTTGTTCACAATTAATTAAATTAGTAATCTCATTCTTTTCCTGATAAACTATTCCCTGGCCAAATATTAAATTATTAAATGAATTTCTCAGGACGATATGAAAGTAGAGTAAAAAATCTAGTAACTTGTTCTAGAGCTCCTTTGATCAAATGAATGAAGTGAGAAGTGGGTGAAGAGGGTAAAGTTGGGCACTCTGAAAGATACTGAAGAGAGAAAAAACTGGTAAAAACTCAATAAATGCTTCCAACGTCCACCCCATTCCTGAATGCTAGTTGAAAAGCTCTACCCAATAGCTTTGTTCAAAATGCCCAATCTCTTCCAATGCCAATTCACTTTTCTTTTTTAATGTCTCAACTTAGGTTTGGATCATCCCAACTTTAGTTGGCATGTTATCCAAACATACTCAAAAATTGGAAGGCTTCTTCCAACATGAATTTGGTGCGGGATCTAAACATATCTAAGGTAGCAGATCTGGTCAATGAAAATCCAATCCTTGAACTGTCGTCACATGTAATGCTCCTCTTGACCTCTTGTGAAGGGGGTCTATGATGATGTCCTTGCTAGAGTTGTTCTCAACAGGGTGAGAAGGTACCTATTTCCTATACTAATCCTGTTGGTAAGTTAATATGGGGAGAATGTACCTATACTGTAACGAAGGGATTTAACATTCTCAATAATGATACCACAGTATTCCTGCTATAACTCTAGTTTTTGGACTCCACCTTGGAGTCTTCAACTTCCATAGAAAACACTTTTTATTCATATGGAAGCTGGTGCATGAAGCTCCACCTACTAGGGATGTTTTGAGGTCACATTGTCTCAATAACTCTATTTCATATGTTTTAGGACGTGACTGTGCAGAGAGACTATGCAAGACCCTTTTTGTGACAGTCCTCTCATAAAAGCCACTTGGTTTGACTCCCTTTCTATCGAATCCACAATCAACGGAAATCAAGACTTTCTTGATTGGCTTCAGCTAACCTCTAGGAATCTCTATCTTGATAATCAACTTCACATACTAGAAAATATATGTACTTTGTGTCATCTCATTTGGCAAAAAAAGGAATGAGGCCAGCTTGCATGTAGACCGCAAGTTTTCTCCCACGCAAATTATGTTGAAATTCCATAAAGCAATTTCAAATTTCTTAAGGAAGTCTGTAAATGGACATCCTTTGGTAATGCTTCTCGATACATTATAAGACTTCTGATTCAACAAAATGTTGAGCAATATTCGAAATCTAATTACTCATATCTGAGATTTTGAAAACAGGAAGTTAGAAACAATTAAGAAACAGGAATATTTTATGTGATGTCAATATCAATCTCGATCATGAGGATCTTCACTTTTCCTGTTTTGGAAGATCTCCAACTTCGCTGTGGGAATCATCTGTGGTTGCTTGTATCCGAGGTGTATTGTGCTAGATCAAGAATTTCACGGTGGAACATCTGGGGGATTGTTCTGACTTAGGATCTCTCATCCTCACAATGGAAGACGAGAGCTACGGAATTCTCCATGTAATTTAGTTACCGAAAGTATTTTCTCTCTCTTGAAGTTGAACGCAGTGAACGTTTCTGTTGAACTATCTAATTTCCCTTTTTTTTTTGTTAAAAGTTACTCCCACAATTCAAAAATATAAAACATTTTTTAAGGAATTGTATGTTCAAAAATGTCAGACATTTTTAATTTTTTAAAGTGTAATCATTGTCTTTTTTTTTAAGTGCCCCTATTAATAATAACTTTATATTTATTGTAGGATGTTTAAAAGAGGTAAATATAAAAAGATAAAGTTACTTGAAAAGTAAGTAACTACTTTATTAGGATAAAATTCGGTTAAAAATAATTTATATTTTTTAACGGAAAGAGTAAAATTTAGCTTGATGTTTTTTTCTTTTTCTTGTAAATCTCCTTTTATTATCAAAAAAATGAGATTTTTTTTTAAAAAAAAGAGCACAAGTATTGGAGACTAACAAATTCACCCCAATGAAGTTTAAAATTAAATAAAATAAAATTTATATTTTTAATATGTATATGCAAAATAAAATTTCAAATATAATAAAATATTTTGTTTTTATATTTAATTGAAATAAATTACATATTTTATATAGACTAAACTAAATTATTTTTAAATTTTTAAATTTATATTTTATTTTTACATTTTAAATATTAAAACATTCATGTGCATCACGTGGAATAAATTTAGTTATATTATATTCTCTCCATTAAAAAATGTAAGGCATTTTTAATTGAAACTCATCCCAATAAAATAGTTACCTACTTTCCAACTAACCATATCTTTTTATATTTACTCCTATTAAATATCCTACAATAAATATAAAGTCATCATTAATAGAGGCATTTTTTTTTTAAAAAAGGCAATGATTACACCTCAAAAGATTAAAAATGTCTTACATTTAAAACATCTAATTCCTTACAAATGTTTTACATTTTTTAACAGAGAAAGTATTTATGATAATAAATTTTTGAGAAAATTGGCACAGTGGTCCTAAAACATATATACCCCAAGAATTATGGATAGAATTTATAAAAATTTGGAGCATGGCCCTTCACAAATTTAATTAGAATGTGATATTCTTTCTTTACCCAACAAAAACTCCCCTCAACAAATATAAAATTTTTGGTGCTATATATCCAAAATAGAGAAAAAAAATATCCCACATAACTAGTCCACGATTTAGAATTCCTTATTATATGCACCTAACAATTTAAAATAAAATGTAAGATTTTTTTTAGATAACAATAACAACTTAGAGGTAGAATTCCACATTGCCAAAAATCATTTTTTATTATCTGGTTGAAGTTGGCTTGGCTTTTCATTTCTAGAAGCAGAAGACTAGGCTAGGATCTATATTGAATTTTTACTATCTTCATATCTCTCAATAACATCAATTTTTTTATGGATTGTATTTGATTCGTTTTGGATAAATAATTATGTATTTTTTGTGTTACTGATTCGAGATACAAAATCATTGATATATGACTGTCTGTATATCAACGATAAACAAGTGGGTGAGTTTTATTGATATAACTAATATATAGTATATCACTGATATACTATTGCAGATTAATATAAACAGACAATCAAATATAAATTTGTTTATCATTAACATGCAGATAGCCGTATATCAATGATGTAGTATCGCAAATCAATAATACAAAAAACACATAATTATTTTCTCAAAACATATCAAACACAGTCCACAAAATATTTTAGACTCTTAACTTATCACAAAAAATTAAATACCTAGGCTAATAAAATAAAAAAAAATCATGAATTTGTAGCTTCGTTTTCCTGCCGGCGTGCTCCTTTCCCTCGAGTATTGTCAATGCCTTTTGCCTCGTGTTTGTCTTTTGTATCCGTAATTGTAGCTCGCTCACACTACTCTACTTTCTTCTGTCTTTGAACTATTTCTTTTGTCACAACTATAGCTTGTGTTTTTCTATCTTGTTCGCTTGATTTCTCACATTTTGAGCCTTTTTTACATTGCAAAAAGTAAAGTATTATAATTTTAAAATAGCAATTTTGTAAATTAAATATTAACTAAATATTAAAGAAAAAAAAATAAATATCAACTAAATTTAAGAAAAAAAACTACCTCTTTTATTTGAATAGATTATTTTTTTATTTAATTTTATAATATGAATTATGCGTGTAAAAGTCCCATTATTTCATAACTTCTATGATAGAGCACGCTTGACAAATGACAAGGCTTTATGTTTTGGCGCTTGGTGGTTAACTGCTTCGCGCTCTAGCTCTTGCTTCGTTCCCATTTTCCAGTGCAGAGATTTCCCAACAATTGGAATCCAGCAAGAAAGATCCAATCTTCATAACAAGTTTGTGGAGAAAGTTACAAGCTTTCCTCACTTGACTAAAGGAAAATGCGAGCTTCTTTGTGCAAGATTCTCGCCTCTTCTTTTGTTGTTCGTTTCATCTAGGTCTGCGTCATACTCCTTGTGCTCCTTCGACCTTTTTCCTTTTTGTCCTGGTACTTTTCTCTTTTCCATTTGATTCCCTTTTCCCTTCCCCGATTGTGCTCGAATTTGTTTTGCTATTTGCTTCTGAGCCTGAGAAACAGTGTCTCTTGAGGCCTTTGGGTCCTTTCTCTCTGTGTCTCTATCTATGCCTTTGGAATGTCTCTGGGAAGGTTTGAATTTATTGGCGGAACACACACACACACACACTTCTCTAGTTTTACATGAAGATACCTTACTTAGTTAACACTAGGCTAAACTCTAAATTCGTAATCATTTTTCAGATAAGCTTACCAATGAATCGCTTTTGCATCATCAATTCGTTTTGTCGTTTTCGTTGTTATTTTTAGGCATTCCGGTTCAAATCTATTAACTTCGCTATAATTGTTTTGATTGTATTCTTCTTTGGAAATTAGACTATTTCTGAAGTTAAAGGTCGTCCCATTTTATGAGCAGACAAGACGATTGTCCTTTTCTGAATATGCTTCTCGATGTCGCTGACATGGTTATGACGATTGTCCTTTTCTGAATATGCTTCCGGATATCGCTGACATGGTTATGTTTTTATCTTTGTGTTTTCACAGAACAGCTTATCCAAGAGGTTTAACAAGTTTTCTGGGAACATATGCTTAAGTTGGATCTAAGGGAGAGAAAATTTTGACTATGGGGGATCACTTCGTCTTGCTTGTAGATAGGTTGATTACTGAGTCCACACTAGAAGCTGCTCTGGAAAGCCAAAAACGGTCAATGGAGGTGGCATCCTCTGCTGTGAAAGATACAGAGGTTGACGTCTCTGTAGTGAATATGGATATTGGAGACATGAGATCTCAGGGGAAATTGGTACAGTGCAGGATATGCCATGATGAGGATGAATTCTCCACAATGGAGACACCTTGTTTGTGTTCTGGTAGTTTGAAGGTGAGGCATTCTTTTATGAACCCCCCCCCCCAAAAAAAAATATATATATATATATCTGAAAGTTTTTGAGGCATGAATCTGTGAAATCATGGTCTTGAATTTGATGGAAGAACAATGTGGATTCTCATAGATACCTTGACTTTGTTGTGAATTGCTTACCATCACATCGTTGTTTTGTTGAAAAGTTGAGAAAATTTTCATTTTATTGTGACTCACGTGGTATGAAATATGAGGACTATAAGCTTTTAATACTTGATGAGGTATGAAATAGAAGAAATCAATATGCTTACCCTTCTGTGTAATTAAAGGATTTTGGTTTAGTGTAGGGGAGTAAATATCTTGATAGGATTTAGAGTGGCAAGTTCATTTATCAAATGAATTTTGTCTGCATGTTACTTTTGTCTTTCTGGTGACAAGAAAGGACACAGCAAAGAGTGACTAGGCTATGCACACTGTTCCTCCTCGAGATCCTGAGAATGTCATCCTCCAAAATGACTTTAGGTTCTGTGAGTGATTGATCTAAAGCGTGAAAACCTAAAGGCAGCATAAGAGTGAAGCTCACCAAGAAGTCCACGCTTCTATTTCCTTCTTGATGTGCATGATTAAATTCCTCTCTCCAATCTTTATCCAATAGTTTCTTGATTCCCATTTATCAGTCTTGAAATATTACAAGCATGTAGAACAGACTTGTTAAGTGCCTACAGAGCAAGCAAGCTGTCCACCTCCATACAAACTTGCTCATTATCTTCTTCTCCATTCTAATTCAAGGCCATCCATGATCTCCTAAAGCTCAGCCTGAATAACAGTGCAATTCTAATGTTCCTGCAAAAGCCCACTAGCCAACTCCCATCAGAGTCTCTCATCACACCAGCACCTGCTAAACCATGGTCAATCACGGTTTTCATCCACCCACGAGCTAGCTTGCACCAATCAATATCCCTCATAGTAATGACTTTATGAGATCCAGATAAGTTCTGCAATTTATTCACAGCTTCCGTTGCGTAATGAATCATGATGAAAATCTCATTAAAGACATTCACCAACTTCTATTCTCATTTGCAAACGTTTTATTCCTTTAATCCTATAACCTTTTCCAGCATGTTAAGCCTAAACTGGTGTTCCATTTGCGATCCTGATTCTCTAGAATCATTCCAAGTTTTCAGCAAACCCCTTTTCAAATGATTTATTTAAAAATGTTGCTAGCTGCTCTCTTGGAATTAGATGGCTCCAAACATGTATAGAAATTTCACATATTTGGAAGACATGGTTAATATCCTCTCTCCTGGCCACATCTTTCACATAAATCAATGTGGCTCATGTGTCTTCTGCATCTTTCTGTGTTTATCAGCTGGTTCCCTCCCATTACAAGCCACAAAAACACCCTAAGTCTTTGGGCACCTTGCAGATAGCATAGGGATAAATAAGATACCCTGTTAGAATACAAATTGTGTCCTCCACAGTCAAGCGTAGTTGGGAAAGTGATTCAGAATATTGTTGACTATAATGTAGCTCACTTTTCTTTACACTCATCTGTATTTACTGTATGTCGTTACTTTGGTACATGCGGAAGATTAGATTGGCTGGAGTTGGATCAAATAGAAGCTTTTGCTGTCATAATTTATCTTTTTCTGAATACATTTACAGAATGTTACAATTAAAGCAGTCATTTTGCTCAAGATTCTGAAATAGTTGGCATCGTGTGTTACACTATCTCCTATGATTAATAGTCTAACATCCTATGACTAGTTGGGCTTTTGCTTTTTGCACATTTAAGTGATGCCTAGCCTAGCTTACATGCACTTTATGTAATCTGTCTTCTTGGTCCGCTTAAAGGGTGGCTGGACCAGGGGAATCTCTGCAACATTCCTTGCAGTCTGGTGGCCTGATCAGGGTTTGAAGCTATGCCTCCAGGGCAACCCTTTGGTTTGACCAGACAGACTTCTTAATCAACATTATAAGATGTTTATAAAGGTTAATGAAATTGTAGAATTTTGTTATATGAGCAGCATTGACCAAGGCGAGATGTTATATGAGCAGAATTTTGTTATATACATGCAAGTCAGTATGAGGCGAGGCGAGATATACAGACCTCCAGTCTCTATGTTTTGGTCAAAGTGCACTAAACATGCATTACTAAACTCATTTGCACGGCCATACAATTTAAGTATGGATAATAGTTGTAAGTTGCATGCTTCTGAAGGAATTGTGTCGTTTATGTAATCATATTCTTTTCTTTTGGCTTTACCAAACTCAATTTTTTCTTTTCAACTGGAATGATGCTATCTTATCATCAGTATTTCTGAATATCTTGCTCATATTTATCTCATTTGCACTCTTGTAGTTGACAGTTTAAACTTTCAATGCTTAAGATATATACAATTTTTTTTTCTCAGTATGCCCATCGACAATGCATACAGCGGTGGTGTAATGAGAAAGGAGACATCACATGTGAGATATGCCTCCAGGTACTTAAAAGTGTTTCCATTTTAATATATACTGTTTATTTGCAGCCTTCAGGAGTTATGAAAAGAAATAACATCTGCAGCCTTTAGGAGTCATTTTGGATGTATCATATTACTTCTCTTATGTGTCGGTGATTGGTGGTATAACTTGTATGATTTTTTTCAAAACAAAATAAAATTAGGTTTAAACTAACATTGAATTATGAGTTTCAGCAATTTAAACCCGGTTACACTGCTCCCCCTCCACTGTTTCGATTAGGGCGTCTTCGAATGAATTTCAGGTAACTTTTGTGCAGTATGTTGCAATTTTTTTCTGCGACCAATTGCTTCTTAAACCTTTTTTTCCTTTCCACTTGTCTAATTTTCTTTCCATGCCATCTTTAGCAGGAGAAATTGGGAAATATCAAGAAGAGACTTGCAATTGCATAATGCTACTCAAATTGTTCGTGTTGTCTCGCCTGACCAGAATCTTGCCGATTTTACCTGTGATCAGTGTTCAGCATCTGCTATCTTTTGTTCAATTTCAATCTTTGTAAATTTCTCTCACCCTCTTTTTCTCTCTGCTCCCTTTGCTTCACCCACTGACGCTGAATTTTGGATCATATCCGTTATGTGCAGATCTTGATTATACTGATACTGAAACATGCTCTCTCGCTACTTGAAATGATTGGAAGTGTGGAATATTCCTTGCCAATCTATATGGTATGCTTCATTCAACATTGAATTTTAGTTAGCACATTTTGCTGATGATCAGTTGCCAAGGCTTTGTATTTTGCTTGAATTTTTGCAGTTATTGCTTGCACGGATTCTGGGTGTGACTTTGTCTATTTATGTCATGCGGAGAACTGTGAACTTTGTGCAGCAGCAGCGGCAACAACGACTAGTGGTGAGTTTCTACCTCTCTCTCTCTCTCTCTCACACCCCGCAATTAAGAATGCATTTGATACACAGGCTTCTTCTCAAGAATGTAAAATCTACGTTTCTGTATCATTTAGACTGTAAATTTTATGCTTTTCGTGTTTGGTATGCTCGAATTTCTATTCAGTAGATTCGTTCCCCAGCACTTGAAAAATTAAAATTATTGGGTACTAAACATGAGTTAAGCCTAATAGAAGATTTTTAGCTACTATAATGATATCATTTGTGTTCTTTTTTACAGGAACCTCGTACTGCATCTGGTAGTCAATACAGCAACCAGAATGACCAACAGGCTTTGCAACGTCAGCCACAAGTCGCTCCTGTATAGTTCTTTTATTTTTTTGCCCCAGAAATAAAGCATAGTGTTTGTGGCAGATGCAGTAAATGTTAATCTGTTTTTGAGATTCAATTCAGATAGATCAGTTTCCCAATTACTGGGAGAGAGAAGATCCAATAGTTGCACTTCGATTTAAAAAAAAAAAAAAAAAGGGTGCTCATAATTCATGAGAAGCCTTGCATGCAGATTTGAACATGTTCAAGTACGTTGCAGGATACAGTCAGAGACACGGATGGAAAAGTGGAATTGCAACGTATCAATATATTGTGGATTGAGGTCCGAAATATATATATATATATATATTATAGATTCAAATATCTTGCATGTCGCCTTCTAGCATAGTTTGAATCGCAAGATTCAACAAATGAAAAAGACATGAACTATCGAGTTAATTGTACGTTAAATAAAATGAAATGTGAAATGTGAACAAATATCAAGAGAGCTACTCCCATAGCAAGGTTTGATGTTTGAATCATGTTGATAAAAAATGATATTAAGAGTTATCTCTATTGTGGATCTCACAATATTGGAATCTAGAACAATTGTTAGCAGAATGTACAAGATACATGTAACCAGAAAGAAAGGAGGAATATGACCGATTCCACTAAGTTAAATAACAAGAAGGCCGATGTTAATCCATTCATTTGTTCGGTATAAAATGTCGAACCATCAAGAATGTAATCTCTTGCTCTTGACTTACGCAAGTTGCTTTTGATCATAACAAGGAATTCAGAACTAATTTCAACCAAAATTTTGCACCTTGATACTCTTTCATCCCCAATTTTTTCTAAGCTGAACTAGATGTGACCATTGCCCAAAGGAAAGTTAGTGAAAATAAGATGTAAGATCAATAATAATCTAGTCCAAATGTAACCAAGAAACTTATTCTGTACACATCTCAAAAAGTACTTTGGCTATTCTCTCTGGTGACCAGAGCCGCAATTCACCTTGTCTGCATTTCTCTGTACTCCGTCTCTTCTAATTCTACTTCCAATTCTCCTTGGCCTGAAACATGAAACAGAAACTCAACTCATCTCCTACATTGTCACTGACATGGTTCTAGAACATCTATGATTAGCTAGCTTTAGTATAGTACCAAATCTTTTATAACCATTAAGTAAGGAATTTGATCACTAGAAGCCTACCCTCAATTTAAAAAAAAAAAAATGAAAGCATATTAGCCACAATGACTTCAATACATCAAGCTTAAAATACTGTGACTTGGAAGAAGTTTGAAAGAATCCATTACCCTTCCACTCATATGTTCTTTAAAGAGTGTAGTTGGTGAAAATACTTCCGACTTTTTGTTGGGAACGCCAGTAGCAGGCGAGTGCTCCAAAACCACAGCTAGCAATAGCAATTGCCAATGCAGCACCCAAAGGCACCACAAGTGCATTACTTGATACTATTAAATCTTCAACAGCTCCTTCGGTTCCATCATTATCACCTATGCCCTTGTTCTTATATAGAGATGCAAGCTTTTCTCCATAGTATCGTGTCAAAAACTTGTAAACCTCATCCTTGTTCCATTCAACTCTGCTGGACCTCCGGCCAAGGTCTTGGTAACAAGTAGGACAAAGCTTCTTTGGAGGCCATGTCATCTTCGGAAATTTGGGATCACCAGTTCCCAGAGATGCTTCTTCTTTCATCAACCTTTCGTTAACCATATTATGGGCACTCCACAACCAGAGAGCGAAGTCACAAGCATTGTTGATTGGACTAGACACACTAAAAGTTAACATTATTGATTGGTCACAAGCTAAGGGAAATTTATGGGCTTAAATGATGAAACTGAAATGTAGTCTCGATTCAATTTACCTTAAACACATCTTGTAAAAATGCTGCCGACATTCCTCACAGATGAAAAAGTTGTGCACAAAATCACACGTACCATTAAAGGCAAACTGACTTTCTCCATCCTCGATTCTCACTGAAAGTGAATGCAGGAGAACCCATAAACCGCAGCTGATAAAGAGGACACAAGAATGATAAGACAGGGCACCTTGTTCAAAGATGCTATGACATACTTTGTCACGTTATGCAGAGTCCAAGATTACTGAGAGGGACGAAGCCACTCAGTACATATTATTTTGAAAAACATGCAAAATAGTATCGTCATCAATACAATTACTAAAATCATTAGTACAAACACATCAATTCAAGCAAGGGAGAGGTCTCTTCTTTGAGAAGAGAAGAACAAGACATACAGACATCTACACAGATGCAAATTGGGGAAGGTCTCTAGCGGATAGGAGATCCACCACTGCGTACCCCACTTTGTGTGGGGAAACCTGGTAACTTGGAGAAGCAAGAAGCAACAAGTGGTTTCAAGTAGTGCTAAATCTGAACTAAGAGCTTTTGCTCTAGGTTTGCAGAGGGATATGAATCACTAAGCTGTTAAGAGAGTTCCAGGTTTCCCTATGACTTTTTATCTTGCCAATAAAGGTTCCCTATGACACTCCTATGAAATTATGGTGTGACAGCAAATCTGCAATTGATATGGCAAAAAACCCTGCCCATCACGAAGCACGTTGAGATTGACAAACATTTCATAAAGGAGAAAATTGAAGGGGGCATCGTTGATCTCTCATACTCACACTACAGATCAAGTGGCAGACATTGTGACGAAACCACTCAGTAGAAAACAATTTGAAGAATTACAAAGCAGGCTGTGAGCGATTGATATCTATTTCCCAACTTGAGGGAGAGTGTTGAAAGATCCAAGGCCAAAGCCCAAAACACTGTTTTACTTAGTTATTTTCCCGTCAATTGTTTTTATTAGTTCTTACTTAATATTATCATTTAATTAGGTCCATCTATATTAGGAACAAACATTAATCTGATTTACTGATATTGTTGTTGTATTAAGCTAACCTCACATGGTGGGATAAGGCTTGTTGTTGTGTCAGATTATAGCATGTAATTTTGGCAAATTATGTGGGAGCCAAGCCTATAAAACCTATTATTCTGTTTTATCGAATAATACAGAGTGTATACAGCATCTGTTTTTCTCAAGAAGAGTACACAGCTACTGAACAAAATTCCAACTTACTTTTGGATGTAAACAAGGGTAGTTAAATATCATGATTTGATATGGAACTGAAAACGTAAATATGAATGTAGAAGGCAAAGCAGTACCTAAAGCCCCTGGTATCATTCTTGCTGCCACGGCAGAACATCTACAGAAGAACAATCCAAGTAAACCAAAGCAATCAGAAACGTTCTCATTCTAAAAGGAGGGAAAAAAAAAAGTAAATTTCCATTAACAAGCACAAACTTATTTAAAAAAATAACTGATAAAAAGAGAGGAAAGCCACAGAAAAAAATAAAAATTGACTAAATAACATAAGATCCAAGGTCCTAAAAATTGGGAAAGTCTGGCAATTTTAACAAGAACAAGAGCAGAAATTTCACGTCAGACAGCATAGGATTAAAGAATATAATAATTCTGGTTAAGCATATAAATTATAACAAGGCTAGATATTTTCAAGAATTGCGATACAAAAGTAAGAGCAACTATATAATACCTTGAAAAGCGTACTTAAAAAAAAAAAAGGCAGCCTGAAGGAATACTTAAGGCAAGCAAAACTTCAGTGTGTTGAACAAATACCAGTAGACAGGGTAAGAACCATTATTACTGGAAATACTTCAACACAAGTACATGGATCCCACTTCTTGTTAATGCAAATTAGTGTGTTTTCCATGCAATGGAGCATGAATAGCTCATGAATAGTGAGACTTGTTGGAGTTTTAATACTATATATAGATATTTCAACACAGGTACATGGGTTCCACTTGGTATCAATAACCAATAGCATTCACCACCCATAGGCATATATTTTAACCCAGAAAATAGTATGTCAGTGACACAGAATGTGAAGATAAGTAAAACAATAACTCAACTCAAATAAATCATAATAATGAAGGGTAATCTCTTAAGACTGATGATTATAAGCATATTCATAGGCAAACCTGAACGAGGAACACAAATATCAAAGGAATCTCCAGCACAAAATCTCAATAACATGGTAACATCAGATACCCTTAAGTTCAAACACCTTTACTGACAATAATACTCCTGAATGAATAGTATGATAATCAGCCTGAATCTGAATTATTTCAATTATCCAAATACAAGCCCTCCATCCCAAATGATCATTACATAATTTACTAAGATGATAAGTAATTCTTTCTTCTCATCTGGCACTAGCTAGTTATACTTCTAACGAATTATATATTTTTTCTAATGCACATGACAACAGTAGGCCACACAAAATTTAACTAAATAAAATATCCAAGCTTATTTCACCCAAAGAAAAAATCAAGCTCACAGCATGGGCCACATAACAACAACAACAACAACAACAAGCCTTTATCCCACTAGGTGGGGTCGGCTACATGGATTGCAAGACGCCATTGTGCTCTATCATTTATTAAGCTTTTAGAAATATTATTAATTAAGAGATCACGTTCAACAACTTCCAAGAGTGTTCTCTTAGGCCTTCCTCTACCTCTCTTAATCGGACTCAAAGTTATATGTTCCACTCTTCTCACTGGTGCCTCCCTTGGTCTTCTTTGTACATGCCCAAACCATCTCAACCGATTTTCTACCATTTTTTCCTCAATAGGTGCCACCCTCACTTTTTCACGTATGTGCTCATTTCGAATTTTATCTTTACGTGTATGTCCGCACATCCATCGTAACATTCTCATCTCTGCTACTCCAACTTTATGCTCTTGCTGTCCCGTTAGAGCCCAGCATTCACTACTATATAACATTGCCGGTCTGATAGCAGTACGATAAAACTTTCCTTTAAGTTTATTAGGCACCTTACGGTCACAAATAACTCCTTTAGCTTTTCTCCAATTAAACCACCCAGCTTGAATTCTATGTGAAATATCTCCACTGATTTCGCCATCATTTTGAATAATGGCTCCCAAATATCTAAACTTTTCCACTTGAGGTATAATTTGATCTCCCAATTTCACTTCCAAATTATTTTCGAATAGTCCTTTATCAAATTTACAATATAAATATTCCGTCTTACTTCTACTCAGACGAAAACCTTTCGACTCCAATGTCCTCCTCCATAACTCAAGTTTGCAATTAACCTCTTCTCTTGTCTCTGCTATAAGAACTATATCATCCGCGAAGAGCATACATTTCGGGATTTCCTCTTGAATATGTTCCGTCAAAACATTTAAAATCAAGTTGAACAAATAAGGACTCAGAGATGATCCCTGATGTAGTCCAATCTTTATAGGAAAATCCTTTGTTTGACCACTAGGCGTTCTTATACTAGTTTTTACCCCCTCATACATATCTTGTATGGCTTTAATATAAGCAATCCGTACTCCCTTTTTTTCCAACGCTTTCCAAAGCACTTCTCTTGGTATACGGTCATAAGCTTTTTCCAAATCAATAAAAACCATGTGTAGATCTTTATCTTTACAACGATACTTTTCCATTAATCCCCTTAGTAGATAAATCGCCTCTGTAGTTGATCTACCTGGCATAAAACCAAATTGATTCTCAGAAATACTTGTCTCCAATCTCAACCTGTGCTCAATTACTTTCTCCCACAATTTCATTGTGTGGCTCATGAGTTTAATCCCTCTATAGTTAGTACAATTCTGAATATCTCCTTTATTTTTATAAATAGGAATTAATGTACTTCTCCTCCACTCATCAGGCATTTTCTTGGACCGTAAAATCACATTAAATAACTTAGTTAACCATCTCACCCCTTCTTCACCTAAACATTTCCACGCTTCGATAGATATACAATCAGGTCCGTTAGCTCTACCATTTGCCATTTTCTTAAGAGCTTCCTTTACCTCCTTATCACGTATTTTTCGATAGAATGACAAATTTTGTTCTCCTTCACCAGTTACTAAATCCTCCAAGTTACTAGATGAATCCTCTCCATCATTGAAAAGTTTAGAAAAATAAGTCTCCCATCTATTTTTAATTTCATCATCTGTAACTAAAATTCTTCCCTCTTCATCCTTAATACACCTTACCTGTTCTAGATCTCTTGATTTTCTTTCCCTACTCTTGGCAATCTTATAAATATTTTGCTCTCCTTCCTTCGTCTCAAGGTTCTTATAAAATTCTTCAAAAGCTTTAGAACGAGCTTCACCCACAGCTCTCTTAGTTTCCTTCTTAGCCATACGGTACCTCTCCCAATTTTCCTCATTGTTACACAAATGTATGGCTTTAAAACAGTTCTTCTTATACTTGATTTTGTCCTGTACACTATTATTCCACCACCAAGACTCCTTATCTCTCGGACCAGAACCTTTCGATTCTCCCAAAACTACTTTTGCAACCTCCCGTATCTTTTTAGCCATATCCTCCCATATGATGTTAGCACTTCCCTGAGAATCCCAAATTCCTTTATCCAAAAGATTTCGCTTGAAAATATCTTGCTTCTCACCTTTTAATTGCCACCACCTAATCCTTGGTGTTACTACTTGTCGACGTTTTTGGATTTTACTCATAATACACACATCAAGGACTAGGACCCTATGTTGTGTCGTTACAGCATCTCCAGGGATCACCTTACAATTTTTACAAAGTTTTCTATCTGTGTTCCTAACCAAAAGAAAATCAATCTGCGACCTTGAGGCTCCACTTTTGTAGGTGATGAGATGCTCATCTCTCTTCTTGAAACAAGTGTTGGCAATCTTAAAATCATACGCCAATGAGAAATCAAGAAGAGTTTGCCCTTCATTGTTTAGCTCTCCAAAACCAAAACCACCATGCACCCTCCCATACTGACCAGCTTCCCTCCCGACATGCCCATTAAAGTCTCCTCCAATAAAAATCTTTTCACTCTGTGGTATGTGTCGAATCAACCCCTCCAGATCCTCCCAAAATAATTCCTTAAGACTGGCTTCTGTCCCGACTTGCGGCGCATAAGCGCTAACAATATTAACAGTCTCACGTCCAATTATCATTTTTAAAGAAATAATTCTGTCTCCAATTCTGCTAACTTCTACAACGTTCTTCTTCCACTCCTTATCTATAATGATGCCTACTCCATTGCGTGCACTTACTTTTCCTGTATACCAAAGTTTGAAACCTTGAATATCCTTAGCTTCTTCTCCACGCCATTTTGTTTCTTGCAAGCAAAGGATATTGATTTTCCTTTGAATCATAACCCCTACAACCTCTACAGATTTACAATTTAATGTCCCAACATTCCAAGTACCAAATCTAATTTTGCTCTTATGGACTAACTTCTTTAGCCGCGTGCGTCCAGAATGACGCGGTAGCCCTTGCTCATTTAACACTACATCCGGGCGCCGATGCAGCGGCTCTAACTCACTTATCACTGTACTCGAGCCATGCAGCGCGTTACTTACGGGCAACGACCTAGCATTAACATTATAACGTCTATTGTCCATGTTCATGATAGATTCAACAAATTTTTACATTGGCTGTTGATGGCCTAACACAACCCTCCTCCTTTACTCGGGCTTGAGACCGGCTATAAACATAAGCATGGGCCACACAATTGACAAAAAAACCAATACTTCACCAAATAACAGAACAGAAGTGAAATTATTGATCCTACCCAGTACCCACGAGGTACATATTTTCCACAAATCTGAAAGTTCCTTGCCACAACATTTCCACCGTCACCTTCCTGACTATTAGCTGACTGCAAATCTGCTGGGTACAAGTCATCAAAGCTCACAAGTAATTCAGCAGCACCCTTCCGACATCTGAAATAAATGATTCAGAATAGAAGAAAAGAAATTTATGCTAAAACCTGGATAGGCAGAACACATTAAGAGGTGGTTCCTCATACCTCCTAGTAGGATGATGAGCCACCAAAAGCTGAAGAAACTTTATGAGTGAAGCACGGGTTTCAGGCTTTATCATCTGCATCCCAGAGAGCATGTGCTGTATCATCCACTTACAAAAACAAAGCAAATAAGAACATTAAGGAGAAAGTCATGGGGAAAAAATCACCTTGTGCTCTGAGATGATGTCAAAAGCTATGGCTGTTGCCTCTTCAACATCATAGACAGCTCTTGCAATCTTTCATCATATACAGCATGCATGTAAATATTTTAACAAAAATAAAAAAGAAATTATAATTAAACTAAATCCAATAAAATTTGTCTGGATTGTCAAAGGACCTGTTCAGGGTCTGACACATTGGATGAAAGATTCTCATTTTCAAATTTCTGATCATCCAGGCCAAATGAACTGCAACATTAAGAACATTAAAAGTTATAGACAAGAAAATTGGTACAAGTCAATTTCACACCATTTTTTGGAAAAATGTATTGCACTAAATTTATGTCCCGTCAGATGCCCTGTGAAATGTTCCCACAAGCTTTTAGACTCTTGAATTTATATAGTTTAATTATTTTATACTCCTTAGTCAGTAGGTCTTGAATTCTTTATGACTAATCTTTATCCTACTGCCCATGACATTGCATACCCTAATTAAAAATAAAAATATTTAAAAAAAAAAAAAAAACCTCAAGCCTCTCTGGTGTATTATTAATTATTTAATGACTTAAGAGGCCCTAAATCTTGGTCATATATACATTTTGCTAAAATTCCACTAATAACTAGCAGTCAATTGACCCACCAACTAGATGGCTTCCCCCACTTGTTGAGATGCACGGCCAACATTTGATTCTTATGTGGTGACTATTTCTAGTCAAATAAACTTATCACAACGCTTAAGAGGTTAACAGGAAAAGAGGAAATTTTAGAATATTTTTTAATATAAGCCTCTGGTAGGCATGGTGACGGGCTTACGTTAACAATAATGCGTGTGTACCTCATACCTGCCCATTTGCTTGTTGATCCAATTAAGCAGCCTATCAGCTGTGCGCCCATCATCAATCATCCAAATATAAACTTTGTCTTTTTTTGGTTCCCAACCACCAGCAACAAATTTAGAAGGAGGGCCCCAAAGAAGCATAGGATAATGACCAACAGAAAACTTATCACAGAGTTTAGTATTTATCTGTGCTGCCAAAGAAGTTAAAAGAAGGACAAATCACCAAGGTATGTGTCACCAATGTATAAAATTAAGTACCAGATGTTTAGAGAAGTAAGAATTAAATTAAAAAAAATGGCAGAGTTGATCGATCAAAAAGTATTCACAATAAATGGATGATTGAATAAGATTTTCAGGGAATGCATCAGAATTGGAGGAGATGAAGTGGGGGAATCTTAGATTTGTTTTAAATTTCCCAGTATTTTCTAGGGAAAAAATAAGATGTATAGTAGTCAAGATTGAATATCTCAATGCTGAAAGCTTTTCTTTATTCTGGTATTCTAATTAATCCCAAAAAAAAAAATAATAATAACAATCCTTTTCTCAGCATGCTTGCTGCCAGCAGCAAATCTTCTCTTTTTTCCCAAGTTTTACATACAAAGAACCCATTAGGAAAATTGATGATTGCAGGTGAAGCAGAAGCAACATGTCAATCCTCAAATTGTTATATGATAGGTAAGCACATTATTAAATCAAGAAAAATTTCAAAAAAATGTTATTGATTGTATTATCATGTAAGTCTGAGTTATGCAATATACTCTATATAGAAAAAAATTCTAAATGAAGACCCAATCATCTCAGGTAAAATCATACACAATGCAATTATATGTTTCCATAATCTTAAATCATTAGTTAATTGCCCTGAAAATTACATTCTTAGTCCAGAACATGATTTCCTCATTAAATCTTATGAGCAATGATATCCATTTCGATTTATACGAGTTTTGGATCATCTAATTTTTTTTATCTTCTATCATTGGCAGACGAAATCCTTTCTCCCAAGATTTTCACTTTATTTTGCCTCAAAGCATGTAAGACTATCCTGAAAGACAAATATTTTCTGAAGAAGAAAAATACCTAGCAGCTAGAGGGTGGAGACTGAAATTAGCATAAATATAAAAGCACACCTGGAGAAGAAAATAATAGGTGATGCGCATACCTTCAAGGCACAATCTACCCTTGCCATCAATACAATTCCTGGATGCACTGCATCAGGTCCGTTAAAAGCCTTGCAACCTTTTCATAGTGCGGCTGCCATATATATTCAGAGAGCAGATAGTCATGAGCTGAAATGATGGACAGCAAAATTCATAAAAGATAAACTAGAACTTTTAGGTATTAATACCTTATAATTCCTACAAGCAGGGCACCTGCCAGAAAAGTAAAGGACATCAGCAAATACACTTAACTATTTTTTTATGAGGCCCTAAGCTGTCATCCCTAAATACTTAAACAGCAGAATATAACTTCCAAACTAAAAATAAAAAAAAAACAAATTGGATTGCAGAGAAAAATAAATATTTTCTCATTGAAGGACAATATTCGCTCACTTTAATATGCAAAAACTAGACTCTTCTTTTTTAGGGGAGGGGGTCAACAGACAAACACAATTCAACAACTGTTTTGGGTTCGACTCAATAAGTCAATTCTTCTTTCATAAAATATAGCACATTCATAAATCATAGAGTGAAGCAGGCAGACAATTGTTTATTCAATGTCATTTTGATATTTGAAGAATAAGCTATAATATGAATACACTGATCATATACTTCTTAGATACATAAAAATTAAGAATTTAGGGAAAAGCATAGTAAATGTAAAAGCTTTAACAAATTCGAATAGTAGCATCTCATCAGGAATTTACAATATACATAAATATGGAACATGGACTAGGACAAACATAGAGCACGTAAATCACAGAAAATTCCAGAATTATATCACTATAATAGTTATTTCTTTCTTAGGAAACATTGTATCACAGATTAAAGCAATAATATAGAAAAAGCATTAATGGAAAATATAAAATGGAAGACAGCAACTAGGAGTTGAATCAAGTGAAAAATATTGATTAAACTGAAAACAAAGAGATTATAAAATAGGTCGATATGAGATGAGATTTACACAGAAAAAGAAATTGTGAATAGAGGCGCACAGTCCTCAAGGTCATGTATTCCTTATATAGACAGATAATACAACCCTAATACACTAGCTGAAGCCACGTATGCAAGATGTAAAGAGTACATAATATACAAAATGTACAGATAAAGAAATGGGCTCAGCTTTGTTTAATTTCCTTTGGTTTGGGCTTTCTAGTTTTGGGCTTCTGTATTGCTTTAATATGTTAGGGTGAAAACAAGAACTATAATTAATACCATGATCTTTGAAGTTATAAATAGATTCAGCTATCAGTGTATCTAATAAATGTACAGTTGTACTCCAACAGCATCTCAGAAGCATGTTGCAAGTATACAACAAAGTAGTTTAGTAATCATAACAATAACAGCATAAAAATCTAGTGGTTTACATGCTTCATACGTTGAACTTGATGGTAACAATTGTGCCATTAATCTATAAAATCAGTCTTTGCCCACATGCAAAGAATGGAGGAAGGCAAGATGAAGCGAATAAGATGGCAGTTTTTCCAGAGATACAAGTGATGTTTTGATTTATCCAACCACTTGTTTTTCTCTTATCATTCACCTCTACTGTTAAAAACCTCAGTTAAAGAAAGCAGGTAGCCTTTAGCTCTTAATATTTGCCACATCTCCAATGACTTTTACATCAAACTACAAATTATGCTAGATAAAAGGACAGCATAAAAAATGCATCATAATACTCCATCTGCTATCATTGCGGCTTCAAAAATACAAATATTTGTCGCATGAATTCATATCTCATTATTTACAAGCAGATCTATTTTGCCGATCAAATGTTCTATCAACTTCCTTCAACTTACCCGAATAAATAGGGCCCCCATAGCATTAAGAGCATATCCATTAAGAAAAGTAAAATAATAATTAAGAAATTCAATACCCAACGGAAAACTAAATCAATCCAAGAATAAAAGGGCATAAAATTGAAATTTTGTTTCTCATACAATCACTAACCAATGGGCAAAGAATTCGACAATGGCAAAAGCAGCCGGTGTATCCTTCAGAACTTTACTGAAACTCGTTGCATTCAAATCAATAGCATAATCTCGATTATCATCATTTTTATTATTATCGTTCACGACCCGAAGGATCGAACGAGCTGATCCCAATGAGGAAGACGTCGAAGTCACAGTACCACAAAGCAGGCTCAAAATAAGACCAAGGCATGTATACATCCGAGACATGGAAATGATCAACCACAGACCCAGAACGCGGGAGAGATGAACCTAGCAGCAAACGATCTCCAAGCAATAGGGTTTAGTGGGTTGATTGGAAATCCGGAAGAAATTGAAATTTTTCAAAATGCTTAGGAGAGAGAAATGGATCTATTACTGTGAGTATCTTCTAGTTATCAACTTTTCGTGTATCAGGTCAAAAAAAGAAATTTCGCGTAGCTTTTGAAGCTTTTGTGATAGGAAGGGAAAGATGACCAACGGGTGCGAATTACGTTTCTTCTTCGAGATGACAGAATCAGAGGGTCCAGTTACCAAATGCCATCAAACCAAAACACCGTTGAACTTTGAAATTCCTTCAACGTTTCGTTAGAGTGCGTCTAATGCTTCTCGTATTTAAAAAGTATGGAAATATTAATGTTAAATTATACTTCTTCTATTTCAAAATATAAATATTTTTAAAAAATTAAATATTTAAAATATAAAATATTTTTAATTTTTTAAGATATAATTATTATTATTTTTTTAAAATACCCCTATTAATAATAACTTTTTATTTGTTATAAGATATTTAATAGGAATAAATTTAGAAAAATAGGATTAGTTGAAAAGTAAATAACTACTTTATTAAAAGGTGAGATTCAATTAAAATGTCATATATTTTTAAATGGAGGAAGTACACTTAATCATTTAAGTTTATACAAGATAAATTTTATTTTAATTTTTAAATTTTATAAAATATAATTTTAATCTTTTAATATTAACATTGTTCATCATACAAAAATTTTACATTAAGCTTTTAAATATCAAAAAAATATTTTTAAATATTGAGATATTCAGTATAATTTTTTAAATAACAATAATTAATTTAAAAAGTAATTATTTAAAACTAATGATATTATGGTTAAAAGGATAAAAAATATATTTTATAAAATTAAGAGATCAAATTAAAATATTATATAAAATTATGAAGCTAAAAATATATTTTAACCAAATATTAAATGATGATTAACTTTTCTATAAACATTTCTTTTTCTTTTCACCGGCAATTGCTTTACCAATTAAAAGATTAGATTTGGAACAACCTAACTTATAACACCTACCCACTTTAAAATGTTAATGAATGTGAATTTGTTCAACTTTATCTTCTTTGGTTTTTGAAATATAATCTTAAAGTGTGTTCTCCTAAATTTTTGATATAATCATGTTATCCCAATTTTATTAAAAACATTGTAGATAAGTTTTTGATACATCATGTGGACGGATTTCTTATACAAGAAGAAACTGCAAGTTAACTTTTGAAATGTCATTTGATATTAATGTATATTAAAATATTTATATTTTTTCTACATGTCAAACTTTAAATTTTTATCCTCATTATTTAAAATTTAAAATTTTATATTATTAAAAAAATTTTGGAATATAGATTAAAGAATAAAAATACTTTTGAAAATTATTAAACACGATCTCTTAATTAATAATATTTCTAAAAACTTGATAAATGATAGATCACAATGATATTTTGTAATCTATATAACTGACCTCATCTAATGAGATAAAAGTTTGTTGTTATTGTTGTTGTAACAAAATTTTAATTTTGGCCAACCATTAAGGATTGATTCAGCGTAAAAGAAAATCGTGCCTCTTTTTTGGGTCTGAACTTTGATTTTTTGGGCCATGATGCCCATCAAAACTTCATGAATGCTAACAAAAAAACAAGTTCATTGCAAGATTACACAAAAAACTACCAAAATTATAATTGTAATTGAAATATTGAAATGTAAGATTATACATTCGGTCACACGTCACAAATTAACTTCGTTTAATGATAAATCAATGAATCTGGCCATAAAAATGATGAATCATTGAATCTCTTAAATTATGTTTGGATTAATTGGCAAAAGAAAAATGTCAAGCTTGAAAATGATTGTTTTGAAACAAATCTGTCTGAAAATTATATTTTCATAAGATATTTTTATTAATATTAGATAAATAAAATAAATTTGATTTTAAAAAATTAATGAGTATATATAATATTGTTATATTTTGTTAATATACATAACTTCCTAACTCTTGAAATTTAAGACATGTTTGGTTGGACAAGAGAGGGAGGAAAATTTTTACTCTCCTCTCCCCCCAAATTGGGGGCCCCCTCCTCTCCCTTTCCACCAAACATAGCTTTAAAGGTGTGTTTGATTTAAGGGGAGGGGAGGCATGTTTGGTTCAAGAAGAGGAGAGGGACAAGTTTAAATATTATTTTGTTTGGTTTTATCTGAAGGGAATGGTTTTTAATGATCCTTTTTTTTATTTAGGAGGAAATGAGAGGAAAGGTAATAACTAATTATTATATCCCTATATATTAATTAATTTTTTCTTGTAGAAAAATAATTTTACACCTCAATTTAAATTGCATGATTTTTAAAAATTTACTCTCATCCTATCATATTGTCAATATGTAAAAAAAAATTAAACCAATAATTGTAATGATAACAATTTTTTATAAAAAAATAAATAACGAAATGTATAATCAAATTTGATGAAATGTAATTTTAAAAAAAATCTAATGAGATCAATCAAAGTTTGAGAGTGAAGTACAATCTGATATGAAAAAAGTTTTTTTAATTATAAGTATACTTAGAATATTAAAAATTAAATAAGGACAAAATAGTTAAAAAAATTAGCTTCCTTTCAAAAAAATCTCAATTTAAAGGGGAGCAATATAAAAAGTTATTTTAACTCCTTTTTCCTTCAAAATTTCTAAACCAAATGAAGGGAGGGAAGCATTTCCCCTCTCCTCCCCTCTAAAAACCCCCCAACATAAGAGAGGGGAGGAGGGGATCCCTCCAATTTGGAAGGAAGTTTTGGAGGGAAGGAAAGAAAAAATTTTAAAAATTTTTTCCTCCCTAAACCTTACCAAATGAGTAGAGGAGCTCCTCCTCTTGCCTTGTCCCATCTAAACAAGACGCTCCCTTCTCTTTATTTAAAATTTTTTCTCTTTTTTTCTTCCCTTCTCTCCAACTAAACAAACCCTAAGAGGAGTTGCATAGATTTCTTAGCTTACTTTCAAAAATGGGATTTGCATGCTTAAAAATTTTAATTTTAAAATATAAATATATACTTTAAAGTTTAAATTTAATTTAAAAATTAAAAATATTTTAATTTTAAAAGTAAAACAAAAACAAGACATTCAAACTTAGGCTTATTTTTCAAAGCTCATTAGAATCAGGCTTTAAAATTCAGTTTTTTTATAGTTGAAAAACAAGTGAATTGAACCTATAGAAGCTCGGCTCATAGATACTTAAGCCCATAAACTTGGTTACTCTAAAATTAATTATTGTTTGAAGTTTGATCCTTATATAGAAGGCTTAGAGCTATGCCGTAAGCTCTTTTTATTATTTTTATTTTTGTTTGAATTTTTAAAAATTAAAATTTTCAATTATAAATTTCACATTTTAAAAAATACAAATTGTAATAATTTAAAAATTAAAAATAAATATTATAAATTTTAATTTTAAAGTATAAACATTTATTTTAAATCTTAAATTTAATTTTGAAATTAAAAATATTTTTTTAGGGATAAAATAAAAATGGGTCCAAACGAGCCATTCGGGTCCATTTGTCAACACCTATTAGGCTAAGTTTTAAAATCCCTACTTTTTTAAAACAAAAGTGTCATTTTAAAGTTTAAAATTTTATAAAAATGAATTTCAATGAGCAGCCTATTTGGTTCTAAATTTTCATAAAAAATAACATTTTTTAGGTCCAAACTTTTATAAAAATAGACTTAATTGACCAACCTAACTCTTATTTTCAATTTTATTCCCAGTGATCCAATAAAGGGATTAGTATTTATTTTCTAATAGGAGACCTTGAATTTCAACAATGAGCATAGAACAATTTCGTTCAAGAGATCAGCAAAATTAACTGTTTTAACATGATGCATCTTATTTCTAAATCATAAAAGCTACTTCATCTTATTTTGTAAGACATTTTTAGATGTTTTGGTGTTTCAAAATGCAAGTTTTGAAAGAAATAAAATTTCATTAATTATTATTATTCCAATACTATCATTCACTCTTAATTAAGTTAATTTATATATTTAATCTTTTAATTTACACAATATTTCATTTTAAATATTTGATTTTATAAAATGTCATTTCAATCCTTTAATCTTAACACTATTAGTTTTATCAACAAAAAATTCATGTATTAAACTCTTAAATATTGACTAGACATTCTTAAATGTTAACACATTAACTTTAATTTTTTAAAAAAAGAATAATGATTGGCACAAAATAATCGTTTAGAATTAAGGGCTCATTTGGTACGCAGCACTAGCTAAGTGGGATTGGGTTTGGAATTGAGTAATACCAAGCTTTTATGTTTGTTAGGTGATAATTACAAATTTATTCTCAAACCCAATCCCATCTAGGTGGGAATACCTAATACCACCTCCCCGGCTTGGTACTGCAATTTCAATCTTGAGATTGAAATTTTCATGATTGAAATGCCCTTATCAAAAACCTACCTAGTCAGCTTACTCCTCCATCATAGCACATGGATCTCCTCCATCACCCTCAACCTTGCACGCTCCATTGAAGATGATTTCAACAACGCAAGGATGGCTATCATTGCTTGATAGGGACAGAACAGGAGCAAGGGAAGATAAAGACGAAGCCATTGTCTACCAACGGCGTCGACACAAGTGCGAACAGGAGCAGAGACGACGGAAGAGCACTGCCGCAATGTAAAGACAGGGAGGGCACAGATCGATAGCAACGCAGAGATAAGAGAGTTCATGACCTGAACGAAACTCCTTACAGTGACAGACGACAGCGACTCCAGCAGCGATGGTAATGGAAGAATGAGCTTAACAGTAACTGGCAAGGACGAATGATTGGCAGCGTGAAACAGAGAAAAGGTAGGAATCTCATTCTGAACCTCTTAGCAGCGGCAGACGTGCTCACCCCACCACGCCAATGACGTTGAGGATGGTGGAAGAGGATGGAGATTGAACGATGGAGGTGAGGGTTTCTATTCTCTCTCACTCTTCTTGCTTTGGATTGTTGGAAACTCAAGCAATAAGAAAATGAAAGACAAGGTGTGTGCGTGCTAACCTCTGACTCTCTGTTTTACTTTTTCCTTTAAGATCTGAGTTTCTCGTTCATGGGTTTTAGATCTAGGTTTCTGATTTATAGTTTGACAAGGATAGAACAGGAGTAAGTAGAGACAAAGACGGAGCCACCCTTCACCAATGATGTCGACACAGGTGCAAATAGGAGCAAAGATGGCAAAGGCTGAGCGACTCCTTGCCATCCATCGGTGCCGATAAAGCTTGCAAGCAAGAGGACGATGATGGAGAAGATGAGGGCAACATTATCTTTTAGCTATTTTTTTGGGTTAAACTTGAGTCTTTTTTTAATTCCATCTTATACCAAACATGATTTTAAAACTTATTTCTAATTCCAGTCCCAATCCCAATCCTAATCCCATAAAATTCAATACCTTATACCAAACAGGGCCTAGGAGTATTAAAATTAAAGGATTGAAAAGATATTTTACGAAATTAAGAGACTAGACTAAAAGCTTGTATAAAATTAAAAGTTCAAAAGTACAATTTAGCCCTCTTAATTATCTTCTCTCTCTAATGTTTTAAAAAAAATTTTGAGGTTATATTAAATGAAGAGTATTTTTAAAAATTCATATTTTTATTGAAAGAAAATAATATTATTAATTGTATTTAACGAGACTTCATTAATATATCCCTCCATTTAAAAATATAAGATATTTTTTAAGAGATTGAATGCTAAAAAATATAAGACATTTTTAGTCTTTTAAGATATAATAATTATTTTTTTAAGTAATCTTATTGAATAAATTGCTTTATATTTATTTTAAGATGAAAAACTCTATTAAATAGAAATAAATATAAAAAAATAATGTCAATTTAAAAATAAGTAATTACTTTATTAAAGTGAGATTTAATTAAAAATATTTTATATTTTTTAATAAAAAGAGTATAAATTTTATCAAAAAAATATCACGTTACTAAATGGGCCAGTAGGAGCATATATGATCGATTTTTTTTCGATGAACATATATGATCGATTTTGTATTAAAAATTTTTTCTTATATACTAAATAAATAAATCTATATAATTTTATTTTTTATTACAAAATCCATATAATTTTATCAAAACCATGAAAAGTATATATTATGTTACGAAAATGCCTTCTTGATGGGAAGAAATACAAATTTTTATTACAGTATTTCATACCGGGGTTATGCCAATTTTCCCTCTTAATTTTTTTGACACTAACATAAAATAAGAGATGTATAATTAAAAGCCCGAATAATAAATATATGAATTTGGCCAAAAATAAATTATGAAAAATTATATTGAAATCTCATACAAGAAAATTAATTACTAAAAGATTCATTGACAATTAAATTAAAAATGTGTTAATTCTTCTAAAAAAATAAAAAATATATGAATATTAATTAAGAAATAGGGGAAAAAGATTCAACTAGCCGTTACCCAATCTTAACTTCTAAGGCAATATTATGAAAACTGGACTGATCATTAAAATAATTGAGATATCAGTTCATGGTTCAATAGATAACCTGCGGTTCAATTGATTATAAATAAATTGATATATTTTAATTTTTAATATTATATATTTAAAGTAAAATTAAATAATCATATATAATAATAAAAATAAATATGTAAATTTCAAACAAAATAATATATAATTTTTTACATCATTTTCATCCAAAATATATATAATTATTATATATATATATTATAATTTATAATTTATAATTTTAAAATATAAACATATATACATAATTCATATATATATTTCTTGCATTTTTATTCACTCCATCATACTTATTGGATATAAATGTGTATAAATTATATTTTAAAAATATAAATTAAAAATAAAAAAATTAAAAAATAACATGCCGGTTCATTAAGTTTTTCGCCGGTTTTACCGGTTTTGAATTTGGATGCTGAGCAGCACATGAGCAGTTTCCAGGAAAAGCAGCTAAAGGTGTAACTGAACTGGTCGGTTTTTGATTTAAACGATCGAAGGCGGTCCGGTAACAGTGCTCTAAGGAGTGATCGGGCATGCCCTCTTCTAGCCGTTACGCTCCTCGCGTCTCAGCCTCAGAGCACCGAGCACAGAGCCGTTACAAAATACGCTCCTCATTTTTTCAGAGCATCGATACCCGCTCTTCTTCTTTTCTTCTTCAATACAGTTCGGTTCACTCACTCTCTTCCAGCAGCTCGATTCTCTCGTGATCTCGCCTTCTTCGAGCTAGAAAAACCAGTTCGATGATGTTCACCAAAGTTCTCTGGACGAAAGAGCCATCAACTGGATCAAAATGGATCAAGCAGGATTTTTTTCGTCATCGCTGACTCTCTCCAGGCCTCTCGTCGTCTTCAATTCTTCTGTGTCTTTCTTCCATTGGAATTCCATCACTTCTATTGATGCTTTCCATTTTTTTCTTTCAAACGTTCCAGATTTCCGTGTTCTTTTTGATTTGGGATTCTGTTTTAAATAGGGAATGGAGCTATTGCTTGCATTTTTTTTTTATACCAGAGAGACCTATGCGTTTTTTAATGAAACCAGAACCACATCTAATAGGTCTTTGCTTAAATGCTTCTAGAATGAAGTTACGTTTATTTCTTTTGTAATTTTCTACCCATATCACTTGACTTACTCTGTCCTTTTAAGCCAAATTGTTCACTTTTCTGCTTTTGCTTAATTTTGAATTCTGTAATTTTATTTTTATTTCTTCATGTGCTTTTCAAGGATATCTGGTTGAATCTTCTGGATATTGATACTATTTCTAATAATGACGCCCTAATTTGATATCCCGTTGAGCCGTCCGTTCCAATCGTTGCCTCGCTTCATTGCTCACTCCTGCCAGCACCAGCCCCAGCAATTGTCTTCGCCTCCACCCCCAGTCGCCGCCGCCACCGGTTCTCACTCCAGGTTCTGCCTCTCTACGTTCTGTCTGCTTGCTCAAGGTGCTTTTTTCCCCCCATTTACTCTTGTCGTTGCTGGTTATATGGTGCTGTTTCTTCTTCTCCGTTTGCCTGCTCTTTCTCTGCTATTTTCTATTTCCCCCTTTCCCTGCGTTCGCTCTCTGTTTCTCGGCGGTTGTTTTGGAAGAAGGATGTCCCATGTTTTCATATCTGTGTTGTGCAATCATAAGGAAAAAAAAGAAAAAAAGAAAGAGAGCCATTTTGTTTGCCTTTCGTTCATTTCTTCACTGCTTTTTACTTCTTGATATATATATATATATATATATATAATGTAAATAGTCTTGAAACTTGAAATATTTTATTGTAACTGAAACTAGTTTATTTAATATCTGAAAGTTTGGGAAATAATATAAAGCACTTTGAAGACATGAGTTCTTTTTCCTTTTCCATCGGCTATAGAGAATATCTGCAACTGATTCATATTTATTGATGTAAATTAAGGCTGCTATAGTAGAAGAATCAGCATAATCTATTGATTCATATTTGTTGTTGCAATTAGCTTTGCAACGTTCATAGGTACAGTTCCTTTTGTTTATATTTGACTTCTCCTTGAGTATATAGTGATTACATATAGATTTAATTTTTCTGACATTAAAGGAAGTTTATTTCTAATGTTATATAATTATAATATAACCAAATCTGTAATAGTTTCTATTTTCCTCTTCCCTGCATTTGCTCTCTGTTACTCAGTTGTTGATTTTGGAAGAAGGTTGGCCCAATTTTATTGTTGAGTATTGCAATCAAAAGATTTGGAATTATTTTGACAAAGATGGTAACACGACAAAGTATATATTCTTCTGGAAGCAACTTTTTGAGTATCTCGACTGTACGTTGTGGGCTTGTGGCGTGACTCCACTTAGATATTTTGATTTTCTCTCCCCTTTCAAGCCTTATCTTCTTCTGCCACCATTCCACTATTGATTTGTTGCACCCTTGAGCATTCTCAATCGAAGAATAATGGTTGTAAATGAAATGTCTACTAACAAAAACATATGCTTAGTTGAATTCATCTTTGTTACTATTGTTAATATTCTATATAATTTTGTGTACCGATTTGCTTTTCTAACATATTTGTCATGTTTACTGACATTAGTAGTTTAATTCATTTCAGATATCAACAATATGAAAGAATTCCGACAAATGTGGTGAGCGGAAACAGCGTGTTAACAAATCTTCAGAAGGTGTAGTATAATATAATTTTAATTCATTTGCAATTAAAGAAATAAAAACACCATTTTCTGTCTCTCCCTTTCCTCTAATATTTAACAAAGGCCTGCATTTTGTTGATGTTACTTTTGAAAAGATTTAAAACTGAATATACCATCTTTTTGTTGAAAATCTCTTGAAAGAGACCCCCTTGCAAAATCTTAATCATCCATATTACTTGAACCTTCTTTTTTGCTCTTTTTTCTTCTGGCTGAGAGAACCTGATATCAGTGATATCATTATCATCTATGCATTTGCTTAATTAATAGCAGATAGTATTTAAATAATGATTCCTTGATATTAATGCTAATAATTACCAAAGTTTTCCCCAAGCAATAAAAGTTTATTGTGTTTTGTGTGTAGAGCAAATTAGGGATATTTATGAGGAAGAATACTTTGTCAATATCTTGAAAAATGATGTTCGAGTGGTCAATAAGATTCCTGAGTAGCTGATAGAAAGATTTGGCAGCAACCTCTCAAGCATTCACAAATTCAGGATAAAAGCATGGTCTTCTATAGGGTACTACAAAGACGCAGTACTCCCAAGGTTGAAGAAAGGTGAGTTTATGATCACTGTGTAAGAATTTCTAATTGTAATGCTCCCTCCATTAAAAAATGTAAGCCATTTTTTGAGGAGTTGGATGTTAAAAAATGTAAGGTATTTTTAATTTTTCGAGGTGTAATTATTACCCTTTTTTTTTTAAGTGCCCTTATTGATGAATAACTTTATATTTATTGTAAAGTGTTTAATAGGGATAAATATGAAAAGATAAGGTTAGTTTAAAATAGATAACTACTTTTTGGGGTTGAGATTCGGTTAAAAATGTTTTACATTTTTGAATGGAGGGAGTATATAATAGCATGATGTGTAACTGTCAAACGATCTAAGTGGCCATGTTTTTAGAGGTAGGAGAATAAATTCATATCTCATCTCATTTTTGTTGACACTTGAAAAGAAGTCATTGTGCTGGCCCCAACCATGAAAAATATGAAAACATGTTAAGCTTTGGAAAAAATTAGTAACATTTCTTTGCCAACTGGTTAAGCTTTGGAAAAGTAGGTAATTTTACACCAGAAAGTAGAAGAATTATTAAAAGATATCTTTGCATCGTCGCATGTTATATTTGATGTTTAAAGGTTTTGTAAAAGACCATTTTAACAAAAAAAAACCTGTTTGGTTTAAAGTAAATGAACTTTTTTTCTAACCACCATACAGATGCATCAAGTTATTGGCAAAAGCACATCATGTAAGCATGTGTCACGCGTGTGTTTGTAAATTTGGTCACTTGGTCCATGTAAATATATTGGAAGAATGAAGGGAACCCTTCTCTTCTTCATCTTGGAAGATTTTTAGTCTTGTTAGGAGTTTCAAAGCTTTCTGGAAGTCACTTTTCTTATTTCATTACTTTCATGTCCCTCCTGTTGTTGTCATGACAGCAAATTTTAATAAATTTTCCTTTCAATTGTGCTGTTCAAAATTATGGTTGATGTGTTCTTCCATCTCCAGGTTGGATTGATGCTTAGGGACATGGGTTTCTCTAAGAACACAGGTATGGTATCTGTCTTTCCCTAATACAGGCATGTATATAATATTTGTGATAATAGCTGACCACACAGCCAATTAGAGAATATATATTGCCTGTTCTGTACACGTAAATCGTTGTCAATATTGTGAATGATATAGATATTCTGCTTGCTGGAGGAGATTTATTTCATGTTTCCTTAGAAAATGCTAATATATGGTAGGTAGTAATCGTAAATGCACTATTAATTGGGTTTCCCCCTAAACAGATCCAAGATTCTCCATCACTTCAATATGTGATTTTCCATTTATTCTGATTCCCATCACCTAGAAATTCTTGCTATTCTACGTAGACCATAACATTTGGCGACTCATCAAAATGTGCAGGAAACAGTTGAAGATCAGTGAATTATTTCAAAAAGATCAGGATTTTTTGCATCAAATGTTAAGAGACACAAAACTGCACAATGAGCTAGTGAGGGCTGACCAAGCCTGTGAAATAGGCCACGATCATTGAGAAGCCAAATTAGAGGCATCCTGCATTCCAATGCCCACTGTATTCTGCTGGCAATATTGGTTAGAGGATCCGGAAA
The DNA here is from genome assembly GCF_029017545.1 of Prosopis cineraria. Taxonomy (NCBI): domain Eukaryota; kingdom Viridiplantae; phylum Streptophyta; class Magnoliopsida; order Fabales; family Fabaceae; genus Prosopis; species Prosopis cineraria. The sequence goes on along the minus strand of NW_026555341.1, from coordinate 35,522,584 downwards.
GATATAAATGTGCTGAGAAAAATATGGCTGCACTACTGGAAATATTTCCCAATTTGCAGACAAAGGAAACCTTGGCTTCTGAAGAAGAGCATGCCCCTTTTAAGGCACACATTTATACTTTGCCCCAGCTGTCCACATTTATAATTGATTAATGGCTGTGTTTTTGACTTGAGTTACTTCTACAATTATTCTTCCAGAACGGCTGCGATAGACTACACTATTTGCCTTCACAACTCAAGGTGGTAACTTTCTTCATTTTCTTGTGGGCCACAGAAAATACTTATATGGTGCACATGCTCGACAATTAAGTGGAAGTTAGCATTGTCTTTTAATAATCCCAACATTGGGCATTACGGTATGTATCATGTTACTTTACTGTTTATCCTTTTTTTTTTCTTTTTAATAGTTTTATATAGCATGAATAGTTGGTATTTGAGACTACAAATTCAGCTATTTATTTTTTAATATAATCAACAAGATTAATAAAAAATGATTACGTGAAGCATTAGAATGTCGAGAGGCAGAACCACGTCAGCCCAAGGTGGCCGTCTCCCCACTTCAGCCCCTCATTTCAAGCATGTTGCCCGCCTCCCCCACTTCAGCCCCACATACACCCCTCATTTTATTTTTTAACAATTATCTTCGTGGTAAAAGAGAATAATTATTTATATTATACATATTATACTTTTTAGTTAAAATATTATAATTTTATAATATTATAAAATGTTATAGATTAGTTTTTCTTAACTTTTTATGATTTTAATTTATAGGATTAGTTTAAACATGTCAAATATTTAATCTTTTTCAAATTTACACATTACTATATCTATCCAAATATTCAAAATGTGATAATATATGAAACGTATCAAAAATATAAACCTTCAGTAATTCTTTATCAAAATTAATAATGTATCAGATTTTTTTCCTTAAAAATTACATGACATATAGTTTCGGTTTGTATCATTTTTAATTTCTTACAAATAATGCATAATCATACAAATTTTATTATTTAACAATTATAAATTTATAAAATATTTTAAGAATATTAATTGATATAAATTCTCAATATAATTTATAAATATATTTTTAAAAAAATTAGCCATCCCAACCTTGAGAAAACTATATGTTTATTGAACATATAACGTTGTATTGAACCTATATGTAAATATTTTTGAACCTAAGACAGAGAAAACGGTGTGCGGAAGTTTGAGGCTAACAGTCTAACCTATTTAGGATTTCTTTGGCTTTGTCTTAGATTATCCGAATTGTCTTCCAATCATGATGGTATTTTCCTGTGATTTCATGGTTTCCTATGGCTCGGGTTATATTGGCTGGCTTAGAATTTTGTTTGGCTAGGTAGTAGATTTCGCATTTCCTGGCGAATTCTTTCAAGGCTTTTTCTCTTTCGAGAGGGATTTTATTCATAAGAAAAGGATGTTGCTTTCAACCTAAAGGTTTAGTAGTTGAGTTTTTGGTTGATGCTTTTCTTCTTTGGCTTAGGCTTGTTTTTTATGGGTTTTACGTTTTCTAAAAGGGTAAAAGTTCTTGGATATGTTGGCAGTCTAGGCTCTTGGCTACTACTGGTGGTTGGTGTGTCCCACTTGACTAGAATGCTTTGATCGTTTGGATCTTGGCTTTTGGGTCGTTTTTGGTTTTCTATGTAGGCTTGGACTGGATCCTTCCAATTGCAATTCAAATGATAGTTTAAAGAGAGCTGGTAAATGTTGTCTAGGTTATTGTCTTCACAGATTTGGGCTAGGTGTATACTTCTAAATAATACAAAAGTATTATTTTATAAGCTAGGCTCATCTAATGAGTTTCAGGGTGAATTTGAATTTGTCTATGTTTTTTGCTATTTTTGAGATCCTTTCCTTTTTGGAAGAAGAAGACTCAAGGGTTTGTCCTCGGGTAGATATGCTAGAGTTTGGTAGTTCAATCTTAAGAGGTTCTCTAAATGAGAGGGTTCTTCTATCATCTTGGATGATTCGACTATATATCGGTTGTCGCATAAGGGTTTTCCTTTTGGGTTCATTCAGGTGAATCAAGGGTTTGAAGAGTTTGTCTATACAGATCTTGTTGTCATTTTTGAAAGTTATGCTATGGTGACTATTGGTAAGGGCGTAGTTGATTTTGTAGGTGACTGAAAATGGATGATTACCAGGGTTCATCAGGTTGGTTCTACAGAGTTTGTACTAGAGGGTTATGCTTTGGGAATGGTCTCAGTCTTGGAGACAGATTCCATTCTGAATGTTAAGATCAAACTTGATCTTTCCTTCAGAAAGGTTTCCAGATCCTTTGGCTATGATGCTTTCGAAAAGGTTTCGGATCCTATCATCTCTGAGTTCGAGTTCTATAGGGGTGTCTATTCCTTCGGTGAAGTGCTTTTAAGAATGATTTGCATGGTTGAGGCATGAATCCAGGCTATCTTTGAGGCTTTGGTTTTTTTCTATTTTCTGGAGTCTTTCTGAGATGATTTGGACATTAATAATGGGTATGTTACCTTTGGTTTGTTTAATAGGAATGGGTTCTTCACCATACATAATACCATAAAAGATGATATTATTATGGTTAAGGATACCATAGAGCTTCTTCATGGCTGGGATGCTGAAATTATAGGTTTCAGACAGACTAAAGTTGGAGTTCCGGATCTTGGATCGGTCTACAAGGATATCAGTAAAGAATGATGATGCAGATTCATGGTATACAACAGGTATAATATCTTCAGATGATTCAGGATATAAATCAGAGGATTTAGAATGCATTGTAGGAAAGAAGGTCACCACCCGAATCATAGGATTAAAAGAAGTCCTTTGAATGATCTATAAGGATATGAAGGATGCCTTAGGATTCGTTCTATTCAACATCAACATAGAAGCCACTCCAGAAGGAATCTGTAGTGATAACCCTTTAGATTCAACTAATGGAATGGAAGTCACCATTAGGTTAAAAGACCTAAAAAAGGAAGTCAATGTCCTAAATAGAATCCCCTATTCTGTTAGAGATGTGGAAGAATTCACCAAAGAATGCCAAGACTTGCTTGAAAAAGGAATTATTAGGCCAAGTCACAGTCCACATTCTGCACCCGCATTTTATGTTAAAAATCACAATGAAGTCAAAAGAGGAAAATGTAGAATGGTCATAAACTATAAAGAGATGAACCTTGCTATGATTGGAGACTCTTATAAACTCCTGAGAAAGGACTACATACTTGAGAAAATCAAGGGATGTAGATGGTTCTTAACTCTAGACGCCAAATCTAGATACTGGCAGTTTAGACTCTTAAAAGAAACTTAGCCACTAACCACATTCTCCTGTCCACCTCAGAAGCATTATGAATGGAATGTTCTTCCATTTAGACTCAAATAGGCACCCTCAATCTTTCAGAGATTCATGGATAATAATCTTATGGGTTTAGAATCTTTTTGCCTTGCATACATTGACGATATTCTTGTTTTTTACTAAAGACTCACAGGAAGACCATTATGATAAACTCTTATCTGTACTAACACGATGCAGGAAAAAAGGACTCATCATTTCAAAACCCAAATGCAAAATCTGTCAAGAAGAAGTTGAATATCTTGGACTTAAAATATCTAAAGATGGTCAACTTGATCTTGCTAGTCACATATCTGAAAAACTTCAAAGTTTTCCCTCTGAAATCTCAGACAGGAAACAACTTTAAAGGTTTTTAGGTTGTTTGAATTATATAGCAGACTGGGGATTTATAAAAAATCTAGCCAAAGAAAGATGAAATCTTCAAAAGAAACTTTCTGATAAAATCCCTTGGAAATGGACACAGGAAGATACTGAACTGGTTCAGAAAATTCAAGAATCAGTACAGAATCTACCTAATCTGCACAACCCAACAGAGAATGACTACATACTAGTCGAAACCGATGCTTCGAAAGAAGTATGGGCAAGCTGTATGTTGGCATTACCTGATGGAAAACACACACTTGGGCTAGACAAGTATGGAAATCCAATTTCTGAAAAATGCACAGAAGTCAAGCATAATCCATTGGATAATGCTAGCACAGAAGCCTGCACTGAAGTCTTGAACAGTTGCCGGATGTTATCATCATCCAACAGAGAGATTTCTTGAGAGTATAAACATAGTATTTGACTATGTTGATATACCTCAGGAACATTCTCGAAAACTGAACAAAACTACACGATTCAGGAACTCGAAACATTAGCCTGTCTATGTGTACTCGAAAAATGGAAGTTGGATCTTTTTCAAACAAGATTCAAACTCCGAACTGATTCTAAATATGTTACAGGATTCTGGAGATACAAATCACAGGAAGACTATGGCAAAGGAAGACTCATTCGGTGGCAACTCAAACTCCATCAATTCCAGCCATATATATCCTACATCAAATCCGAAAACAATTGTTTTGCTGATACATTAACTTGAGAATGGAAGCCGTAATCAAACAAATGCAGAGCACTCTAAAGCAGAAATAGAATCAAAAGAAGTAGATTCTGGAGACATTGCGAAAAATCAAAGCCGAAGAAAAGGAGCTCTTCACCACTACGAGAATTCTCGCTGAAAACTGCCATGTCAGCATCCTAGAAGAATTCAAGGAAGAATGTGCAGAGCCAAAAGAAACCCCTTTAGAACCCAAGAAGCTTACTTGGGCCAAAGAAGTCGAAAAAGAAGAAGAAGCCCAAGCTCAGAAGCAAAAAGAAGCCTAAGAAGAAGTCTCTAGGAAAAAGAAGTACTATGTCATCTTCACTGGATCCTTCAAAGGAGTCTATTCAGACTGGTCCATTGCAGCCCAACACATCAATGGAAAAAATGTAATTCACAAGAGTTACAATAGTCTGAAAGAAGCCCAAGATGCATTTAAGCAGGAAGGATTCAAAACTGTAGCCACAGACTCTCTACCGGCCAAAACCATAAACCGAAAGACGTTACTTGAACGAGTACCCCCAAGAACTCCAATCAAAGTCACTGACATTCCAACCTTTTCTGAGAGGGTGGAAATGAAGAAGGTTTCCGAACCAAAATTCAAACGCTATTGGGATTCTATTATTAATTATGGAGAATTGCAAACAACCATGAGTTTCTACCCCAAGAACTGTGGTCAAGACCTCCCAAAAGTAGTCTTCCTCGTAGGAGCAACACCCATCACAGTATCCGACTACTTCCAGCATGGATTAATTGATACTATTTACTTTAATCTAAATATGATCAGTGAATTCCTGTTACGACTCCAACAAGCACTCAAGGCATATGATAAAAACTTTGGAAAAGGCCGTGAACTCTTTTTAAGAACCTGCAGCAGTTACCTTGTGTTTAAAGATGTTTCAGTTTTAGTTTCATCGTTATGTATAGGATTTTTGGGCGTTAATGGAGCCATCAACTATCCTTGTAGAGATGAATTTCCAAAAATCGTCCCTACACCAAAACTCTTTACAAAAACACTCTCAGGCACACACAACGCCTCTCGCCAAGTAGGAGTCCCAGGAAAGAAAATGGATGTCAAAGTCGCCTACTACAGTCCAACCATTATCATCTATAGACACATCAACAGGCAAATAACTAAGGAAGAATCCAACTTTTTTGCCAAATTCGAAGAACCCTTCGAAACCATGAAAGGAATCTTGGCCCCACTTCTTCTGGAAATCAACCAAGAACTCTGCTCATTGCTGTAGCCTTTTGAAAATCACTTTTGTGATTATTGCCCGAATAGTAAAGACGCAGGAGAAGACGACATCATTTACGAAGAACCCGAGGCTACCAACACCTAAAAATGGGACCCACGCACCGAAAGCAGAAGACAGGAGCACATGGAGAAGTCAGAAAGTGGCTGTCGACACCCACTTTTTACTATTACAACAACTCTTTCCAGCTGTAGTCTTTACTTTTGCAATAATGTAAGGGTAATAGGGGAAATGTAAGAGTCCGAAGCCCTTTCTATGAGTCTATAAATAGCAAGCGAATGCCCAAGACTCGGGGAAATTGGAAAAGATTGAGAGTTGTAGCTTGGAAGCTCAGCTTAAGGTCGAGACGATTGTCTCCCTTCCCTAGCCTTGAGGTAATACTTTGGAGGGTTGTTGAGTATGGGTAGCTATACTCTGTTTAGTCTTGAGTACTCTTTATCCTTTCACTCTTTATTCCTTGTAATCTTGTTTTAATCTTGTACTCTTTATGTTCTTTGTAATCTTTTATCATTAAATAAAATTTGTGTGTTTATCATGAATTCTGCCCTTGCAATGCATTCTAAATCCTTTGATTTATATCTTGAATCATCTGAAGATATTATACCTGTTGCATACCATGAATCTGCATCATCATTCTTTACTGATATCCTTGTAGACCGATCCAAGATCCGAAACTCCAACTTTAATCTGTCTGAAACCTATAATTTCAGCATCCCAACCATGAAGAAGCTCTGTGGTATCCTTAACTGTAATAATGTCATCTTTTATGGTATTATGTATGGTGAAGAACCCATTCCTATTGAACAAACCAAAGGTAATGTAGTCATACCCGTTATTAATGTCCAAACCATCTTAGAAAGACTCCAGAAAATAGAAAAAAACTAAAGCCTCAAAGATAGCCTGGATTCATGTCTCAACCATGCAAATCATTCTCAAAAGCACTTCACCGAAGGAATAGACACCCCTATAGAACTCAAACTCAGAGATGATAGGATCCGAAACCTTTCTGAAAGCATCTTAGCCAAAGGATCTGGAAACCTTTCTGAAGGAAAGATCAAGTTTGATCTTAACATTCAAAATGGAATCTGTCTCCAAGACTGAGACCATTCCCAAAGCATAACCCTTGGTACAAACTCTGTAGAACCAACCTGATGAACCCTGGTAATCATCCATTCTCAGTCACCTACAAAATCAACTACGTCCTTACCAATAGTCACCATAGCATAACTTTCAAAAATGACAACAAGATCTGTATAGACAAACTCTTCAAACCCTTGATTCACCTAGATGAACCCAAAAGGAAAACCCTTATGCGACAACTGACACATAGTCGAATCATCCAAGACGACAGAAGAACCCTCTCATTTAGAGAACCTTTTAAGATTGAACTACCAAACTCTAGCATATCTGCCCATAGACAAGCCCCTGAGTCTTCTTCTTCCAAAAAGGAAAGGATCTCAAAAATAGCAAAAAACATAGGCGAATTCAAATCCACCCTGAAACTCATTAGATGAGCCTAGCTTATAAAATAATACTTTTGTATTGTTTAATAAGAATATGGCTGACCATCCTTACCCATCTAGCCAAGAAAGATACCTTAAAGAATTAGTTAGAAGTATACACCTAGCCTAAATCTGTGAAGACAATAACCTAGACAACATTTACCAGCTCTCTCTAAACTACCATTTGAATTGCAACTGGAAGGATCCAGTCCAAGCCTACATAGAAAACCAAAAGCGACCCAAAAGCCAAGATCCAAAAAATCGAAGCATTGTAGTCAATTGGGACACACCAACCACCGATAGTAGCCAAGAGCCTAGACAGCCAACATATCTAGGAACTTTCACCCTTTCAAAAAACGTAAAACTCATAAAAAACAAGCCTAAGCCAAAGAAGAAAAGCATCAACCAAAACTCAACTACCAAACCTTTAGGTTGAAAGCACCATCCTTTTCTGATGAATAAAATCCATCTCGAAAGAGAAAAAACCTTGAAAGAATCCGCCAGGAAATGCGAAATCTACTACCTAGCCAAACAAAATTCAAAGCCAGCCAATGTAACCCGAAATCAAAAGCTTTGGTTTTGTGACATCCCTATAATGATTGCACATTCATTTCCTTCCCCCGGTAACACAAAATATTGATAAATAGAAACAACTTCAGAAAAGATAATAGTTTTTTAATCATTGTATAAACTAGAATGTTGAAAAGTTCCCTCTTTATGACTAATTTTCAAATGGAAAACTCTTAAACTTGGTGGCTTTCTCTTCGCTATATTTCTTACATTGTTGATCGACATGTTAGAATCAAAGGCCAACGGTGCCTTGATGATACAAAGGATACTAGTTAGTTTTATTTTTCTATACATCTCTTATTATTCTAATAGCAATGACCACTGTAATCCTTGATACCTTCACTTCAAGCTGTTCGAGTAAAGCATATGTGTGCATTTCTTATATTGTTGATCAGCATTCTAAAATCAATCAAGGTTACATTTATGCAAAGCCATCGGTGGGCTGAATCAATAAAGAAAACCAATTAGTTTCATTTTTTACACATCTCTTGTTTTTCTAACCGCCAATGACCATTGTGATCCTTGACATCTCCACTGGAAGCTATTCCAATAAAGCATATGTATATATTTCTTATATTGATGATCAGTGTCCTATAATCAAATGGGGTTACATTTATGTAGAGGCCAACAAGTGGCCTAAATCAACAAAGAACACTAGTTAGTTTCATTTTTTTATTTATCTCTTGTTTGTCTAACAACCAATGACAACTATGATCCTTGATATCTCCATTAGAAGTTGTTCCATTAAAGAATATGCATATATTTTTTATATTGTAGATTGGTGTACCAAAATCAAATGAAGTTTCTTTTATGTAGAGGCCAATAATGGCTTGAATTAATAAAGGACACTAGTTAGTTTCATTTTTCTATGGATCTCTTGTTTTCCTAGTAGCCAATGACCACAATAATCCTTGATACCTTCACTAGAAACTATTCTAATAAAGCATATGTATATATTGCTTATATTATTGATCAACATCCCAGAATCAAATAGGGTTACATTTATGCAAAGGCTAACAATGGCTAGAATCAACAAAGAACACTTGTAAGGTTCATTATTTTATGCATTTCTAGTTTGTTTAACAGCCAATGACCATTGTGACCCTTGATACCTCCATTGGGAATTGTTTCAATAAAGCATATGTATATATTACTATTGTTGATCAACGTCTCAAAGTCAAATAGGGTTACATTTATGCAAAGGTAAATGGTAGCTTGAATCAATAAAGGACACTAGTTATTTTCATTTTTATGCATCTCTTGTTTTTCTAATTGCTAATGACCAATGTGATCCAAATACCTCAATTGGAAGCTGTTCCAAAAAAACATATGTATATATTTCTTATATTGTTGATCAACGTCCTAGAATCAAACAAGGTTACATTTATGCAGGGGCTAACAGTGGCTTGAATCAATAAAGGACAGTAGTTAGTTTTATTTTTATATGTATCTCTTGATTTTCTAACAGCCAAGGACCATTGTGATTCTAGATACCTTTACTGGAAGCTGTTCCAATAAATCATGTGTGTATATTTCTTAATCGATGTACCAGAATTAAATAAGTTTACATTTATGTAAAGGCCAATTGTGCCTTGAATCAACAAAGTATGCCAGTTAGTTTAATTTTCCCCGCATCTCTTGTTCTTCTAACAGCTAATAACCATTGTGATCCTTGGTTTATCTATTGGAAGCTGTTCCAGTGAAGCATTTGTATATATTTCTTATGTTATTGATTGATGTCTAGAATCAAATGGTGTTACATTTATATAGAGGCTAATGGTGCCTTGAAGAAACAAAGGACATCGGTTAGTTTTATTTTTCTCTACATCTCTCATTCTTTTAACAGTAAATGACCATTGTGATCCCTGATACCTCCAATGAACGTTGTTCTAATAAACCATATGTATATGTTTCTTATATTGTTGACAGGTTTACATTTATATAGAGGCCAATAGTGGTCTAAATTAACAAAGGACACTAGTTAGTTTCATTTTTTTATGCATATCTTGTTTTGCTAATAGCCAGTGACCATTGTGATCCCTAATACCTAATACCTTAGTTGAAAACTGTTCCTATAAAGCATATGTATATATTTCTTATGTTGTTGATTTGCATCTCTTTTTTCCTAATAGCCAATGACAACCGTGATTTCTAACCTCTACTAGAGCCTATTCTAATGAATTTTTTTAATTGTTGATCGAAGTGCTAGAATTGAATGGGGTTACATACATGCAAAGGCTAATGGCATCTTGAATCAACAAAGGATACTAGTTAGTTTCATTTTTCTATGCATATCTTTCCTTTTTTAAATAGCCAATGACCACTGTGATCTTTGATGCCTCTACTGGAAGCTATCATTAAAGTATATGTTTATATTTTATATATTGATCATTGTACTTAAATCAAAAAGCATTACATTTATGTCGAGGCCAACGATGGCTTGAATCAATAAATGGCACTAGTTAGTTGTATAGGGATTTAATTATATTTGGAAAAAAACTCAAATACTTAATGTGCTTATTTCCAATTAAATCATGATACATTGATCTTTTATAGATTATTTATTGTATAATAAATTCTTGTTATCCATTTCAATAGCATATTAAGATCCACTTGTCATGATTTCATTGGATATAAATATATTAAATATATAAGGTTAAGTATACAAGTCTTGTACTTTATATTTTTAAGTTTTGGATTATCAATTTATAAGCAGTTTGACTAGATTCTATTGGGAACTTAATTATTATTAGGGTTACTAGGTGAAGTTATAGAAACCTTGTCTCAATTGAATATTTTATATCATCTTTTGGAATTCTTTTCAAAAGCAATCTTTGTTTGTTTGGTTAGGTTCGACAAATTTCTTCATGCTATTATTATGCTACAATATGGAAAAGGTTGTGAAACAAATAAAAGAAGACTATAATTGTGCAAGACTTTTTTTTTTTTTCAAGAGAAAAGTTTAGTTTAAAGCTTAAAGTGGTATTGTCCCTGACTACATTAGGGACTTGCATGTGTCTAATCATTAAAGTCTAAAATGGGATTGACACTAATTGCAAAACATGAAACTGCACCTTATTGTAAGAGGAACTTGTGTGTATCCCATCATTGAAGCTTAAAATATGACTAGCTCTAATTGCATAAGTAAGGACTTGATGTTTCATCTTTACTATGTGGATCTATATATGCGGGCTGTGAAAAGTATAACATATAAAGTTAACGTAGGAATAACCAATAAACTTAAATAATTTTCAATTAAAATACTTCTTCCAGTCTAAAATATAAGCATTTTTCCTTTGTTAATTTTGGTTCAAAACAAAAGAAATCTAATACATGTAAAAAAATTTCATTTTACCCTTTATATTTATTAACCTAGATATTTGTGTAAATGTATTTTTTATTCATCATATATAGTGCATTGATAATTGGGACTAAATAATATACATTTTTATGAGAATAATTGGCATACATGTTTTTCCCAAAAATTGCTTCTATTTTAGAGTGGAGCGAGTGTAGTGTCTTTTACGGTTTCTCTGATTTGTTTTCTCTCCCGTTTCTAGCCCTCATTGTAGAAGTAGAAATTGTGTTTGTGGCATATTCTATATGGAGAACTTATGGAGTGATGAAGAGATTATGAGTCAACTTGAGTCAATGTGTTGTCCTCCACTCCCCATCGCCCATTTATTCATCCCTTTTTTTTTTGAGCAGCCAGTTGCTCTTCATTCTTAACATGAGAACATTACAAATACCGATAGGAGAAAAATGAGGGGTAAATAGAGGTAAAAATTAGAAATTATTGGGATAGAACAAACTAGCAATAAGTAATTAAATGACTAAATCCTAAAGTAATTTGGGTTAACCATATGTGCAAGCGTGCCATGCCATCATTGTGATAGTGTCAAATGGAAGAAATTTTTTTATTATATTTCAAAAAATAGAGGACGGATAAATAAATTTTAGGGAATAAAAAATAAAGTAAAATTAATGAAAATGACTAAAACCATATCTTATCTCAATAAAATATGTATTATAATTATAATTAAATCCTAGCTGTTTGAAGGTACATTGATTAATTCAAAGATGGCCAATTTCTTATAGGTTCCCATTGAAGCAAATGAAAGGGCGCATTATTTCAAAATTGGTTCCTTGTATAGTTTGTCTTTTGATTCTTTTATTCTTTTTTAATTTTTTGGTGTCAAATTGAATTTAATTTTGAGTAAATTAGCTGAATGACTTTAAAAAATATAATTCTCATAAATTATAAATGAGATTTTTAAATATTTTAAAATATGGCTCATTCATAAAATTTATTAGATGTGATTTTTCTTTTTCGTCGTCAGAATAAATACATTATTAAAACATAATATATCTCCTGTAACTAATTTTTAATTGACTGAATTGTACATTCACAATTGTTCTTTCACAGTAGAGGAGGGAAGTCTTATATATGTCAATACTTTTCTTCTCGCCGTCTCTGTTTTTTCCTAGTATATTACGAAATTAAAATTTGACATTGAAGACTAAACTTCATCATTAGATTCTGCATTCTACATTGCATAGTTTAAGATTCAAATTGAAAATGTCTTGTATTTTTTTTTTTGAAAGTTAAAGAGTATTATCTATCATCGAATTTTTATCATCTTCATTTATTTGGGTAATATCTTCACTGAATTAATAAATCATTTGTTCATAATCTATTATCTGTTTTCATTAATCATGAAATTTATTTGCATTACTAACAGAAAACAAATATTATTCTTTCATTGTTCATAATTTTTTATTTTATTATTTTTGGTATTTAATTTTTTGTGATAAATTAAGATGTCTAGAATTTTTTTACAAATCTAGTTTAATCTATTTTAGGCAAATGCCTATGTTATTTTTGTGTTTTTAATTTATGATAGTATATCAGTTATATACAATAATATGTCACTGTTATACTCTTGCGAATCAACATAACTAGACAATTAAACATAAATTTGTTTATTATTAATATGTAATCATATATAAATGATGTAGGATGCATATTAGTAACACGAAAATACATAATCATTTTCCAAAATGGATCAAACATAGTTTGCAAAAAATTCTGTAGCTATATTTCCTTGCCAACATGCTTTGTTCCATCAAGTGTTGTTGATGTCTCTAGCCCCATGTTTGTCTCTCACTATCGTGATTGTGGCTCATTCACACTGCTCTGCTTTCTTCCATCTTCGAGTTTGATCTACTTATTTCTACTATCATGACTATAGCTCGCATTTATCTCTTTCATTTGTTTGATTTCTTACATTTTGAGTTTGTTCTAATATTTGCAAAAAGTAGAGTGTTATAATTCTAAAAGAACAATTTTATAAATTACATATCAACTAAATATTAAAAAATTCATTTTTAAAATTTAAAAAATGATAAGCTATTTCTTTTATTTGGTCATATGGTATGGGCTATGTGTGATTTTTTTGTCGATTAATTACATAATGATCTGCATGATATTTTTGAATTATTTCTTACTCTATTTTTAATACATAGATTAAGAAATATAACTAACATGTTAAAATTATTTTTAAATTTTCTAATAGAGTATGTCATTAATTTATTTCATCCTCTCCCCTTAATTAACACTCTTATTCCATAATTAAATTTAATGAAAATGTTGTTTTAAACAATTTAAATGGCAGAGAAATCAAAACAACTATTTTTCTTCTTCATCATTTTATTCTGGCTTCCGCCAATTCATCAAAAAAAAAAAAAAAACTGTATTAGGAGTAGCAAAATGGCCAATTTCTCATAGGTTCCCATTGAAGCAAATGTTGGTTCCTTGTATAGTTTGTCTTTTGATCCTTTTATTCTTTTTTAATTTTTTGGGTCATGTTGACTTTAAATTTTTTGTCGATTAATTACATAAGTATTAGTGTCACTAAGCATTTTTTTTTTATTAGCTAGCTAGTGTTGGTCCAATATGTAAAAGTGAGACAGTTAAAAAAAAGTCACTAGCACTTATCATTAAAAAAAAATCAGTAGCACTAAATTCTTCCTTTTCACTAATGCTCTTATTAATAATTATATTGTGGAGAAAGATTATATAAGAAAAAGCATTAAAATTAAAATAATTAAGACAGATTGACCTTTTTTTTTTCTAATTAACAAGGGAAACAAGACAAAAGGTAAGATGGATTGATTTTAATTGGAAGGTAACATTAGAAAGTAGTCATACTTTTTTTTATCATTTTAATGATATTAACTAATACTCTATCTGGATTACAATATAAGTTATAGTTAATTAATTTACAATTTATGAATAATATTAGTTAAAATTTTAAATTCGTAAAAATGTTCGCATCTTTTCATTTATACCCTTATTGAATATCTTATATAAAAGCCTTGATAATAGTAATTAAAATTTTAATGTATGATTTTTTTTAAAGAATAACAAAAGAAGTAGAGGTATAGCTAAAAAAAGAAATATAAAAGTTATCAAATATTTTATATTTTGGACCAAATAATGTTAAAAAATGTTTTATATTATAATTCAAAGAGAGTATTAACTAATTTTAACTACTTTTATTAATTCTCATAAAATTAGTAAAAAGTAAGTTATGTATTATGGATCGAGCATATCATTTTTTTTTGTTATTATCCACATACATCTTCCTATTAAAAATAATCTTATTGAAGATACCATCAAATACTAAATATAAGCATATTTTTCATCTAAAATTTAAACCTTAATTTATTGTGTTGTGATAAAATAATTCCTTTTATATTAGATTCAATTTTCATTCATTATATTGAGTATATCATTGTCAACAGTTACACAAAATAATGATTGAGAAAGAACAAAGGCAGTGAGATCCCTCTCTTTTGATGAAGAATTTCTCACCATTAATAATGACTCATCATTATAAATAAATGAAGGATAAGATTTGGGATGGACTTCTTAGTGATGAGAGTGCATGGCTTGATGACACTTGTAAGTGATGTACCCCCTTATCAGATTCGGAACGAATCCCGTACGAGCAAAAGGGATTTATATTTTTATTTTATTATAGATAAAATCTGAAACCTTAAACTCATTAAATTAAATGTATAATTTTTTTCAATTTTAAAAAAACGTAATATAAATATTACTGTTAATAAAATTAATTTTAATAATTAATTGATTAAAAATGACAAAAAAATTAAAAAGATTCAAAAATTACAAACAAAGATCCAATAAATACAGAAAATAACCAAATTTTTTTTATTAATCCTTGTTCTAATTTTTGATCTGATTTTCTTTTATTTTTTAATTAATAATTAAAGTTAATTTTTATTAATGATGGGGGCTACTATCAAGTTAGATTGTATTATTTTTAAAAGTTAAAAGGGAACATTGTACATTTAATAAGTTTAGGATTTTAAATATTTTTAAATATATAGTTTAAGAGCCTATTTACTCTTTTACTCTTAAATATTCATAACTAAAAAAGCTGAATAAAAATGAAGAAAACAGGCTTATAGAAGAAGAAGACATGAGCAGACTATACACTATTTGTCATATTATTATCATCATTTAATCATACCTGTCCTTTTATTATTACCAAATAGATAGATAGATATAGGTCATCACACATACACTATCTAGCTATTTATAAATTGTAAATCATTTCAAATTTCGTATAATGTTAAAAAGTGTGTCTAATTTTATCAACATATAAATCTTTAGAAGATTATAAAATTTTGATGCTCTAAATCTACAGTGATGGCATATATGATAAACTAAAAGAAAGTATTATAATATGGATTAATTTTGCTCCTTTGGTGGCTTGAATCATCATGACATGTTTTTTCCCCAAAAATAGCAGATCAACAAATAGAAATTTTGATGCCATAGTCGACAAATTTGTTGCCAGGTAGGCATGTAGTTGGCAGTATGGATTTCTGCCTAAAAAGTAATCCTGAGCCACAAATCGTGTGTGTATCTATGTATGTTGTACTCATTCCACTTGAAAGCTGCCGATGAATCAATTCATGACATCTCATTTTTCATATTTACTTTTTTTATTATAAAAGTACTTTCACATAGCTATGTGCATGATTGAACCAAATTTAAATATAGTCGGGTCTAATTAAAAGTGGTTATTTCTCTCATTTTCTGTTCATTAGTATTATGGTAAAAGCATATTAGATAGTGGGGGAAAAAAGCTTTCTTAATTAGGCGCACATTTATTTAAGATTAAAAATAAGTAATTTTTAGATAGTTTAGAGATTTTATAAAAAAAATTTATTTTGTAGAGATAAAAAAACACAAAATAATTTTTTTTAAAAAAATAAGTTATTCTTTCATGAAATAATCTAAAACAAACTGGCTCATAATAAAACTCATGAAATATATTTTTTAAAAAAATAAATGATTTTTTCATGAAAATAACTAAAACAAATGGGCCCTAGATCTGAGACAAGTAATAATAACTGCTGAAATTTGAAATTACTCTAGCTTCTTGGTAAGATTTATTTATAAATACTCACTTTTCACGTAAAAAAACCTCAAGAGAAAATCCCTACTACTTTTCATAAAGAAAATGCATAAGATCAGGAAACTACATCCAAAACATGAGGTGAAGTGGGTGTTAAGTAAATTTTCAAACTAATTAAAACTTTTCTCAAGATTTAATTGAAACATATGGTGCAACAAGAAATTTATCAAATAAGTTTGCAATAATTTCAAATACTTTTGTGGCAAAGATCTTGAAAAGCTTTTACAAGATATCCTTAAACTCTTGAAAACTAAAATAAATATTGAAGATAAAATCAGTTTGTCAAAATATTGTCCATGAAGTAAAGTAAATGATAGTTTATAAACAAAGAACCAAGAGAGTGTGCAAGAATGTAATAATGAGCTGAATATAAGGAGTATGGATACATATTCTGGAGAAAGAATTTATCCAAGTTTAGTCCAATCACTTACCTATGTTCAGTTCTCAAAATACTTTTGAAATTTCCTTTCTAAGAACACAAATTTCAATAGATGCTTGCTGCTATAGTACAAATCATAAATTTGATTTAACTACTTGTAAATCACTACAAGTTTCTCACTATACCGATGAGTATCTTACACAAGAGAACAACCTCACTTGTCTACAAGGAAGTCTCTTTCTTACTCTTTTCACCTTCATCGAGAAAACTTTTCTTTGTATAAAGATAAGGGAACAATTTCCTTAATTCACGATGAAGGTGTTTTCCTAAAGATTTTTCTCTCAAAGAGATAATAAGAATAGTTTGGGCATGCTTTAAAAAACTCTCAAGAGAGTAGTTAATACATGTAAAGCCTATAAACTGATGAGAGTAAGTTTCACATAGAAATGAATGCAATTAGGTAAGAATTCAATGATATGGGATTCAATACATGTTCAATCACTACCCACTCACTTAAATGATGTCTTATTTATAGTTTAGATTAAAAGAGATGTTAGAAATACTCAGGATAAGTGAAATGGCTGTTGAAGATGTCTAAAAGTAAAGTTTACAAGAAAAAGCATTTATTCTACGAAGTGCATTAAATGCTTGTTAGAATATCATTCACGCATCGATGAGTAAGGGAACATTTGTGGATTAACTTAAGGCTTAATGATCTGGTTCACTTTAGTTTAGTTCAAGTGTGATTATGATTCAAGTATGTTTTAGAGTTCAGAAACTCCTAACTTCTACTGTGAGATCATACACGTGTGGGTAGAACTGAATTAAGCATGGATTGGAATGTGCTCACTATGATTCAAATCACGATTGAGTCACTTTTGAATTAATCTTGAATTATATTGTTAAGGCTTAAGATTCTCTAGATCAGGCTTAAAAGAAACTAGGTGTAAGAACTCATTTAAGTACGGATCATTAGGGTGTCACGCGCGGATTAAGGAACATTTCAAGCTTGTATAAGGATAATTTAAGCATGAATAAAATACTAACTCAAACAAAAATTAGTTAATAGAAGCAAGTATAAGTTTAATGACTTATTCAAGTATGATCTCAATCTAGAGTCAACCATGATGTAGACAAGACTTGCCTTTACAAATGGCTTAAGCACAAGTAAGACCAGTCTAGGACACACGTGGATTGACCTACAATGTTGAGCAATGCTTCTAAAGTCTAATTCAAGTGATTTTTAGTTCTAACTCAAGCTTGAATTGGATGCATTAAATCTTATAGTGCACAAGGAAGGTTGATTCACACATGTGCTCATGATAGAACAAGCATGGATAAGACATTTTAGCATAGACGCATTTTAAATGTTTGACAATGAATATCTATGATATTATGAGCTTAAGACAATTTAATAGATGCATTCTTACCATTCATTTAATGATTTTACTTTCAATAGTTTTCACAATATATTCTAAGAGAATAAATAAAAGGTTATTAAACCTATAAAGTCAAAGTCTTCTCTTTTTCTTCATGCTTTTGGAGGTTTTATCACTTAATCATTATAAATCTTGATCTGTATAAGTAACAATTAAACCCCTATTTCTTCGTTTTGTATTATGAAAACATATCATTCAACAAAATATTGATCAGATAATAACAAAATTAATTAAATATAATAGAAAATGATGTAAAGTTAAATGGTTTTTTTGGCCTAATGAGATTGGTTCTCACCTGTACTCTACCACCTTATTGTGAGTATAGGTGCATGTCACTTTTACTTGCGAGAGTTATCAACATTCTTCCACTTACTGGGTTTTCTCCATTATTTCACTGTATATACAATATGGTGGCTAGGACATGGGTTTGGACAATTTTTGCATAAGATCTTGACATTAATTTTCTATTCTTACAAATTTTAAGTTAAAGGGCTTTGGATAAATCATATATAAACTTTAATTTTTAATTAATGTTATTTTTGAAACTTATTATTAATTAATCGAAATTTAGAAAAGTTATTACTTTGCATTTTAAAAGAGTTTTCAGTTTTATTTTAAGTAATTTATTGGTAATAATTTTCACAAAAGCTAGTAATGAGTATTTGAAAACCTTACAATAAATATGTTAAAAATTGATAACAACTTCAATTAATAATTAGTCTCTAAAAATAGGTATAGTTTTTAATATCTTTCAAATTAGTCGTCACCCTGTTCCAGTTATAAACTACGATTAGGCATATAGTGAGCGGAGAGAAAAATATGACTTTACCACAAATCAATTCCTACAATTATGATCTTTGTACATCAAGATTTAAATATTAAAAATTCTAAGTAAGAAATTATTGCATGGACTAGGAGCAACAAGTTTGAATAGTATTTAATAAAAACATTTCATGTCAAATTCATTTAATTTTATATGTTACCACTCATTTATATCACATAAAGACAATAAATTAAATAAGCATTCTACTACGAAAAAAAAGTCATTAAAAATAACAGTACATATGATTTTATTTAATTAACTTATTGTGCAATTTGATTGAATAGAGCATGGAGTGCTCTTGATCCACGCAAGAATTTTTCTTAATATCATACTCCCATTATACGAACTAGAGAGAGAGAGACATGGTCTGTACTGTGTAGAAAAGCCAAATTAAAGTTGTGGAGAAAAAGAAATAAATAAGTAATAACGTGATCATCTCGTGTAGTGCACACTAAAATATTGCACATAATACTGGGTAAATGGAAATTTTGGTATTTTTTATTTTTCTAAATATATTTTTTAAATGGTCTATAAAATACTAGAGACCATGAGCTGTACCCATGCATGCATTTCCTATGATGATGATTTGAGTGTAGAATGAAATTAAATTTATTTTTTCTATCTTCAAATGATTTTAAAGCTATGCAGTTCCACACTAAGATCTCAATTTTTTTTAAAAAAAGTAAATAAAACAAAATGATTTCCCAAAAGCCTCTGTAGTCCTAAAAGTGATTATATATTTTCGTATAGTTGGAGAGAAATAAAGCGAAAAAGAGGATTTATGTGATATATATATATATATATATATCAGAACAAAAGATTCATTAAGAATAAATAACTTTTACCTTCTAGAAAATCTCTTTTACTCAAATTAAGAAATCTCTTCGAATTCAATCTATAAATATTTGCCCATATATATTGTAAACATTGAACCATCACAACGAATTATGATAGTATTTGGTTCAATGACATTGGACATGTGCAATGGTAATCAATATTGCATTACCATTATGAAAGTATTTAGCTTTTTAATAGGCTCATGGTAATGACTATTACACATCATTACTAAAATGATGGCAATACTTATTCATATCCCTTCCTATGAATCTTCATTGCACTCCATTACCATCTCTCCATTTCAAACTGATATTAAGATCGCTTTACATCCCATTACATTGCATTGCATTTTTCCAAAGGAGAGAGAGATTGAACCAAACGGGCTTAAGTTTTAAAGCTAATCTCTTTAGTCTTAGGACTGAATCCTCCTATGTCATTGATATTGGTAATGGTAATTATCTACATTTATATTGTATGGAGACGGGAGACAAGTTTGAAGCAAAGAAATGCATATCAAATAGCCCAGCTCATCCCCCTCCCTAATATAAAGCTTGAGTTCTTTAGAACTTAAATTTAAATCAAACATTGACTTAATCAAAGCAAGTAGCCATAGCCAAGTTCAAAATATCATCCATATATACTTTTGGTCATTTAAAATTTTGAACGAAAAAACTAAGTGTATAACACATATCATAGTGGTTTGGATTTCTTAAATATTATTTTAAAGTTTGATTTGTAAAGGTGTGTATGGCAAGCATTACTTTGAAAAGAATAACTCCTTAAATGACACAAATTTTTGGAGTGATTAATTGTATAGCAGTAAGCTCTGAAAATACCTTAGAAAGCCAAAAAAATTGAATGAAAAAAAAAAGAGAGATCAATTAGATTATCCTTATATGAAATGTTTTTTAAGGATTTAAATCCAAGAAGTTGAGAATCCTCTATTTTTTTAAGAAAGAGAGAATATTTTTATGTTTTATTAAAATAATAAAATGAGAGAAAATACTAAAAAAACTTCACATAAATTCAGTAATCTTAACTTTAAAAAATTTAAATCTATTTTCTTAACCCTCAGCAAATTTTAAGGTCTTTTTTTTCGGATGAAAAAAATTAATCAAATGGAATAAGTTTTCTTCATGTAAGAGAAATCAAATATGATAATATGCCTCCTTTCAAAACGGAGAATTCATTGGATATATATCAACCCAAACTCCAAAGGATTCTACTTTTGTTTTTCCCCCTCCTTATAAGCAATGAGACTCCACAGGCTTCTGAGAATTTACAATATCAAGATGATTCTCCTTCAAATCCAAACAAAACAAACATACAAGGTTTGGTACTAAACTTACAAATTATTAATTTTTACACATGATGAGAAATTAGGAAAGACACAAGGAAGATGCAAAGAGAACCACTGAGAAACACAAGTCCAATTGCACCACAAGCCAAACCCATCGTCTCTGCAATTTCTGATATCACAGCTTCTCTCTTGTGCATATTATGGTGATCATCATAACTTTGCTTATAATTCCACCCTCTTGTACTCATCGCCATCTCTTTCTTCTTCACGTGCCTCATTCTCTCTCTCAAAACCCTCATGTTTGCATCAACAATATTTCCAGACTCACCTGCAAAAAGATCAGAAAGTTATATAGACAGAAAACAGAAATAAATCAAGTACTGATGGAGATCTGATTTGTTGGAGATTAGCAGTTGTTATATTTACCATTATCTCTGAGCTTCTGGGCTCTCATTTTGGGGTAGTGGAAAAGATTGTGCCTGCAAAAAGCTTGGCTTAAGCTACAGAATGGTGAGAGAGAGCAAGCCATGAGCAGTATGGCTGGACTCTTGCTCATAACGATTCCTGTCTATACATTTATACAATCACACGCTTGCCTTGAAATATGAAAAGTTGTTAATTATGTAAAAGATATTAATAAGTACATCAAATCAATTTGAAGAACATGAACATCGCAAAGTTTGAAATTAAATTATAATTTTTAAACGTACCAGATCAGTTTTGACGATGCCTAGCTAACTTCAATAACAAGAGATAACCTATATATATTTTGTGTTTGTGATTTTTATGATTCATCACTTAATATATTCATTTCACTAATGTTGTTCACTTGAGAATCGGAGTAAAAGTCACCTAAATATAAATGTGTATTATTACAACAATCTGCATATAAAATAGTTCAAATAAAACTTAAGAATATATTGCTTGTGATAAGGAATAATAAACTCTGATAATTATATATTCCATTAAAACTAACAGTGTAGTTTATTTATTTTCATAGATCCAAAAATTTTTTTGGGGTATAAATGTATAGAACCAAAGATAATTAAACACAAATCTTTTTTCAGATATTGCATTTCGATTTGATTTTTCCACTAGAATAAAAAATAGGAAAAGTGGCAATAAAGAAGTATTAATTTATGAGTGAAATCTCAGCTAATGATGTCACATCACTTGATTAACAAATATAATATGAAACAAAGAAATGAAAAGAGCCCACATGAACCTATGATTGTTATGCCTTTGATTAAGGAATTTAATAAGAAAAGGTACCCAGGTGTACTCTTAATCTTCAATACACATGGCATCAGTGCTTACTTTATTTAAGGATTGAGATTCAGTCACAAAATCGAAAGAGTGAGAGACACATAGATGGGAGAACACATACATACATACATACATTAAAAATTTACTCCATCCATTAAAAAATATAAAACATATTTAATTAAATCTTATCTTTCAATAAAGTAGTTTCTTATTCTCAAATTAATTATATTTTTTTTATATTTATCTTATTTGATAGACTATTTCATCTTAAAATAAATATAAATTAGTTTATTCATTAAGGGCACTTTAACAAAAAGGTATTGATTATATTTTGAAAAATTAAAAATGTCTTATATTTTTTAACATCAAACTCTTCAAAACATGCCTATATTTTTGAATGGAGGGAGTATATTTTAAGAATTTTAAGATATTTTTAAAATATAATTCCATCAAATTAATAACAACAGTTAATTAAAGTGGTCTGGCACTTATTTGTCTTAAGTAAAATATTTTAGCCTATAATTTCATATAAGAATACATTTTAGTTAAAGAATTGAATTTCCAGAAAACTATAGTTTCATCGTATATATGAAATCTTGGCCAAAAAAATCGTATATATGAAATCCTTGCGATAGTATTACTGTGTGGAAAAAGGATAACATGAATGAAAAGTATGGACAATTTTTGTTCGGTTGATATATTAGACGTTACAGAAACTAATAAATAAACACACTACATGATAATTTAATTAATTAATCACCAAACACCATGATTTGAATAACAAAAAATATCAATATATTATATATAAAGGTGTTTACTATAAATCATAAAAAATATGACTTATTTTGAAATATAATAAAATACGAAAATTCTATGTGTCAGTATGCGCGCGTCGCATTCGTAAATGCATATATGTGTGCAAACTGCAAACATACAAGTGTGTATGTGTAGATCTTAATCATTAAGCCAATGCCTTTTGATGGACTATGTGTCATAGGAAAAAAGAATTGGAAATTACCATTAAACAATGGTTTTGAGGTATAATACGTTAACACGTAGCTCTTTAATGGCAGTCCACGTCATTTATAATGTTACTTTTTTTTTTTCAGGATTTGAATCTAGAAAGTAACTTAAATTCACTCATTTAATAAATATTTTAATTATAAACATTGAATTTTGTCAACATTAGAAAATCATGAAAATATATTTTTTCTAAAATTTCAAAACAACTCTCAAGATCAAAATACAGTTCACGAGTTCATGTATGTTGTCCCCTTCAAAATTTTAAAATTAATGCCTTTTTGAGTATTATATGTTAGAATTGCTTACAATCATCGAATGAAATTGATAGTTGTTACCATGCTATATACAACACTTATTGAATAAATAGATTATTTGTGCAGGTAATTAGATTCGAATCCGTTCTTTCATGCTCAAAACAGTGACCTCCCAGAACTTTTGAAAAATATAGGGTGGGTTTAATAATTTTAAAGAATAAAATAGAAACGGGTTGACATTTTTCTTTGAATGAAAAAATCTATAAAATGTTTTTGAATTTGTTACATTTTCTAAATTAATGAAATCTAAATTATGTATTGTACCTTTCTCTTTAGAATACTTTTTATTTTTTTTCTCAATAATAGCCCGAACAAGGTACTGATAGAAGCTTTTTATTTTCAATATACAATTTCACCATCAATCTTAAAAAAAGTGTAAAAATATACTTCCTCTATTAAAAAATATAAAATACTTTTTAAGAAGTTGGACGTTAAAAAATATAAGATATTTTTAATTTTTTAATATGTAATCATTATTTTTTTTAAAAGTGCCTTATTGAATAAATTATTTTATTTTTATTTTAGACTAAAACACTTTATTAAATAAAGATAAATATAAAAAGATAAGATTAGTTAAAAATAAGTAACTATTTTATTAAAACATAAAATTTAATTAAAAATATTTTATATTTTTTAACGAAGGGAGGGAGTAATGCTTATCTTAAAAAAGAGGCTAAATGTACGTTTATTTAAGGGATGTGGTTATGGTTGTGTTCTCCAATCATGAATTTGACGAGGGAGGTCATAATTAATACTTTTTTTTTAAAAAAAAGAAAGATAAACACACTAGTCAACCAGTCAACTCACAATGCTTTCATTAACTTTTTGAGTAAATTACGTTGACATTGTCCAAATTATGTTGAGAAATTACATACGATATATATATATATATATATGTATCAGAAAGATTATTATTTATTCATTACAAAATTATATTCTCTTTTCCAAAGTTTTACTGAAATTTCACAAATTTTCATCATTTATTTTCAAAGCTCCCTCACAAATTAAATTTTCAAAAAATAAAGAATCAACTAGAAAAATATCTTATAAATCTTACCTGAATCACAAAGACTATTTTTTAATTTTAAAGAATATTTGTGTATTATTTAAAAATAAAAAATTGCCTATATTTAATAAAATTTAGAGAAATTTTATGTAATATTTTCTTAGTTTTAGATGACAATGTGTAAATCTAAATAGAAGAAACAGACTTAAATAAAAAAATTTATATGCTTTCAATAAAATTTAATTGAGATAAATTTAAGAGAAAATTTGCTCAATGGCTTCAAAAAATACAACTTTCATAAATTATGGAAGAATTTTTTGAATATTTTGAAATATGGTCCATTCAAAAATAAATTCAATGTGTTTTTACTCCTTTGTCCTCAAATCCGTTAGGTTATTTTTAATAACTAATGTTATTTTTATCTGATTTTATTTGATTTTATTTCTTCATCCAGACGGTTATTTTCACCATCTTCATCAGGGATCGCAGAACATATCTTATTGTATAATGCTTGCCTCTCTTGTTTATCTTCTCCCCAGACATTGTGATCATATTGAACAGAAAACTGCATTATCGAATAGAAATTGTCTTGTATTCATTTTTCCAGAGGTTGAAGAGAATCATTCATAATCGAATTTCCATCATCTTCATATATTTAAGTAATATATCCATTGAATCAATAAATTATCTATTCCTAATCTATTTTTTGTTGTCATTGATCATGCAATTTGCTTGAATTTCGAATACAAAACATATTATTTTCTCACTGTTCATATTTTTTATTTCGGGTATTTGATTTCTATGATCAGCTAAGACGTCTGTAATTTTTTTTGAACCTAGTTTGATCTGATTTAGGTGAAGGAGTATGGCGTTTTCGTGTTTTAATTAACGTTAGTATATCATTGATATACTATAGTATCTCATTGATGGCATTTTCGTATTTCTAATTAACATTAGTATATCATTAATATACTATAGTATCTCATTGATAAGTAATATCAGTAATAACTTACCAACACTATGTCATCTTGTAGATATGGGGATGCTCAATGTCATAATTTCTTATGATGGAAAATAAGATTTGAACAATCGTTACTTCGATATAGGGTAGGGTGTTTTCAGCTCTGAATAACAGAGAAATCAAGAGGTCTAAGCATCTAATATACAACCCCACATCAAGGATTCTGCGAAAATACCTGATGAAGTAGGATGATTTTTCCTCTTTGGCGCCATTGACAGAATATCTACAAAATCCTCGCTTGAACTTTGGCTTGAATAACACAGTGTTACCGGACTTCCTCACCCTGAAACTGTAGCAGTAATTGTTCCTTAGCTTGGCAGCATTTTTGATTTTTGGCACTGAATTTATAACAGCAAGTCTGCCTCGCTTCACCTTGCCTCGCATTTGTGTGTTTTCCCATATGAATGCAGAGCTTCAGTTTGCCTCACCTAGCATTTGTGTGGTGTCCTTGCTAAATCTTTGACTTCGTTTGTCCACCGGCGGCAGCTATTTCGTTGCATGCTATCAATTTCTTCGCCCACAGTCCAAACGCATAGCACTACCTCCAGGTCTTCGTGTTGTACAAGCGAAATGCCATCTCCAGGTCTCCAAGTTTTTCGTTTGAGAAAGGCAATTAGGGTATTGTAGTCTTTAAGGGTTATTTCGTCTTTTGGTCCTGAGGAAAATTAGTAGATCGGCCATTCTCTTAATTTAGAAAATGGTGAGCTATTAGTTTTATTTAGCTACATAATATTGGCTATATATGCTAAAGCCCCTAAATTTAATTTACTCTTTCTTTTGACAAATAAGAAAACAAAAATTCAAACCTATAAGCTGGCTAACTTCATTAGAATTCTTTATCATTATTACACCAAATCTATCTGTTGTAGCGAAACAATTGGTTCATCTAGAACAAAATGGTTCTTCCCTTATAGTTTCCAACATTGGCTTCCTTGACCTACAACACTTCATCCTATACTGAAACCCTAAGTCAACTCCGTCCAAGCTCAACCTTGGAACAGTCTTCTCCACCACCACGAGTTCTTGCTGCGACTGATTTTCACCGCCACAGTGGACCCAGGCCCTCGCCGCACCGCCGCCAGTCAACCGCTTAACCCTCAGGCTCTCGGCTACAAAGATCACTGCCATGTCAGCAGCGGTGACAACGGTGTTGGCTCTTCTCATATGGAAGAAGACGTAGACGTTGCCAAGCTCCAAGTCGTCATCAGCAGCAAGAGGAGAAAACCTATGCGCGATTTGCAGAGAACGAGAATTGGCCAAGAAATGATTGGGACACTCAAGCATGAGCTCTGCTACACTCACAGGTTCTTTAAACAGCTTCACTTCACCTGTGGGGAAGATGACTCTCGCAGCCTTTGCGATGTTCTTCGTCATCAAAGGAGGCACGAAAATGAAAGTGCAGGAGATGTAATTGCCCATTATAATAATCTGATCGGAAAATATACCAGGAGAAAAAAAATCAGGGTTTTTGAGAAATATCTGTCAGTAGTAAACTTGCTCTTTGCTTTGTCGGAGGTGATGATGAAGGGAAAAGAATGGAATGTTTTTTTACTCGAATCTGGAACTGCTGGATCTGCATGTGAAGGTCTATATATGTACACAAACGCACACAAATGGAGAGTGAGTGCATTAGACTCGAACAACACGCTGGTGTGATCAACATGGGTTGACTCCAACGTGGAATGCGAAAAGTTGTGTTGAAAGTTGAATATCGGACCGTACGTTGAATTTTCTATTGATACTGGGAATATGGGACCAGAAATGATTAGGACCACAAGCTGATTGGTTTGGACCTCATGCTTGAAGCTTCGTCGTAAACTGGCAAAGTTGAAAATTCTTCTAAACACGCTTGGAGAAGGCCAGGCCCCACCATCAATTTTGAGTCGGACCCACACATCCCCTATAACAATTAATATTATGGTTCATTTTTTCCCCGGTTCTGACCTGGTTTAAAATTATACATATATTAAAAAAAAAATTCCATCGAGTCTTTATTATAAAAGTTGAAGGGTGCAAATATATGTTAGCATATACTTATAACAAGATCCTCCTATTGATAGTGGGATCTAATCCTATAATTTTATAAATTATAGATCAAATCATTATCGGATTAGTTTTTGTTATGAAATATAAAAAAATCATTAATTCAAAAGGGGCGAGTTGGCAAAGTGGCACAAGATTTAGCCCTAAAACATATTTTATCTGTAATGTTGGGGGTTAAAATTTGGGAGAAAATCTTTAAGGACCAAGCCACTAGTGAGAACTCTAATCCAAATTTGTATAATGGCTGATTCCTAATAGTAACTCCATAGTCAGATTACTGTATGCAAAGGGGGAAAAAAACAGAGTTCATCAAATTCAAATATCTTAAAAGTGGATGTGATTTATTACATATTAAATTTTCTCTGAATAGGTCATGTTTAGAGTGATTTCATAACCATGCGCTACATTAAAAGTTGTGCATGCATACCAAGTTGACCGAACCGGTCTAGCTAGCTAGCTCGCGGAAGTTAAATGCAGACCGAGCCTTGTGTTGAAGTGAGACTTACTTTTTGGGTGGAGGAAGCAGTGAAGAAATTATATCTCGAAGAATATTATGAAAGAATATATGTTTTTCTTTTTCTTTTAAGAAAATAGTATTTTAATTTATCGATCTTGTATTATATTCCTACTGACAATCAGCACATATTTTGTGTGTCAAATACCATGCAATTATTATAGTTATAACCAATGTTTTCAGAACCGGATTGAACATTAAACCGAAAAAGTCAGCAGTTTACGGTTTGCATGGTTCAACCGGTTGGACCAATGGTCCAACTGGTGACGTAATAATTAAATTAAAAAAAATTATATATGTATATAATAATTTAAATATAAGAAATACATATGAAATTGCTATTTAACTTAAAAAAATCAAATATTTTAAGTTTATCATGACTTAACAAGCCATATGATACAATATAATATCAAATGATTAAAAAAATTAGTCATTTTTTAAAAAAAATTTGATAAAAAATAAAAAAAAAGTTTTTTTTGAATAATCTGATTTTTGAAAACCGGATCCGGTTTCCGGTCCGACTGCCAGTTCGAAATGGCTCAAACTAGCTCAACTCTTAAAACAATTTTTTCCTTTGAACTAAACCGGTCGACGGTGTCCGACCGGCCGGTCCGGTCCGGTTTTCAAAACAGTGGTTATAACCAATGTTTACAGAACCAGACTAGACATCAAACTGAAAAAGCTACCAATTCATGGTTTACATGGTCCAATCGATGGGTTAACAGTCAAACAAATGACATAATAATTAAATTAAAAAAGATATTATATATAGGTATATATTTAATGATATAGGTATAAGAAATAAATATAAAATTATTACATAACTTCAAAATAAAACCAAATATTTCAAGTTAATTATAAGTTAACAAACTACATAAAACAACAGAACATTGAATGATGAACAACAAGAAGTCAAATAGTTAACATATGACAAGCTAAATTATTAGAGACTTTAATTCACAAACAACATATATCAAAAATAAAATTAAAAAAAATAAGATGCTTGTTATTTTATCTCACAGCATTATGCATTTTGTGAAGAATCTTTGAAATCATTATTGCGAGGGCTGGCTAGAGTAGAACTCATAGGATGGAATGGCTATTACATATAATTAATAGCTTTTCCAGATTTGATTTAACATACACATTAATTTAGCTTTCCATGGATTACATTATGCTGGAGTAGAAAATTCTACAGAAACAGTTCTGTAGAACCAAAGCCAAGTTACATGATTCACAAAAAACGCCAATCACCGCAAGCCAAGTTATTCAGATATAAAGTTGTAAGTTTAACATCTGAACCTAACCAAGCATCCCGTGAGAAAGAAAGGCGTGAACTTGATATTGAGGACAAGACTATTTCCATTGTAATACCCGATATAAGGAAAAGCACAACTACCTCAAAAATTGTAAGATTTTCGGGTGGATTCTCTGGACCCAAGAAGAAGAAAAAACTCGCAAGGGAGGACAATGGATGGAATCGCAACGGATGATGGCTGAATGCACGACGGATGATGGGTGGAATCATGACTTCGTGAGTGCGGCAGAGCAAAAGCAGAACTCCACGTCTTTGATGCTCTTGTCTGAGCTCCAAAGTTGAAGCAAGGGATTTTTAGGGCTAGAAGTGAAAAAAATGGGTAAAATTTTGACTCGTCTGATTCATAAAAAAATCGCTTCGGTTTGTGATTTTTTAACAGTTTTTGGTCCAAGGCCCGGTTTCAAGCGATCCAACCGGATTTGATAGCACAAACGATTCTATGGCTCAAACCGAGCTATTATCATGAGTAGCTGATGGTCTGACTAGTCGAATGGTCCGATTGTAAAATCATTGGTTATAACTGTAATAGACTGTCTATTATAAGAAAGTCGTTATACATATTTTTTTTTTTGAAGTAAAATGAAAGTCTTTTTACACATATAGCACTTTTAGTGTGGAACATAAGACAAGATCGTGAAAGTGTTAAGTAATCTTTTGGATATGAAGTGGGTCAAAAAATAATATTGCTGCAGTAAAGAATATAAAATATTACATCAATTTAAAATACTAAATCTTTAAAAAGGTTGTTGGCTAGATTTTTGGAGCATCATACCCTTGCAAGTACCAAGCGTGCTAGAGAAGAATTTATCTATGTTAAAGCATGAGACTAATTTCTTAATTACTGTAATTATCTGTATCTTTCCAGAATATTCTTTAGGTGTACACGTGGCCATTACCATTGTATAGGAGATATTTCTCATGCCACACGTCACCATCCTTGAATCCCTTTGTAACCGTTTCTCGTACTATATATAATACAGCACCAGCCCTGACCGAGCATTGAGGTCTGGCACATTTTCTATAGCCAATCATTGTCTTTTTCTTTCTTGGTATCAGAGCAACACTCGCTCGTTTTGCGTTTCTTGCTTCTTTTTCAGCTTCCATGGCTGCGTCTTCTTTCTCTTCTTCTGCTTCCTCAGACAATACGTCTTCGCCGACCTCTATCACCGTTCATACTGGCTCAAAGATTAATCCCCTGTTTAGCTCTTTTAACCAAACTGCTACCTCAGTCAAGTTGGACAGAGGAAACTATCTTATATGGGAATCTGTGGTACTGCCTCTGATTGAAGGCAACAAACTCGAAGGCCATATTAATGGCCGCGACGTTATTCCGTCTCGTCTCATCCCTGATGGTGCAGGAATGAAGCCTAATCCGGAGTTTGAAGAATGGCACGCTGTAGACCGTCTTCTTGTTGGATGGATCCGAAATACGATGACCATTGAAGTTGGTTCTCAACTTCTCCACTGTCAGTCTGCTCGTGCCCTTTGGGAAGGTGCTCGCTCACTTTCAGGTGCGTCAACTAGAGCTCGAGTGATGGTATTCAAAGCAGAGCTTCATCGGACTAGGAAGAATGGCATGAAGATGGAGGAATATTTAAGTAAAATGAAAAATATTGCTGATCAGTTAGCTCTTGCGGGCTCACCAGTTGATCCTGATGATTTAATTACTCACACTCTAAATGGTCTGGATGGCGAGTACAATGCCATTGTCGTTAAACTGATAGACCAGCCTAATCTGTCTTGGATTGATGCCCAAGCGGCTTTGTTGGCATTTGAATCTCGTCTGGAACAGCTGCAACATTTTTCTAATCTGACCATTCAACCTACTGCAAATATTGCTCATCGGGAAGATCAACGTGGAAATGGGTGCGCTTATCGAGGCAGAGGACGTTCACGTGGTCGAGACTATCGCAATAACAATCGACCTTATTGCCATCTATGTCGACGCCCAGGACATGTAGTGGCAAACTGCTTTCATCGTTTCGATCGAAACTTCCAGCCACCAACATATGAGTCTTATTCTCCTCAGACTCATTATGCTACCTCTAGCACTGTAACTGACCCAGCTTGGTATTTTGATAGCGGAGCAAATTATCATGTTACACCAACCAATGAGAATCTGACCACTGTTACTTCTCCTCCTGGTAAGCCTCACACTCATCTTTTTACGTGTACTGGTGAGCGTACTAAGATAAACGCTATCGGCTCTGCTTCTATTTCTAGTTCTACGGCTAACATGAAGCTTAACAATGTTTTAGTAGTACCAAGTGCTACTAAGAATCTTGTAAGCATTTTTAGATTTGTTGAGGATAATCAAGTTGAAGTTACATTTAATAGTGATGGTTGTTATGTGAAGGACAAACAGACAGGTCAACTTCTGATGCACGGGAAGCCACAAGAAGGATTGTATCCAATACCAAAGGATAGTGATGATCAACCTGAAACTCGAGTTGGGTTCTATAAATCTCTTCCGGTTCCTGTAGCTAATTTTTCTGCGTTTTTAGAATGGCATTACAAATTAGGACATCCAAGTGTTAGAGTTTTAAAACAAGTTTTGAATCACTGTAATGTTAAGATTCCAATTGATGAGAAGCATGTTTGTGAAGCGTGTCAGTGTGGTAAATCCAAGTTTCTTCCATTCTCTATTTCAACTTCTCGTGCATCTGCACCTCTTGATCTTATTCATACAGATTTATGGGGACCATCACCTATTCAGTCAACACAAGGCCACCGCTATTACATTCATTTTGTTGATGATTTCAGTAGATACACTTGGTTATATCCACTAAAACACAAAGGGGAATCAATTAATGCTTTTAATCTTTTCAGAGCACAAGTTGAGAATCAATTCACAACCAAGATTAAGGCCATCCAATGTGATGGTGGAACTGAATTTAAACCATTTATACCAATTGCACAGTCGTGTGGTATTGCTATGAGGTATACTTGTCCTTATACTTCCTCACAAAATGGGCGCGCGGAACGCAAGCATAGACACATTGTAGAAATGGGATTAACTCTACTTGCACAAGCTTGTATGCCTCTTCATTATTGGACTGAAGCTTTTCAATCAGCTGTATATCTCATTAATCGCTTACCCACGGTTGTCCTAGATAATTCAACGCCTCTGTTTCAGCTTCTCAAAACAGAGCCGGATTACAAGTCGCTCAAACCTTTTGGCTGTGCATGTTACCCGTGTTTGAAACCGTATAATGCTCACAAGTTCCAGTATCATAGCCAAAAATGTGTGTTTTTGGGTTATGCCTCTCAACAGAAAGGTTATAAGTGCTTGAGTTCTACTGGAAAAATATATGTCTCCAGACATGTTATTTTTGATTCATCTGTGTTTCCATTTGTGACTGGTTTTCTAAATCGTAAAGCAACTTCTGAACAAAATGATTATATATTGCCAATTATTATTTCTTCTCCTGAAAAAATACAGGATGTATCTTCCTCACAGATCACTAAAACTCTGACCGATGAGCATTGTGTTGAAGACCCTCCGACAGGTTCACCGGCTGTTGAGCATTTGCATACAATTCTTGAGCCCAGTTCAAACTCTCCTAGCCGAGTGGACTCACCAAATGATATCTCAAGTGGACCACAGTTGCTAACCGATGTTGAGCCCAATAATGAGCCTACTAACGTCCACCCGATGATCACTAGGGCGAAGAGTGGCATTTACAAGCCTCGGTACCCGTTTGCTGGTTTACTCGAGTCTGAAGATACACAATCACTTCATCGAGACGCTGAGCCAGTAAATGTTCAAGAAGCATTCAGATCTTCTCAATGGCGGAAGGCAATGATCGATGAATTCCAAGCACTCCAACGCAATCACACTTGGAGATTGGTGCCGTATGACAAATCTCACAAGGTCATCGACTGTAAGTGGGTATTTAAAAGGAAATTCAATTCTGATGGCTCTCTTCAAAGGTATAAAGCAAGGTTAGTCGCAAAAGGTTTTCAGCAAGCTCCTGGAATCGATTTCAATGAAACATTCAGCCCAGTTGTCAAAGCTGCCACAGTAAGGTTAGTGCTCACTATTGCCGTGACTTTCAAATGGGATGTCAGACAATTAGATATAAACAATGCCTTTTTAAATGGGTATTTGCAAGAACATGTTTATATGAGACAACCCGATGGATTTGTAGATCCAAAATTTCCTAATCATGTCTGTAAATTAGTGAAGGCTATTTACGGCCTACGGCAGGCTCCTCGAGCTTGGTTTGACAGACTTAGATTGACCTTATTGAAGTAGGGTTTCAAGAATTCCAAGAGTGATACCTCATTGTTCATGTTTAAAACATCTAATCTAATTGTATTTTTACTCATCTATGTTGATGACATTGTGATTACCGGCAATAATTCTGTGTATCTGAACAACTTTATACAAAGGTTAAATTCTTTGTTTGCACTGAAAGATTTGGGGTCTCTTCATTTTTTCCTTGGAATAGAAGTTTTCAGAGATGAGTCTGGTTTGTTTCTAAGTCAGAGCAAGTATATCCTGGACATCTTGAAAAGATTTAATTTGCTTGATTGTGCCCCTGTACACACACCTATGGTCACAGGGCGTAAAATTTCTGCTTCTGATGGAGATTTGATTAAAAACCCGACTGAGTATAGACAAGTCATTGGAGCTCTTCAGTATCTCACTATAACCAGACCAGATATAGCTTACTCTGTAAATAAACTTAGTCAGTATCTCTCTGCTCCAACCACACTTCACTTTCAAGCAGTGAAACGCATCTTACAGTATCTTAAGGGTACTTATCGTCTTAGTCTGCATATCAAACCTTTCTCTCAGCTACAACTTACAGCTTTTACAGATGCAGACTGGGCAACTGATTCAGATGACCGAAGATCTATTGGAGGTTTCTGTGTGTATCTTGGTAGCACTCTTATATCTTGGGCCTCGAAGAAACAACGAGTAGTATCCCGTTCAAGCACTGAATCTGAATATCGAGCCTTGGCTGATGGAGCTGCAGAGATTAGATGGTTATGTTCTTTGTTGACTGAGCTTGGATTGTTTTTGAAGGCTCCACCTATCATCTGGTGTGATAATATAAGTGCTAAAGCCCTTGCTTCAAATCCTGTTCAGCATTCTCGAAGTAAGCATATCGAGATAGACACCCATTTCGTTAGAGATCAAGTATTAGAAGGTCAATTAGATATTCGGTATGTGCCCTCCTCTTGTCAGATAGCAGATTGCTTCACCAAGGCTCTTGCTCCTAGCTCATTCACTGGTTTTCGTAACAAACTCGGTTTGTCAATAACACCCTCTCGTTTGAGGGGAGATGTTAAAGCATGAGACTAATTTCTTAATTACTGTAATTATCTGTATCTTTCCAGAATATTCTTTAGGTGTACACGTGGCCATTACCATTGTATAGGAGATATTTCTCATGCCACACGTCACCATCCTTGAATCCCTTTGTAACCGTTTCTCGTACTATATATAATACAGCACCAGCCCTGACCGAGCATTGAGGTCTGGCACATTTTCTATAGCCAATCATTGTCTTTTTCTTTCTATCTACAATTTGTATAAATTAGCAATTATGGGTTCTCAAAGTCCTTTTTACTGCAATTTTCTTGTAGTGCCTAAGCTTTTCAAGAGTATGAACGTGTGAAGCAAGTCACAAGAAATAACCATTCATTCCTAGGGAATGTGTATAGTGTAGGCGTTTTGATGAACGGAGTGAGAAGTAAAGTAATAATCTAGATACCCGAGATCGGAGATAAAGGTTGCGTAGGGTGAAGATTGACACACTAAGATTCAATTGATTTGAGTTAATTGGTTGAGTTTGATGAGTGCTTGTGAGCTCTTCTAGTGTTCACCCCTTTGCTTGTACACTTACAGGTCACTGCTCTTTGATTCAAATTTAAATTTTGCCCACTTAAGTGGAGCTATAATTGTTTGTGCCATCTAGGAGAGCCTAGTATTTTAAAATGGGAGAATGTGGTTCGTGGAGCGTTCTAAGATTCTCGGATCTTGGTTATATGGATAGGATCTAGTCGCTGACCCTTGAAATGCAACATTTCACTAAAATTCTTAAGGTCCAATCTTGTAAAGATCCATCACGCTAGACCTGCATTCATCTATTGTCTCTTCTATTAGGCCTTTTCTATTTAGTCCAACCCAATAGCATATCTTTTGGTCCAAACAAAAGTATACAATTCCTAGTCCTTAATTAGTTGTTGATTTTAGTGAAATGATTGCTTAATTATAAAAATCTCAAATTTGAGTTGATGTAAATGTAGAAAAAACTTTATCAATGATAAACAATAGTGGAAACAAGGGGCACGGGTCTTATGTGGCAAGAACAAATGCAAAGAGAGCATATTCGATGACTACAATGGATAGCAAGCGGCAAATGAGGACGACAAAACAGAGAGAGGTGCAAATTGGACAACCATGACGGATGACAAGCTAAATAGATGGAAGAATGACAACTAACTCAACAGATGAAGGGACACCAACCTAGATGGAATGGACAATGACACCAACCTCGACGAAACCAATGACAACCTCCACGAACAACTAGAACAGCGAGCACAGACACAAGAGGCAATGGCAGTGAGCGAAGACATATTGAAAACTTGCACTATAAAAAACAACGAATTAGCGACGGAAGCTCATTTTATTCGCTAATCTATCATTAATCCATCTCTAATTCAATCACTAATTTACCAATGAAATTTAGCAATAGAATGTTTTGTTATTAAAATTTTATCATTATTCCGTCACTAATCCGTCAGAAATAATTTACCGATGAAATTTATCGTCGGAAATAATTTACTAACGGAATTTAACGATGAAAAATTTTATAACTAATGGTTAGGATATCTTGTTTTGATTTAGTGATGAAATCTGTGATAAAAAATTCTATCACAAAGCTTTCTATCATAATTCTATTGCTAATTCCATCACAAATTATTTTTAATTTAATTTTATTACTTATAATATATATTTATATATATTATTTAATAACTTATTATTATGCTATAAATAAATAATTTAAACAATATAATTTAAAATAATTTATTATTTTAAATTATTTATATATTATTAATAATAATTTAAATTGTATACTTAATTATTCTTATTTAAAAATAAAAAATAAAATAAAATAATTAAAAAATAAAAATTTAAAATATTATAATATAATATGTAATGATAATAAAATATTTTTCAAGTTAATATTAAATTTATTACCAAAAATAATTTTTTAAATAAAATATAATAGAAAAATTATTATATATAAATTAATTTTTCCATATTAATAAATAAACATAATGTTAAAAAAATAAGTAAATCTAAATACTATATTTAATAATAATTTCAATAATATATTTATTAATATATTGGTGTCTAGTTAGGTATTATATATTTAGTTTATCAATTAAAACTGAAGATTCCTTTCAACTCGACTAGTAACAAAGTGAAAGGTAATAATATTTGACATGATAGTGACAAATGACGTGGTGGTGAGGTGGCACTGATCCATTGAGTGATTAGGCAATGGTGAGGTGGCATTGGTCCACCAGGTGACGTGACAATGATATTTTGGTCCACGTAATAAATTAGCAATAGAATGCATTTCGTCTTAAAGTCAAAATAACTTATTCTTATTTGGTGACAAAAAATTTTCATCGCTATTCCGTCACTAATTAGCGATGGAATGCAATTCTATCCCTAATTTTGTCACTAATTAGTGATGGAGTTGCAAATTTTGTCGCTAAAGAATTAGTAACAATGTTTTTATCAACAAAAATATTATGTCGCTAATTCCATTACTAATTCATTTTGCAACAAAATTTTTATTGATTGGTGACGGAATAATTAGCTGTTTTTTGTTGTGTTGGTTGAAGAGGGGTAAAAGAGAGAAAAGAGAAGAGGAGCATTGGTTGAGCTCGATTGGCTGAGTGGAGAAAGGAGAGAGAAAAACCTTGACAAAATTTAAATTAATTAAAGTTGCATTTGGATGAGTGAATTTGGATTAGAAATTTGGATTTGAAATCTCACATTTGAAATTTGTAGATGCTTAAATTTTTTATTTGGATGAGATAAAAAATTTTAAATTATAGTATTAAAATTCTTTATTTGAATTTTAAGTAAAATTTCAAATTTTAAATTCTATATTTAAAAGCATCCAAGTTGATGTACCAAACAACCAATGCTGACTAAGACCAGATCGTTGGTGTCGATCGGGACTAAATGACAGACTTGGATCAAGATCAAGGTCAGAATGAAAACTTCAACTAGGGTTGGACTGCTGGTGCTGTGTGAACCATATTGTTGACTTCAATTAAGACCTGATTGGGCTGACTTTTTGATCCTAATCATAGTTCGCCATTTGATCTCGGTTAAAGTCGACAGTCTAATCTGTGTCAGCACTAGTAATTCAGTCTTGATCAAAGTTTGCGATTTAGTCTCCATCAAAGTTAACGGTCCAATCCAAAAGATTAATGAGCTTTTAACACCCAAGGTTTGGGTGGCCAAACCTCAATTGGTGTTTCATTCAAATTTATCTTTAATTATTTGGTCTAAATAATCTTAGTTAACTATTCAATAATCTTAAATATTTTATTGTTAATTACGTCTTCAACTACATTTTGATTTTTTTATTTTATCTTTACTTCTCACTCTTAGTTTATATGTCAAAATGGGAATGTATAATTTAACTTGATACTACATGTGCAAGAAGAAGTTTGACTTTCTTCCTCAAGCTCTAAGAAATCTCCTTTTGCTTCCTTTTGCTTAGGAAAAATAATCGTCAGCTTGCAAGTTTGTATTGTTGTCTGAAAGCACTGAAGAAGGAATAAAGTTTGATGAATGCTCTCCTTGTGCATCACACGAGTAGTACAATCTAGTACATACAAGTAACTCACGTTTGAGCATGTGAATGTCTCTTAAGCTTAAGAAAGATTTAAGGCATGTATCAAATGGATGTAAATTAATAACCTTAGAAAGCCATAAAGCTATCTTTGACAAATGATAATACTCCAAATCAGATTAATTTGAAGTAAAAATAAATATTATCGATAAATTCTTTTATGTGCGCATCTAAAAGAAATACTACTTTGTTTAAACTAATATTAACTAGACTAAGTGAAATTCATGCTACTTATTTTAAAAGCAAGATCAATAATTTAAATCTATTGAAACCGTACGTTGATTAATACTAGTAGATATGAATAACTGTAAACTAAAGTCTACCATTGATATTTTAATTTTGTATAAACTTTTAGTTCAATCTTTTAATTTTATAAAGTACTTTTTCAATTCTCTAATGCTTTCCATTATTAATTTTAAATAATTATATTTTATGCTAATTATATTAAACTTAATATGTAAAACATTATTTTGTTAATATTTAAAATTTTAATATAAAAATTTTTATTGCTGAAACTAACTATATTAATTATAATTAAATGACTGAAAAAATATTTTATAAAATTATTAAAGGAAAATGAAATTATAAATAATTGTTGTATGTAAATTTAACTAGTGAGTGTCCAGAACTGGAGGCCAATAATATATGCACATTTTTTTGCTTGATATGTTCCATTTTCTGTTTTGGATGGTGGAGGAGGCAGAAGTATTGTGGACACATTAAGATCACTTTCTCGAAGTATTCTCATAATCATCCCAAGATTCGTTGAGGCGAGATGCTCTCTGAGGAAGGAGGGTTATAGGGATCTTGGCTCTTATGTGAAAGCTTGTCTTTTCAGCCTCGGTGAGTTCCTCAAGACTTCTCCAGCAGTGTGCTTCGCCATAGTTATTGAGATGAGCAGCCCCGTAGAGGAACACTCATTAGCGAAAGCTGCGAAACTTACTGAAAATCTTTACCACACCCGAGACACCTATTTCCCGGAAAATCAAGATGACAAGATCTCCAAATTGCGAGAACAATCCGATCTTGCTCTGAAATTCCTCGATTCTATATCTCCAGGTAAAAATTGACCTATTCATATAAACTTGTATCGTTTTATGTTTGAGGAACTCCTACTACTACTTCCCCAGTTCGGTTTTCCAGAGAACTGAGCCTGCAGATATATTGGAATTGAGGAAACTGAACATAAAATGAGTGCATGAATGAGATTCTGTGGTGTAATTTGCGTTTCTTTTTTATTGGTTCAAACTTCAATTATCAGGTTGAAAATGCTTATTCTGATTTGTTGCTTATTCAACAACCAATGAACCTAGGGTTGAATTTCAATGAATTCGGGAACTATTTTATTGTGTTATGAGGATTTGGAAAATTCGGTTTTAAGAGTTTCCGAATACCTCGCAAGTATGACTGAAATTACCATAGCGTACATTTGAAGACATAACATATGATACTGCAGTACCAGTCAGAATAACCTGAAAAATGAAACTTTGTTATGTACAATAAGGATGATAAATGTAAAAAAATGTCATTTTTTGTTTTGACTTTGCGGAAAAGGTTGCAAAAGTCACTTGACTGCAAGATAGTAACTACGATAGCCTCTGAGGGAGAGATCAATAAAGAGCGAAACAGTTGAAAAGAGAGGCAAAGGGAGGAGATATAATTTTATAGTCAAATAGAAGAGTATGGGGAACATGGTAGGGATCAGTTAATCCTTACACGCACGAATAGATGGAGAAATATTATGTGGGTTTCAGTTTTAATTGATTCATTGGAAAAAAAATTGGGTTCAATTAGCCCTATGGATCATCATAACATTGAAATATTAGTACCAACATACTTCATGAAATGAAACCACCTCAGAGATAGCAAAAATAAAGGTCAATCAAATCTTCAGCCAATTTGGGACTGATCAACCATAGAATTGAGTTTAAGATATTGAAATCAAAATAAGAGCCAATAACATATAGGAGATGTTTCTATGAATTTCTCTTCATTGTTACTGTCTCAGTTGCTCAGATCTGTATCTGTGACAATGAAAAATAATTCATTTAGTGCCAGATTATTAACTCTTGAAAGTCAACATGATTCCTTATTACTATGTTTTTTTTTTTATATATGATGGATCTGAAGTTATTGGGCCTAATGCATTGATTATGTGTAAGAGGAAGGCAGGGAAAAGTGAAACTAGCTGTGGTAATTTCTCATGAGCTGGACAGATGGATGAAAAAAGGGCAATAATAGTGTTAAGTAACTCAAATGGGTTGAGGGGTGTGTGGGACACACACAGAGAGAGAGAGAGAGAGAGAGAGGCTGTTAGCAGAGAATGTATTGCGGACTGAGAGGTCAGTGTGAGGAAAGCACATATTTGGCTTAGTGGAGAGTCTCTGATCTATCAAATACCAGAGGAATAACTTTTTCTTTCTTCTTGCTATTTTCGTTTCTTTGCTTGCTGTAGATGCTGCTTCTTCTATCATCCAATTGTCTATTTTCTTCTGTGGGCAAAGATATACAGCTTTATTTCATAAGGAACACATGATTTGATTTGGGTTCCAACAACCAAGTATCTAAAATTCATAAAATTATCATCTTTTCCAGAGGAGAGGAAGTCACCTATGCAACGTGCAACATTTGAGTATTTGAGAGGGAAGATATTGGATGTATGTCCTGACTATAACAAAGAAGCAGAGGAGCATCTATCAAAAGCTGTAAGCACAATCAAGTTGTTAGTTTCTGTGCCTATATGTAACTATCTTGCAATTGATGTTGAAGGGGATGTTTTATGACTAACACTTCTATTTCTATGCACCAGGTTAAGCTAAACCCATCTCTTGCAGATGCTTGGCTATGTTTAGGTAACTGCATTTGGAAGAAAGGAGATCTATCTGCTGCTAAAAACTGCCTTAGTCTTGCATTAAGCAAGGTTAGTGCTGACATTAGATTCCCAATACTTGACTGGTGTTGAACATGTTGAAACACTGCAGAGCGTGTGAGCATTTTGATTTTTCATTTTTCTTTTTCCTCTTGATGTCTGTATTTGTTGAATAACAACCATGAGCCTTACCCTAGCTGATCTGATTCATGTAATGGAATTCTGTTATGAGTTCGTTTGCTTTCAAGGACCATAATGATTAATTTTAACTGTGAATAAAAAACATTCATAATCCGGACAAGTGAACACATAGAAACAAATAAATGTGAAAGATAGAAATTTTCTGATGTTTATTAGATTCTTCATTTTTACTTGAGCATGAAAGCAGAAATCAAGGTTTTTCTGATGTGAGGATGAAAAAGTTCTATTCAGTTGTGCCATCTGTGTGCTTCACTATGCAGTGTTTAGCTGAAATGGAATGCTTGGATTTTCTTGGATAAGCCTTTTAGTAAAATATTTTATGACATAGGTTGTTTATTGTTTATAAGGGTTCTCTTTGGCATTGCCAGGTCTGTTCACAAGACATGCAGAAAAATTGGAGAGCGTCATTGTATTGATGAACTTGTTTTCTGTATTATTTTTCTCATGCATTCCTTATCCTCTCCTTTTAATAAAATTTCTTGTTATATCAGAAATAATTAGCTGAAACCTTTTCTCGTGGAAAGTGGGAATAAAAGAGGAAGGGAAATGTGAATTGATTGAGAGAATATATTGATGTATTAGTTTTCTTCTTGATTTGGTGGAATATTGAATTGGCTATAGAGAATATATGTTGCAGATAAGAAATTTACTGCAATGACTGAAGGATTTCAAGATTTTAATTAGACTTTTCTATTCACATTTATTGCAGATATATTAAAGACCATAACTTTTCTATTCTTTCTGAGTGTCAGTTTTGCTCTGCATCAGGTTCAGATTTTGAATTGATTGACATCGTGATATATATTGGTTTTTTTTTTTCAGGGTCGTGACAAGAATATTCTTTGTCAATTATCAATGCTTAAAAGAAAAATGTCACAAGGTAAGGGATTCAATTCTAATTTTTATCATTAAATATCTCTTACATTTTTCTTAATTTATCCTAATTTCCTTGGTAATTGTTGAATTTTTTCAGCACTTCTAAAGAGTGCTTGTGGTTGTGGTCCAGTTCTTTCAGTTTTTTTCATAATTCATGTACAATTGTGATTTCGAAAAATCCATTCCTTCACAGGTGCTGAGAATCAAGCAGAACTTGTTGAGGAAAGCATTCAACACGCCAAAGAAGCTATCACTGTGGATGTCAAGGATGGTTATTCTTGGTGTAAGATTCTTTATATGCTGCTAACATGTATTCAAAGAACAATCCTGGCTTTGCTATCAAACAACAGTTCATATATTGACACAATCACACTGGGTATTTAAAGTTCATATCGTCTTGTCTTTGTTAGAGTTTCATTATACAAGTTCTCTTCTCTTTGGTATGCGATGATACATGTATCATCATGTATGATGTGGGAA
Source organism: Prosopis cineraria (assembly GCF_029017545.1). Classification (NCBI taxonomy): domain Eukaryota; kingdom Viridiplantae; phylum Streptophyta; class Magnoliopsida; order Fabales; family Fabaceae; genus Prosopis; species Prosopis cineraria. The sequence continues at coordinate 35,479,723 of NW_026555341.1, read as the reverse complement.
ATTTGGCTTATATGTATGCCCATTACTGGATAGAACAAAATAGGCAATAAAGTGATTAAAATGCTTTTATTTCTTCCCCTGAAATGAGCATTGAGGATTGTAATATGACATTATTTGAATGCCTAATGATGTGGATGGTGGGAATTGACCGAATGAGGGGAGAGGAGAGTGAAGGGAAAGGTTTCATTGTCATCTCTCTGTTGTGGTGAATTTTCCCGTTCTCTCTCTATCTATAGAAGAGGGAAATTGAGGTAAAATTAATAGTCCAAACTCTAAAACCCTTAACTCCCATCTTTTTTAGTTTTATTGATTTGTGAGTCGGGAAATATATGATAGTGAATATTAGACATCCAAACTAAAGAAAGGAAATTCCTAAGTTAACCTCTCATCCTCTTTCCTTCCCTTTTTCTTCTGACTCCAACAAGTCCTTAAGAAGCTAAGTGTTTTGCCTTAAGAAGCTAACGTGTTTTCTAGATACATTGCTATTCCTTCAAATTCACTTTTCCCCCTTTTGAATGAATAACGTTTATAAGAGAAACCAAAGTGGTCCATTCCCCTTTCTCTTTGTATTCTCCCTAAAAATATTTGGTTGTTCTGAAAATAATACTGCAAAATTTATATCTTTAACATAATCTGATTTTCTTGGCAGATAATCTTGGAAACGCATGCCTTACTAGTTTTTTTGTTTCTGGAGCTTGGGATCATAGCAAACTTCAACATTCTGTAAAAGCATATCAAAATGCTGTGAGTACAAGTGAATGAACTGGTTGATTATAGGCTTTTCTTTAATAATGCTGGAAACATAAAAGTTTTGTTAAATATATGCCAGGAGAAAGATGAAAGAATGAAGTCCAATCCAGATCTATATTTTAATAGTGCCATTGTAAGTTTAATACTTTTTTTTTTTTGAGTTTCTATTCTCGTGAATCTTTTTCTTGATTTCCTTCATATTTCATATTATTCACTTTTGCTATTCTCAGTCTTTCGCTATTTCATAAAGTATCATCATTCCCATAATGTACAGGGTTAGATATTTGGAAGACTCAACCCTCATGATTCGTGACTGATTTTACTTATATGGAGGGAAAAGAGCAAAAAAAATGCTTAACCATGTAAATTGAATTGGTTTTTCAACTGATAATTATACTTGGTCCTTTAACCATGCAAATTGAATTGGTTTTTCAACTGATAATTATACTTGGTTTCTTGCCTCTTGTTTCTAGATTATACTAGAACTTTTTCCATATAATTCTTCAGATAAATTGTCTTCCTCTATCATTTATGGAGACAGTTTTGTGTAATTCTGTTTTGGCCTGAAGCTTTGGTGTAATTCTTTACTAAAGGTTTTCCCCTTTGCATGTTTAGTATTCTGGTTATCAGCTTATCATAGTTCTTTCTTTAAGGACGGATGTATCAGGCTTTTAATTAAGTGCACTCAGCATAAACTCTGAATACGTTTATAAGTGTGAGCCTACCCCAGTTTTAGTAATGCCTTCTCGACCAATTCCAACTTCAATAGAGCAGGAAAATAACCATGTTAAAATCACATGCACTGTGTTCTTTACATATTTCACATGAACAATACTTAGTTTTAGCTTTTGCTGGTTAATTATTATCGTGAATAATTTTGTCACAGGTTAATAGATATCTAGAGAATTATGAGAGGGCCCTCAGTGGGTTTGAGGCTGCTGCCTTAAAGGATCCAAGTCTAAATGCTGCTGCAGAGGTTCAGAAGATAGTAAGCCTGCTTGACAAGTTGGACTATCTTATGAGGGTAACAAAATTTTTCATTGGATGTAGATTATGAAATACTGTAGCGGTAATATAAAGCTAATGGTTCTTGAACGCTATATTTACTTGACTTGTCTGGTAATTTTGATTTTCTAGTATGATTCATATAATGATAGAAACTAGTAATTTCACTAAACATTCAAGTTAATCCCCAGTTGTGCTCCCCTTCACTAAACAAGAAAGAAGATAGTGCATGATGAGTTAAAAAATGTTTGATTATTAGCAATTAGTGGGATATCAGAGTGCTTCTGTTTCATGTGAGATTTTTATGCAGGGGGGGCATTTGAAAGCTAAGCGAATGGCAAGTTTGGCCTCATCTTTAGCTGCTGTTAATTGTAAGCTACCCTCTAAACTATGAGTTTCAGTTCATGTTCTCGTTAAATTTTGTTGACCTCTCTTTCCCTTTTTTTTTTTGTTTTTTTGGTCCCATATTTAATATGTTCACTGTATTCTTGTCTTCCCTTCTGTAAAAGTGAATCCACCATACAATAGAGCTACTACAGACGGTATGTTGGAGGGTCTGAACAGAGCAGTAGCCATAGACGGGAAGGTATTATTCTTTGTTACGCATGACACTGTTGCTCCCCTGTAAGTTCTCAAATCCTGAGGATTAGCTCTCATGTTTGAATGTCTAATGTGATTTAATTGGAAGATTATGTCTTTTTTTTTTTTTGGGCCAAAAGATTATGTCAGAATTTCATTGGATGCTGTATTACATGTCTATGCATTATATGTTGTCTTCATTGACATTATCTTTTTTTCTTAATTTTTTGCATGCAGAATCTTTTTCTTTTATGGTATTTTGTTTTTTCTTGTTTTCTTGTTTTTTTTTAAGGAAAGAAGGTGGGGTGGGAAGGAAAATTGGATAAGAAATCAGGATTTTCAAATTTCACAACTGAAAGAAGGCAACCATTAGTAAATAGAATTGCAAGTTTATGATAAACTGGATGTGGAGTCCTAGGTGAGGCATACAATCTGTCATGGCTTAAATATACATTGCAGCTTTCTATAGATTTTATATATATATATATATATATATTTTGATTTTTATATTAAATAAAGGATAAAAATTACATATTCATCTAATTTAAAAAGCCAAAGGAAAAAAAGGGGGGGGGACGCCGCTCAATTGTAAGTACCTCTTTCTTGCTAATGATTGTGATAGTGCTTTTCCCCTCATACTGAAGAATCTTTGAGGCATTCCTATTTTTCATTGGAGGTTACTTGTTTCTTTGTAACATCCTAACTATTATTGACTCTAGTTTTTTTAACTTATAATTGTTTTGTCTGAAATTTAAAAGTCATAGCTATGATAATATTTTTGTTTTAATAAAAATTTGGAAAGCGGGTTGATAAAGTAATGAATACACATTGGGATAAATTGGATTCTGGGTAGTAGGGCTGTCATGAAAACTACTCAGAAATTAGTTTGAGAGCCAAGTAAGAAATGCTAATTCTGGTTTCATATAACTTGTTTTCTTTTTATTCTGCAGATACTATTTGCTTTCTGATTCAAACCAAAATTGCTTTGTTCTTACTGTTTATGGCATGCGTATAGATGTGGTAAGAGACCATGAGTTAGTTGCTGCAGTTTTGTCTTATTTTCCCTTCTAATGTATTTTAAGCATATTAGCCATTGTATATCATAAAATCTAACTTTTGTCTAGGAAAGAGATGCTACATGATATGCTTATTTGAGTGTACGCATGCTTCGGAGCCTAGATGACGTGGCCAGACAGACACAGACACGACAGAAATATGAAGTGCTTATCATAATTGAAAGTGTTGTTTATTTCTAATGTTATAGTGCAACTATTGTCAAACACGACTCCTTTTCTGAAAGCATGGTGTCAAACTGCTGTAGATCTCCAAGGAATTTAATTAGATAATCTATGAGATCAAGAACTGATTACGGATGAACCCTTTGTCAGAATTGTCTCCTTTAATGTGAACATCTAAAAGCCCAAAACATGAGAAGAAATAGAAAGGAAAAAAAAAAAGCATCTATCCTATTTGATATTTTGCATTAGTAGTGGAATTAATTGGTCCTTTCTTTCATCAGATCAAGGAAAGAGATCAGCTAACGCTGCTTGATCCATATTTCCGTCAGGTTGATTTTTCGTGGAAGGAGAAGGTATGCTTGTATATCCAATTCATTCTTTCTTTTGGATGTCCATTTGCTGGTTAAACTTGTTTAATGGAACTGATCTGAACTTGCTCATGTTTTGGTTGTTGTACTAATCAATAGATTTTCTAATTCTCCAGTGATAATATTAATATCATCAAACTAGTCATTCTGACTAAGTATTCACCTTGTGTTATGTGTGTGTATCTTAAATTAGCATTACCAATTCAAGTCTATACGAGTGGACTTCCCTGAACAAGTACTTGTGAATGGAAAAGCTGTGACCCCTCAACAAGTTGTTCGTTCGTCGATACATGCACAGCACAAACCTTGACGGGACTCATTACCAGGAGCTTTGCTTCTATGGCTGTTTGTGGTTAGTTTGGAATGGTGTATATTTCTGTTGTAAATGCATTTAGGTGGTGTATTTACGGGGGGAATTTTTGTCCCAGCTTGTGGATTGATGTTACTATGGAGGGAAGCTTCGGTTTTGGTTTTCATCTTATGTATTTACAGTAATTTTTTTTGTTTTTAATTTTTTGGGGGATTTTGGCCATCACCTGAACAAAGTATTTGGAGGGCAGCTTTTACTTGACTACCTCACCAGCTTGTGCATTTTATTGTGGATAAAGCTTGTATGTAAATTCCGAGACTGTAGTGCTTGACATAGAAAAGATTTTTTTAAGGAAATATTTATGCTTTGTAATTATTATTTAATAATTTTTGTTTGCAAGTAAAAAATATTGAATTTGCATCTGGATCCTTAATATAATACCCAAAAAAAACGTACATTTTTTTTCCATTTGGACTTGTTAAATGTAGCACAGAAACGTACAAAAAAATTAGAGAGAATAATTTAGATCTTGAATAGACTGAAAATTTCATCGGCTTAAAATATATATATATATATATATATATTTATTTATTTATATGGCACTTAAGTCTCATTATTATGCATAATTATTTGGCTAATTACACAGAGATGCGTCATATCCCTGGGGCTGGCTGATCTCACTTTTACGTATTATTGTAAATCTTGCCCCACAACTGGGAATGTGAGCAAGTTACCATTCTTCAAACAGATAAATTATTGTTTACAAGTTTAAGAGAGCCACTTTGTTGTTAAATAAAGACTTAATTATAAAATTAGTAAATGAACTATAAAATTTAGCCAATTAAAATCGTACAAACTCTCGATTAGAACAAAGTCAACTTCAAATCAAGGTTAACATCAAGTGACGCGAGAAAAATTTCTTCGAGTTTGGGCAATTTCAAATGGCCGTTAGCCATGAAGGTGCGTGAAGGGAAGTATAAATTTCGACATCATGAAAATGATTGAGATCTCAAATTCTAACATATTTATGTTAAAAAATTGTAAATCATAATAATTATGCTATATTTGGCCAAAACAATTAAAATATTTTAACTTTGTTTGAGTGATCTGACTTTGATTTGGCTTGAATCAGTGTTTGATTTCTACTTGGGTTGCTTCTGAGGGTGGGGAATGTACTGCTATTGGCAGAGATGATGCATTCTTATATTTTATTTTGTTTTTAGTTTTCTTTTCCTTCTCGTAATCAAACATTAATTTATGTCACTTGTCTTAGGTGTTTTTGTTTTTTTTTTGAAAATTTTAATGAGAACCTCTTGACCCAACTTAATTTTAATCAAAACTTCAAAAATTCTGAAATCTCACTGCACATGTGAGAGATTGATATGAAATTAAATAGCGAAAACCTTATTATTTCTGCTAATATGTGTGATTAATGTATGAAAAATGAACAAATAACATTTAAAAAATAAGCAACAGATAGAAGTGAAACTTGCAACTTTCATATAGTTTGGTGCATGGATAACTCATATAAAAAAAATGAACAACTAATATGTAGAAAATGAATAAATGGTATAAGTGAAATGAGAGTTGTAAATTCATAATGGTGTTTTACTATTAATGAAAGTTGCAAATTTTACCTATGTCATTTGTTCATTTTCCTTACATTAGTTCATTTTTCGTATACAAGTTGTTCATGCACTTAGCTTTATTAGGGATAATAATATCATTTCAGTCAACTCTTTAATTTTATTTCAGTCCCTCACATAAATAGTGAAATTTCATAATTTTAAGAGTTTTGATTGAAATTAAGTTAGGTCAAGGAGTTCTTATTGAAATTTTTCCTTTTTCTTATATGGATAAGATGACAATTTTTCCTTTAAATTATTGTGTTAGAATAGTTGAGACCACATTTTTTTTAGTACAATTTTTCTCCTAGGTCACAATATACCCCATTCCATTAATTATAACAATGTTGGTAGTGAAGTTAAAAAAAAAAAAAAATTGAGCCTCACAGTATAAAAGTAACAGAAGTTTTTATTTGATAATTAACGGAAAGAGGCACATCAAGACATTTTTAAATGCTGAACACCAAGATTACACCCAAGAAAAAAAAAATAAGGATCCTAATTACTTTGTTTAAAGACAAAAATGTCACATTTAACCTTTTCATGTTTAGTTAAGAAAATTTATCTACTAAGATTTTCATTTCGGATACCATTAGGTCATGTTATAGCTGATTTTTTCAGAGTCCATAAGATAGATAAATTATCTATCGTGCTTGTATTTTTGAGAAAATATTGTTCAAGGACCACTCATATAAATTGATATCAAATAAGGATTAAAAGATTTTGAAATATTACTGTAGAATTAGGGAACTGATTTGAAAATAAGTTTACATAAAAAAAATTATAATACTCCTACTTTTCTTTTCCTTTTATAAAACTTGTCAACTAATAAATATTTCTTGTTAAATGTGAATAAGTGCTTATTAATTCATGAATTATTACTTATTTATACATGATCTATAATTGTTCTTTCCTACAACCAAGTTTTTTCATATTTTTAAACTTGTCAATTAACAAATAACTTCTTATTAAATACGAATATATACTTATTATACTACAAAACAACAACTGATTAGCGACATAATCAGTGAAAATTCTGTCGTTAAACAAATTAGTGGCAAAATTAGTGAAAAAATATTTCAGTTAGTAAAAACATTATTATTAATTCGTTAGTAACAGAATTTGCAATTCTGTCACTAATTTTTGACGGAATAGCAACTAAAATTTTCCATCACTAAATAAAGATAAGTTATTTTGACTTTGTGACATTTTTCAACAAGTTTATTTTGTCACTAATTTTGTTGTTAATTTATTAGGTAAACCAAAATATCATTGCCATATCACCTGATGGACCAATGTCACCTTACCACCACCTAGTCACTTAGTGGACTAGTGTCATCTCACTGCCACATCAATTGTGCCTTGTCATTGTCAACTCATACTCCCTAGTGCCTTTGCGTCCACCTTATTGTCAGTTAAGCTGAAAGGAATCTTCAAGCGGAATAATAATGAAATAGATAAGACTTAACCACAACACAGTATATTAATAAATATATTAGTTAAATTATTAGTAAATATAGTATTTAAATTTATTTTTTAACATTATATTTATTTATTAATATGGAAAAATTTAATTGATCTAGATAATTATTTCGATTATATATTGTATTAAAAAATTATTTTTGATAGTAAATTTAACATTAAATTGAAAAATATTTTATTATCATATATATTATATTATAATTTGTATCTATAAATATATAATATTTTAAATTTTTATTTTTAATTATTTATTTTATTTTTATTTTAAATAAGAATAATTAAGTATACAATTTAAATTATTATTAATAATATACAAATAATTTTAAATAATAAAATATTTTAAATTTAATTTTAAAATTATTCATTTAGCATAATAACAAATTATTAAATAAATTATATATAATATATATATTATAAATAATAAAATTAAATTAAAAATAATTAGTGATAGCTTATGTTAGAAAGCTTTGTGATGAAATTTTTTGTTGTAAATTTTGTCACTAAATTGAAATAAGATATCCCAATCATTAGTGACATAATTTTTCATTGGTAAATTCTATCAATAAATTATTTCTGATGAATTAGCAATGAACATTATGATAAAATTTAATGACAGAACATTCCATCGCTAATCCACTATTTTTTTATAGTATTAATTAATAAATGACTACCTATTGAAACATGATATACTTATTCCTTCCTGCAACCAAGCTTTTTTATATTCTTAAACTAGCACTTAATAAATAATTTTTTAGTAAATATAAATGGATACTGTTAATTAATGAGTAGTTATGGTTAAAACATGATCAACGCTTGTTTCTTCTCACAACCAAGTTCTTTTAAATTCTTGAACTTATCAATTAATGAATGACTTTTTATTAATGCAAATGAATACTTGTTAATTAACAAAGGACTAATTATCAATTAAAAAAGAAAGACATGAGTATATAATCTTTTTTATTTAAAATTATTTTCAAATCATCCTCTAATCATGTTTATATGAAATCCAAGGTTGTTAAACTTGTGAGTTTAAGTAAACTTATGATATAAATGAAAACTTAAAACTGTAAACTCAAATCATAAATTCATAAGAGTTTATTTCTATTAATAAATAACTTTTAAAAATATATTCTTAAATAATTAAAATATAAAATATGATCATAATGTAATTCAAATATATTTCAAATAGGAATAATTGAAATTAAATCTGCCACATACATAGATAGTATACTTAACATAGAAATTTAAAATAGGGTAACTTATTTTAGTACCTTTTGTTTTCTTTTTATCAATATTAGTTTTTTGTTTTTTAAGTTTTATTTTTCATTGCATCGGGTCTTACCAATTTTATAATTAAGTTTTATGCAGTATTTACCTATTTTATTGAAAAAATTTATGAGTGAATTGACACGATTTATAAATTAGAAACAAAAAATGGTAAACTTGGAAAGTCAAAATCACAAATTTAATTGAGTTTTACTTAATTCGAGTTTATGAATGAGTTATATAATTTTTTAACTAAAAATGTAAAAAAGATAGATTAAAAAAAGTCAATTTGAGAGTTTGACAACAATAATAAAACCCACACTAATTCCCTAATCCAAAGATGATTTCCTAGCTCCAGCACCAAAGAATCATTCCTGTATAATTACTAATTAGCAATACTCTCGCGTCCTAAATTATAAAATATTTTAGATAAAAATCTTACATATCAATAAATCTCATTAAATACACCTAACGACCTTATCTTTTCAAAATAAAAACATAAACTTTTAAAAATATCTATTATTTAATATATTAAAAAGAGAAGGAATGAAAATTAATTATAGAAAGAGAAAGAGTAATGTTAAAATTATTGCATTAATAAAACCTTAATTTACTTAAAGTGTCTTATATTTGAGATAAAAAAACTGTTTTAAAAATGTTTTATAATTCAAAATGGAGAGAAAATAAAAATTTCTAACATGTCCGAATGCTTTAAATTGTTTTTTTTTAAGTTTTAAATAAATTAATTACTTTCTAGCTGCGATGGTTTCTTTCCTTTTTTTTTTAAAAAAAAAAACAATTCAAACACACACCCGCCTTCGAAGACCCTCTTCCCGTTTAAATATCTCCAAAAAGGGGATTGTCACATGTACCTTCCTAATATAATGTTAATGGTCACCAACTCTATTTATGTCTCTGTAAAGATTTAAAGACTAATCTATTCTTCAGGCCAAAAAGAAAAAGGAAAAAGACTAATGTATTCTGACACACACTTCTATTTTGATAGATATGTGTGTGTGTGTATATCAATCAATCAATTATATATATATATATATATATTGGCTAAAATTATTTCTAGTTTATTTAATTAATTATTAATCAATTAATTAGACGTGAGCGCCGTGTTGTATTGTAGTATTGCGTGGTATCTTAATAATTAATGCACCACTTTCTTTCTTTTCTTTTCATACATAATGTACCACTTTCTACATATAAATGTCAATAATATGTCAATATCATCAACATATAATTAATTTAATATATCAAATAAAAGTTTTGTGAGCCAGCCGCCTTAATAAGTGATTAGTCTCATCACACCACATGAACAAGACGGGAGACAAATTTTCAGCCAAATTGGATATGGCATGTTCCCTATAATCTATCTAATTACAATATTCCATATCATAATTTTTTGTCACATTATTTTAATTGATTTTATCTTTATAGTAAAATATATATTTAATTTCGTATATTTTTTTCTCTCTGCTATTATTAATGCTATAATCAATTATATTTAATATTATTTAAATATTATAATTTTATTAGATGAATTATAAATAACGTGATACCTCTTATGTGCTTAAGAATTTTATCCAATAAATGCTCTTGATTGCCTCTCGGCATATTGTATACTCTTTTTATGATGATCAATAACAAGCCTACATGAGTTGCATCTTGAGGATTCACCAGAATGAGAGTATGCCTTTGGGCTCAAAAGCGCGTCCATAAATCGGTAGCAAGATTTGATCTCAGTGAAGAATCAGGATATACTGTCGTTCTTGATGGTCAGTGCAGATCCGAAGGGGAAGGTGAGATCAGATGATGAAGTTGCTGATAAAGTTATGGGATTGACTACAGCAGCTTTTAACTCTCCATGCATCGCTTTGACGTTCGCCACGAAATACTTGGCAGAAAACCCTCAAGTTTACCAAAGGATCAGAGATGGTACGTTCGTGGGGGTGTGTGCATATAAAATCTTTTTGTGATTCCTTTTTCTGGATTGTAATTGGTGTCTGATTAAAAGCAGAGCAAATGGAGATTGTTGCATCTATTTAATAAAAATTAATTGTTATAACAAAATTTATATTTGAATATATTTTTTTTAAAATTAATTTAATACACTGAAAGTTATTTGATTTGTGATAGTGAAATGTATTTTTAAATATATAATTATAAAAAAGAACATTGATTTATAATGATTCACAATTTTTATTATACAAATGTAATATATTTAAAATATTTAAAAAATACTATAAAGATTTTAAATAACATAAATTTTGATCTATAATGTTAAAAATTTGATCTCTAGTTATTTGTATTTTTTAATTTTTAATTTTAGAACATATAATAAAGATTTGTAATTTTTATTATACATTAGTGCTAAAAAGTAACATGATTAATTATTTAATTTATAATGCTAAAAAAATTGATACCTAATTATTATTATTGAAATAATAATTATATTTTTAATGAATTAAATATTTTTTAAATAAAAAATAAGATATTAAACTTAGGATAGTACAGTCAAATAACATCTTACTTTTTAAAAATTTTAAATAGTTACATTTTAGAAATTCACTTTCAACTACTATTTGAATGTATTTTTAAAATATACTTTCTTGTAAAATATTTTACTCAAATAATTTTTAATTTTTTAAAAATAAAATTTTACTTTTTGAATATAAAACAGAAAAAAATCAAATGGATCCTAAAGAAGCTGGAGGGGCTCTGACCCTGAACGACTGACAGAGAATGAAATATTCATGGAATGTGTTGTTGGAAGTGATGACAGTGATCTCTCCTCCCTCCTCTTCAGGGAACCTTCCGAGAGGCCACGTCTGACTTTACATATGACGGCTACATTGTTCTAAAGGCTGGAAGGTAGGGTCCAATATTATATTATCATGAAACCAGATTTCATTGAACAAATCCATGCCTTTTTTTCCCCCTCCAACAAGCTAACATGCATGTTATTAGAACGTGGGAATAAGCAGACTCGTCTTGCTATGACAAGTTCCCATAGGATGGAACTAATCTTAATAAGAGATATGGTTTCTTTTTTCTTGAATGTAATCCTCTCTCTGTAACAATTTATAATAGCACATCTGGAAGATTGGAAATCCCAAAATATAAGATATTATACTTTAACAAAAATAAAATTTTATTAATTATGCTTTTTTAATATTAATCTTCTCATTATATTGTCTTTTTAATATATTTTTTTTACAAATGAGGTATTAAATGAATGACATTTTCTTAAGTTTATATTTTTTTTAAATAAGAGTGTAAAGTATATTTAATAAACTTTATTGATATATGTGATTTTACCTAAAAGTGTGTTATAAATTAAAATGAAGGTAGAATAAGTTAATTTCAACTAATTCACGCATATCAGAAAGTGTTGTTAACACATTAAAGTTGTCATAAAATTGAAATAATTTTTAATATTACACTATTAGTAATTACATTATGAAAACCCCATATAATATCTCCTTCCTTACGCATATAATGTGTTCGGTTTGTGCGTGAGGCAGGTGTACTGGACGGTGAGCTCTATCAACAAAGACCCAAAAATATTTGCAGAACCAGACAAGTTTGATCCGACAATGTTTGAGGATGAGATTCCACCATTCTTGAACATGCCATTTGGAGGGGGTCCAAGAATTTGCCCTGGAAAAGATTTTGCGAAGCTTCAAATGCTCATTTATCTTCATTACGTCGTCACCTTCTTCAAATGGCAACTCATCAATCTCAATCCCAAGGTTCTTGCAGCCATGAACGCCATACCACTCGATGGCGTTTGGGTTCGTCTTCAGCGCTGTGTTCAGTAGACGAAGCACAAAGCAGCCTCCTTTATACATTGTATATTATAAAAAATAGATGAAAGCAGCCATGGCTATACCATATATTGTGTCGTGTGTGTGTACATGTGTCGTGTGTACGTGTGTGTGTGTGTGTGTGTGTGTGTCATGTGTCATATTTGTTTGCTCGATCGTATATACATATTGTAATAAAAATGGCTTCCTATAGTTTGAAACCTCTCTTTTTGTTAGGGGTGTTCAGAGATGTACTTGTTTTGGTCGGCTAAAAAAAAAAAAATTGGGATGAAATGTTTATGTGATGAGACAGAAAAGGGGTCAAGTTAGTATAGGAATTGAGATATCTTTCAGGACGTCTAGTCCTGTCTTGATATATATATATATATATATTATATGCTAATTATTATATCATTTTTATTGTTTATTTGTTTATGTTTTCTGTTTATTTTTACTTTATTTAATTTTGCATTTTTTTGTGATATTTGATCTAGCCAAGCAAGTTGTGAAATATTTTCTCATAATTATTGATATTGATTTGAGGAATTCAAAATGCAAATCTGGATTGTTGTCATTTAAATAATTTAATGAGTTTATTTTTTAAGTCAATGCTTGGGCTCAATTGTTGTTGCTTATTACAATATGAGCTTGTAATAGACTCTAACCAAATAGCCTATACATGTTGGGGCGTCTGATGTCTTTATATTTATTTATTTATATGTTAAAATTCAATTGATTAATCATATATATATAAGTTATTTGTATGTGTTAGTTGAGTATCAGTAGTTATTTGAATATATAAGTATACTTGCTAAAACAAGTAAGAGTGGTTATTAGGACATTTCAATCCGGTATCAATTCCATTCCAAATCCTATAGGCTATCAGAGTGAGTTGGGATACAAAACAAAATTTGAATCTCCATCATTTTTTGGGATTTGACAGAGGATTTAAGTGTCTCGGTTCTGTCCCATTCAGTGGACAACTCTACTTTTAATGTCCAAAAGTTTCAAAACAATGATGATGATTTTCCTTTTACATCGATCTTTCGATCTCTCCTACTTAAAAGTTAAAAACCATAGGTTAAAATATTGTGTTTTGTCGTGTTATTGACGAGCATCATGACATCGGGCTTGATTCTTTACACACACACACACACACACACAATTCTGTTTTCTGACGCCATGTCGCTAGAATTTGTTCTTGCACATACAATTGACTTTTCTTTAATAGCAGTTTTGACATTCAATAGCAAATATCTGACCCCTTTCACCAGTTATTTCTTTTTCTATCCGGAATTGTTCACTTTTATTATTTACAACATTCCCGATTTGAACTTCATGTGTCTTTCATTAGTTCGATGTAGAATTTCATTGATTCTTTTAATTCATTCAAGAGCACTAGTAACGAAAGTGGACTCTTAAAACTTTTCATATATAATGAATTGAATTGTAATATATCAAAAGATAGTGAAAAATGGCAATACATATGTATGGCTGATGAGTCATGCCCAACAATCATTGATCTATGGATTTAACAAAATTCTAGTTGGTAAAGAAATGAAAACATTCTTATTTTCCAGTCAACTCTAATTAACCAAGCCACAATGGCATACTGAATTTCCTATAACTCTATATAATTAATAAAGCTCCTTAATTCTTACACTTTTTTTTTTTACCAACATTAATTCTTACACTTTAGAAGAACAAAGAGCATAACTAGTTTTAACTTCCTAGGATTCATGATATCTGTAGAAATTCTTTTACTTTACTTTCTAGTTAAGCTGCTCATCAACAATTCCACGTGAATTGAATCATATTTCTTGAAGAATTAGTCTCACATCCTCAACTGTCTATGAATACCTTAAAAAAAAAAAAACGGTACCACGTAATTTTTTTTATTTTTTAAATTCGTGTTTAATTTTTTAGGATTAAAATACAAAAATGCTCTGTACCGACAAAATGGTCATCCCTGCACTCCAATGAGCCCAGGAATCTCCTCCTCCAGCGATTTTGTGGATGTTCACTGCTCTTAAGCAAGAAAGACTCAAACCCTCGTGCTTGATTTTACTTATATGGAGGGAAAAAAGCAGAAAAATGTTTAACCAGACAAACTGAATTGGTTTTTCAACTGATAATTATACTTGGTCCTTTCGCTTCTTGTCTCTTTTTTCTAGATTTATACTAAAACTTTTTCCATTTAAATAATTCTTCAGATAAATTTGTCTCCCTTTATCATTTATGGAGACAGGTTTGTGCAATTCTGTTTTTGCCTGAAGTGTTGGTGTAATTCTTTACTAAAAGGTTTTTCCCCTTTGCATGTTTAGTGATCTGGTTATCAGCCTATTATAGTTCTTTCTTCAAGGACAGATGTATTAGGCTTTTAATTACGTGCACTTAGCATAGACTCTGAATATGTATATAAGTGTGAAGCTACCCCATTTTGGTAACGCCTTCTCGACCAATTCCGACTCCAGTAGAGCAGGAAAATAACTATGTCATATGTACTGTGTTCTTTACATGTATATTTCACATGAACAATACATAGTTTAGGCTTTTGCTTAATTTATTATCCTGAATAATTTTGTTACACGTTAATATCTAGATAATTATGAGAGAGCCCTCAGTGGGTTTGAGATTGCTGCTTTAAAGGATACAAGTCTAAATGCTACTCCAGAGGTTCAGAAGATAGTAAGCCTGCTTGACAAGTTGGACTATCTTATGAGGGTAACAAAATTTTGCATTAGATGTAGGCTATGAAATTCTGTAGTGGTAATATAAAGCTAGTTGTTTCTTGAAAGCTATATTTATTTGATTCGTTTGGTAATTTGATTTTCCAGCATGACTCATACAATGATAGAAACTAGTAATTTCACTCAGCATTCAAGTTAATCCCCACTTGTGCTCCCCTTCACGAAACAAGAAATTGATTATTAGAATTAGTCAGATATTAGAGTGCTTTTGTTTTATGTAGTGATCTAAAAACTGAATTGAACTGGATGGTCGGACCATCGACCGGTCAAGCTAACAGTTCGGTCAAACCAAAAAAACCGTTTGGGGAGTTGGGTTAGATTGGACCACTTTGAACCAGTGGTTGGAACGAAAACCAAAATCAAGCCGAGAATTAGTTCCGGTTTTCAAAAATTGAACTGTTCAAAAAATGCCTCTTTTTTATTTTTTGTCAAATTTGTTTAAAAAATGATCAATTTTTTTAATCATTTGATATTATATTGCATTATGTGGTTTATTAAGTCATGATAAACTTAAAATATTTAATTTTATTTTTAAGTTAAGTGGCAATTTTATATTTATTTCTTATATTTAAATTATTATATATATATAATTTTTTAATTTAATTATTACGTCACCAGTTCGACCATTGGTCTAATCGGGTTGAACCATGTGAACTGTGAACTGCTAACCTTTTCGGTTCAATATCCAATTCTGTTCAAAAAATATTGGTTTATGTAAAATTTATATGCAGGGGGGAAATTTAAAAGCTAAGCGAATGGCAAGTTTGGTCTCACTTTTAGCTGCTTTTAATTGTAAGCTACCTTCTGAACTATGAATTTCAGTTCATGTCTCGTTACATTTTTGTTGAGCTCTCTTTCCCTCTTACTTTTTTGGTCCCATATTTAATGTGCTCACTGTATTCGTGTCTTCCCTCCTGTGAAAGTGAATCCACAATACAATAGAGCTACTATAGACGGTATGTTGGAGGGTCTGAACAGAGCCATAGCCATAGACGGGAATCTACTATTCTTTGTTTCGAATGACATTCTTGAAGTTCCCATATCCTGAGGACTATCTCTCATGTTTGAATGTCTAATGTGAATTAGTTGCAAGATTATGTCCAGGGGCGGAACCAGCTCTAGATTTGTTTTTTTTTGGGGGGGGGGGGGGGGAGTATTTTAAAAATAAATATACACATATATATGTTACAAAATTTTGACTAATTTTATAACTTATAAAATTGTTTGTAAATCATTAAATCATTTGTAATTATATAAATATTTAAAAATTCATATTTTTTTAATTATAAAATCCTTTGACATAACTTGTTTGGAAGAGGACAACTCATTGAATGACATTTAAATTTTAAAAGATTAGCCTCATGGCTGTTGACTGTAGAAATAACTTAAGAATTGGGAAAAAACATATTACAGGATCTAGCTAAAATTTATTTTAATGGACAATAAAAATTAATTAAAATAAAAAACTAAAAAATTGAAATGACTCAGGCATGATATCCTTGAAAATAATATGATCAACATACGAATATCATTTCCTTCAATAAACTTTTAACTTTTTGGGTGGAAAAAAAAAAGAATAAGCTTAATTTAACTGGACCTCGCCATCATCCCCCCCCCCCTCCCACTACTTCCTTCACACGCCATTGATGAGATGAGAGAAGACAATGGTCTTCAGTCACCCTGTTTCGGCTTCTGGGAATTCACTTCCTTTCTATCTCATCATGTATAAAATAGGTGAGGAAGTTGCATGGCCCCCCTCAATGATAACGCAGTTTCGCCCCTGATTATGTTAGAATTTCATTGCATGCTGTATTAAATGTCTATGCCTTATATGTTGACTTTATTGAAATTATTTATTTTTTATTATTTTTTATATATAGAATCTTTTTCTATTATTGTATTTTGTGTTTACCAGATTTTTTTGTAAGGAATGGTGGGTTGGGAAGGGAATAAGTTGGATAGGAAATCAGGATTTTCAAATTTCACAATGGTTTTCTCAGAGAAAACAACCATTAGTGAATATAATTGCAAGTTTATGATTAACTAGATGTGACGTCCTAGGTGAGGTATACAATTCATGGCTTGCATACAGTGCAGCTTCTATAGATTATATACATATACATACACATACACATATATATACTGATTTTTATGTTAATTAAAATATAAAAATTAAATATCCAACAATAACAACAAGTCTTATCTCATTAGGTAGGGTTATAAATTAAATATACATCTAATTTAAAATGAAAGACGGGGGAGGCACACACCTTTTTCTTGCTAATGATTGTGATTATGCTTTCCCACATATACTGAAGAGTCTTTGAGGCATTCCCATTTTTCATTGTAGGTTACTTGTTTCTTTGTTACATCCTAACTAGTATTGAGCTAGCTTTTTACTTATAATTGTTTTGTCTTGAACCTAAAAGTCAAAGCTACAATAATATTTTTGATTTAACAAAAATTTATAATGTGAGGTGATAGGTGCTCACAATAGTAAAATGAAATAAAAGAAAAAAATCTATTAAAATGGTATAGAATAAGAATTTTGTTTTAAACTTCTCTCAATAGCTATGCTTAGGAGAATCTCCAAAGGATTTAAAAAACTATTTTATTGATGATGATATGCTAGCTTCAAGGTTGCTAGTCATATTTATAATACTAAATACACTCTAAAATAAAATCTAGTTAACTATCTAAGATAATAAATAAAATTTAGATAACTAGATAACTAAATAAAATCTCCTAAAATCTAAAATACTGAAAAATAGATAAAATACTGAATCTCAATAAAATCTAAAGAATTAAATAGAATATAAAGAAATATTTAAAAACTAAATAAAATACTAAATCAATTGAAATTAATCCTAATTTATCTTTTGCCGCTTCCTTCTTGAATAAGTCTGAATTTTATTTGAAATCTTATCAATTACCCCCTCTTGAAAACTCAACTTGTCCTCAAGTTGAAAAGAAGGAAATGGAGCATGTAATAGGTCGTATTCCTCCCAACTTGCCTCTTCCACGGGTCGCTCAAGCCATTCTACCAATAATTCAAGCGAATGATGATGAGTCTATCTATAATCTAAGACTCGGTGAGGCCTTACATGTAACTCAAAATCTGCTAATAGTGGTAAGGAAGCTGGTGTAATTGGTGGAGCCATCCCATGAGCCTGGCGTAAGAGAGATACATGGAAAATAGGGTGAATACGGGCGTCAGTTGGCAATTCCAATTTATAAGCTACTTTACCAATTCTTCGAAGAATCTTATAGGGCCTAAAGAAGTGAGGTGATAATTTGTCAAACTTTTGCTTGGTAAGTGATTGTTAGCGAAAAGGCTGTACTCACAACTACAACATATCGCCTACAGGATACTCAACTTCCCCTCGATGCTTGTCAGCATAAGCCTTCATTTGGTCCTGAGCCTTACTTAAATCATCCTTTAGAAGTTGGATCATTGAATCTCTGGTCTCAAGTTGATCTTCCAAGTCAGCTACAGGTGTTTCTCCTTTCACTTAAGGAAGCAGGGGAGGAGGATCTCTCCCGTATACTAGTTTGAAAGGTGAATGGTTGGTTGACGCATAATGACCTGTGTTGTATAAATATTTTGCCCAGCAAAGAAACTTGTGCCAAGATCTGGGTTGCTTATGGGCAAAACATCACAGATAGGCTTCAAGACCATGGTTGACCACTTCTGTTTGACTATTTGTTTATGGATGGTAAGCAGTACTCATCTTCAACTTGGTCTGGCTTAATCAAAATAACTCTTGCCAGAATAAGCTCATGAAGATAAGGTCCCTATCATAGATAATTAAGCGAGGTACCCCATGTAGGTGAATAATTTCCTCACAAAAGATTGTAGCCACCTTCTTTACAGTATAAGGATGCGAAAGAGCAAGAAAATATGCACACTTTCTTAAACGATCCACTACTACCAAAATAACCTCAAACCCACCTGACTTTGGAAGACCGATGATAAAATCAAGGGAAATGTCTTCCTAAATTTGAGAGGATATGGGTAAGGGTTGAAGAAGTCCGGCTAGTGCCAGGGTTTGATACTTATTTTGCTGAAAAGTAGCACAATGTTGCACATATGCCTTTATATTCGCTTTCATTGTTAGCCAATAAAAATTCTCTGCGAGACACTTAAATGTTTTAAGAAAATCACCATGCCTTCCAATAGTAGTAGAATGGGCTTTTGCTAGCAACTTGGGTCGCAACTGTGATGAATAAGGAATGACTACTCTGTGGTCATGGAAATTTTTTTTATTAACAAGGTGGAATCTAGGTTAGAAAGTCAGATCTTTCTGTAAATCCTTCATTATTTCTTTAGTGAAAGGATCCAATGTCAACTCAGAAGAAAGGTTGTCCGACTCAGTAGCAAAAGGTACTGCCATTTGAAAAAAAATTGGCAAGTTGTGGCAATGCATCAACCCCCTTATTCTCCACTCCTACCTTGTGGATGATGGTAAAATTAAAGGGTAAGAGTTTGATGATCAGCCGCTGTTGAGTGTTCGTTGTGATACGTTGTTATAGTAAATATTGGAGACCTAGCATGGTCTATTATGACAACATCTAAATCTGATGGTACCCATATCATAGATCCAGTTTGGAAAAGTAAACTGCCTCATATAGTTCATCTAATAACTCATCAATATTGGGAATTGAATACTTATCTAGGATTGTAATGCTGTTCAATTTTTGATAGTCTATACAAAATCGCCATGAACCATCTTTTTTTGTGACCAATAATACTGGGCTGGCAAATGGACTAGAACTAGGACGAATAAAACCTTTGTTCAATAATTCTTTCACTTGTTTCTCAAGTTCATCCTTTTGATAATGTGGATACTTGTATGGTTATAAGTTGGGTGGTTTGGCCCCAGGTAGTAGGGGAATGGTATGTGAGTAATTTCTGAATGGTGGTAAGGTTGTGGGTTCTTCAAAAATAGCTGGGAAGTCTACAAATAAAGGTTCAGGGTTGAAATCTATGAAGGGTTAAGAGTCAGCGAAAGCTTCTATTTGTTGAATTGAATTAAATTGAGCACCTTTAGTAGTGTCAGGGACTCCTTATAGCTCATACCTCTTGCCATTCAACTAGAAAATCATAAAGAGTTCATTCCAATTGGCTTGTACTGTATTAAGAGATACTAGCTACTTAATGCCCAGTACTAGATTCGCCCCTCCTAAGGAAAATGGGAAAAAATCTTCTTTAATAGTCAGCTCTGTGAGCTTAACTCCTATATCTTTACATACTTGGTTGTAGCGTACAACACAACTATTTCCAATTTGGACTCTGAATGCAGAAATATAATGAGTAGGAAGACGTAATTCTTGCACTAATGAGTCTAATATAAAATTATGAGTGGACCCACTATCTACAAGTAACAAGACTTCTTTTATGAGCAGTGTCCCTTTAAGTTTCATTGCTGCCCCTGTGGTGCTACCTAAAATAACATTTAATGAAATTTTTGCCCCCTCTATTGTAATATTATCGGGTTCACGGTCTTCAAAAGGGGAAATGACTTCTTCTCTTTCTTCTATGATTTCCATGAGAGAAAGCAACCCTGACAACGGTGCTCAAGCTGAAACATGTCTCCACAGTGAAAACACAGCCCCTTATCTCTCCATCTCTGTTATTCGACATCTAGGGTTGAATTTCTGGTTGACGCCGAACTCACTGGTTTGCTTTGAGGTAAGCGATCTAAAGTTGAGGTAAGTGATCTCTGCAAAGATGGCGAGAATGAGAGATCTAAAGTTCTCTAATTGCATGCACCAGGTGCAGTATGGAAATGGGTTTAGGTCTGGGTCGGGTTGGCTTTGGTTTTGTTGAGACCTACCCACTTTATTTTTGATTTCCAGTGCTAGACTTACCGCTCGGTAGACTGATCTTGGCTTATGGATGTGTATATCTGATCTCAACTCCTCTTTCAATCCGTTCATGAAGACGCCGAGCAAGCAATGCTTTGGCCAGTTCTTCACCTGCGCTGATCGTTTTGCAAACTCTGTGAGGTAATCCTATACTGACCCTTCTTGCTTAATGCTACAAAGAAACTCATCTAGATTTTGGTATTCGAGGGGCCCGAAATTCTCCTGAAACACTGCCACAAGTTCATTCTAGTAATGGATTGTTTTTTCGTGGCTGATCCAAGCGAAAAGATCTAACGCATCACCCTCTAATGATAATGATGCCACGTCTACCTTCTCTTTCTCAGGTGTGTTATAGTATTTAAAAAACTTTTCAGCCTTATATCCAGCCTTATGGGTTACCTCCATTAAATTTAGAAATTCAATTTTGGTGTGATGAAATCTGGTGCGTCTACGATTTTCTTGCTCGTCTTCGCTCTCTTCATCTTCATAAGAGTGTTTATAGTGTGAATCTCTCAGTTTCTTGATTGCTGAGGTTTCAAGAGCCTTTACCTTTCTTTTAATAAATTGAGAGTTTTAAGTTTTCGAGCAATTGTAGCTAATTGGTTTGACATGAGTGAATTCAAATTTTCTGAGTCGTTATTGGATGAGTTGTCAAACGGATTGGTTTCTTGACCGCTACGAGGTGATAACCATGGCTTTGATACCAAATTGATAGATGCTCACGATAGTAAAATGAAATAAGAGAAATAAATTTATTAAACTGGTATAGAACAAGAATTTTGTTCTAAACTTCTCTCAATAGCCACGCTTAAAAGAATCTCCAAAGGGTTTAAAATACTATTTTATTAATGATGATATGCTAGCTTCAAGGTTGCTAGTCATATTTATAATGCTAAATACACTCTAAAATAAAATCTAGATAACTATCTAAGATAATAAATAAAATCTAGATAACTAGATAACTAAATAAAATCTCCTAAAATCTAAAATACTCAATAATAGATAAAATACTAAATCTCAATAAAATCTAAAGAATTAAATAGAATATAAAGAAATATTTAAATTAATCCTAATTTATCTTTTTCCGCTTTCTTCTTGAATAAGTCTGAATTTTATCTAGAATCTTATCACAAGGTTGATAAATTAATAAATAATTAAATACACATTGGGATATATTAGATCCATGGCAGTAGGGCAGTCGTGAAAACTACTCAGAAACTAGTTTGAGAGCCAACAATTTTATATGCTAATTCTGATTTCATATAACTTGTTTTCTTTTTATTCTGCAGATACTACTTGCTTTGTGACTCAAATCAAAATTGCTTTGTTCTTACAGTTTATGGCATACATATAGATGTGATAAGAGTTTGTTGCTGCAGTTTTATCTTATTTATCCTTTTAATGTATTTGAAGCCTATTAGCCATAGTATATCGTAAAATACTATTGTTTAAGAAAGAGATACTACATTATGATATGCTTATTTTAGTGTACACATGCTTCGGAGCCGAGATGACGTGGCAAGCCAGACACAGACACGACAGAAATATGAAGTGCTTATCAGATTTAAAGTGTTGTTTATGTTTAATGTTAGTGTGCAACTAGTGTCAAGCAACTGCTTTTCTGAAAGTGTAGTGTGTAACTGCCGTAGATCTGCATGAACTTTTATTAGATGATCTATAAGATCAAGAACTGATTGCTGGCAAACCCTTCGTGTCAGAGTTATCTCCATTAATGCGAACGTCATCTAAGCCCAAACCATAAGAAGAAAAGGAAAGAAAAAAATGAGCTATCTATCATATTGATATTTTACATCAGTAGTGGAATTAATTGGTCCTTTCTTTTATTTATCAGATCAAGGAAAGAGATCAGCTAACGCTGCTTGATCCATATTTCCGGCAGGTTGATTTTTCATGGAAGAAGAAGGTATGCTTGCATATCCAATTCATGCTTGCTTTCTTTTGGATTTCCATTTGCTGGTTAAACCTGTTTCATGGAACTCTGAACTTACTCATGTTCTGGTTGTTGTATTAATCCAAGGATTTCCTAATTCTCCAATGTCCATATGATAAAACTAGTTACTCCGACAAAGTATTCAACTTGTGTTATGTGTGTACATCTCAAATTATCTGTGACCCCTCAACAAGTTGTTCGCTCGTCAATACATGCACAACACAAACCCTGAGGGGAGACTCATTAACATGAGCCTTGCTTCTTTGGCTAATTGGCTGTTTGTTCTTAGTTTGGAATGGTGTATATTTCTTTTGTAAATACATTTAGGTGATTTTGCCGCCCCAGCTCATGGATTGAAGTTACTATGGAGAGAGGTTTTGGTTTTGGTTTTCATTTTTTTGGAAATCAAGTTCAGTAAACGTTTAGCACAGTGATTTTTAAGATTGTTGTTGGAGGGGCAGCTTTAGCAAGACCACCTCACCAGTAGACCATGTTGTGCATTGTTATTGTGGATAAAACTTGCGTGTAAAATTCGAGACTACGTTGATTGATATAAGAAAGATTTTTTTTTTCTTTCAAAGGAAATATTTACAAGTAGTTTAACTTAAAATTGATTAATTTATCATACTTGTTTTTGCACAAATTTTTTTAAAGACGTGTTAATAATATGTCAAATTTAAGAGATTTATTAGTAATTAATTTTTTTTACCTGGGACTTATCTGTAATTTTTCCTAGAAATTATTAAATTGTGTTTGTATCCTTGATATAATACACACAACCACATTTGGAGTTTGGACTATGTCTTTTTTTTTTTTGAAAAAAAAAATTATACATTTAGACTTTGCTAAGTGTAGAAATGAAATGAGAACTTATTCCCTAATACCAAACGAAGCCACAATGTGGATAAGATAAAGGAATATTGAATGAGTCAATTCTTTTTTTCTTCACTGACGAGTCCTTGCATTAATGCCAGCCAAAGGATAGTATTTTTGGTATTTTCTACATATTTTGTATCAATTAGTAGTGTCATATCTATTTCATATTAATTAATAAATTAATAATTTGAAGTTAATAGATTCATTGAGGCAGACTCGGTAAATTAAAAGAAGACATACACAACGTCAGTCGTGTCATAATTTTGTTTGAAATTAAAGTCCTTCGATCGAAAATAATTTTGATCACGAAACTAAAAATTTCATGACCTCAAAATAAATATAGAAATAAATATCTGCCAAGAGGGGTGCTCACATTTAGTATCTTGCCATGTCTCAAATAAAATCATTTTTAATATGAGAATACTTATTAGCAACAAAAAAATTTAAAAATAAATAAATCTGATTCTTAAATTAAAATTGGGAAGGGCTTATAGCTTTAATAACAAGGTTGTCTAGCCTCATTAACTAAGCATTGGAAATTCAAACATATGTATGTTAAAAAATTTAAATTATAACTATAATGGAGAAAACTTTGTCCAAAGTGTACCACAAGACATTACAGTCCCACCAAGGATTTGAACCTTTGCTAATTATATTGTGAAAGGTTAGTCTTTTTTATTAGGACTACCTTAATGGTAGAGATAATGAGGGATAAAGGGGAGTTGCAACCCTCCTAACTTTTTAATTTTTCTTAATAAACTATAGGATTTATATATTTTTGGCCTCTCAAGTATATTTGATACCAATAAACTTTAACTTTACCTAAACTTTAATAATCATTTATTCAAAAGTTAAGAGATTATAATGGGCATAGTCTTATAGAAAAAGCTACTCCTCTTTATAACAACCAAGCTATTGAAATTTTTTATGAATTGTTTTGTACTTTGATATAATTTGATTTCATTGATAGAAGGATTATGTAACAATTGAGTATCGTTATTATGTTATATATTTCATTTGTCATAGTTTATTAATTGAAAAAAAAAATTAGATTAAGTGAACAAGCAATATAACTTCTTAAATTGAGTGTACAACTTTGAATCTTAAAAATGTATTTATTAAATCATTTAATACTAAAAATATCTGCAATCTTATTGAGAAATTTTACTCTTTAGATTTTCCAATCAAGAAAGATTCCATTGGAATATGGATTATAACATTATGATCTTGATATTCCCAAAGATCTTAATTTTCATAGCTTAACTATTATAAGTAAATTATGTCAAAAGTTTCTAGAGATTGAAAAATCTAATTTTGAATTCTTTGATTGACATATTACTAGGGCTTGTACAACTCTTTTATTGTCAATGGCAACCATTGAATGGACATTTTTAGCTATACATATTATAAAAAAAAAAGACATGGAAGATAATTTTTCACCAATTTAATAATGGTTTGTATTGAAAAGAAAAATTTCTGAAAAGTTTGTTGCAAATATTATAATTAATTGATGATTTTATATCATGAATTGACAGGCAAAAC
Source organism: Prosopis cineraria (assembly GCF_029017545.1). Taxonomy (NCBI): domain Eukaryota; kingdom Viridiplantae; phylum Streptophyta; class Magnoliopsida; order Fabales; family Fabaceae; genus Prosopis; species Prosopis cineraria. The sequence continues at coordinate 35,454,298 of NW_026555341.1, read as the reverse complement.
ATAAAAAATGAAAATACATGTTTATTTTAGTTATATATTTATAAAATTGATGGTGAATATGTTAAAATATCTCTGTTATATAATATTATAGTGTGTGTGTGTGTATATTTTCTTCAATTATCATATATGTTTTGTAATCACGGTCCCTCTAAACTGAAAATCATGGCTTCGCCCGATGATATATATATATATATATATATTAATTAAGTGATGGTATATTCAAGTTATTTCACATTTTTATTTCTTTTTCTTCTAGATATGAAACATAAATTTATATCAATTGTGTTAGGGGTTTTTTATTGGTAGTTAAAAAAATTTTCTATTGACATTTTCATATCATTTTATCCAAAGTCAAGTGATAACTGATTTCTTTATTTTTTTTTTTAAAGGTTACATGGACAACTCGATCCAAATATATATATATATATATATATAAGGGGAAAGTACTATTTACGTCTCATAAAAATAAAGATTCTCACAAAATTGGGGGTTTGACAACAATTATTCAAAATTATTTAAACATGTGAAACAATTGTATGATTTATCTATTGAAATAATATATGATTGTCTGACCAAAACAAGAAAAAAGAAATAATATATGATACGCGTTCTTCGATCATTTATTTATACTTCTCTTGTTACTTATTGCCACTTGCATGCATATTATGGAAAAGTCTACGAGAGTAACATCAAAGACAGAGAATAATAATATTAGTTATTACTATAAAAAATAATAACCTGGTTCTCCAATGGCTTAAATATTTTTTAAAGTTTTTGTTAAATTAATTAATTGCTAGTTGCGATGGGTCGTCACATATACCTTCTGAAACTTGGGACGGTCGCTTAATAATGCACTTGAAAAATTTCCCTAACCAACTTTGTCGTCGTCTATAAATTAATCCACTGGATGGTAATAATCTTTCCCCTGTAATGTACCTCTACATACTATTCTTCTCTGGCATAAAATTACTAACATGGGCATAAGATGAATGGATTTGAATCTGATGAGTGGTCTAAGTTAATTTAGTTAATGAGCATCTCACATGTCATAATAATAATTATTTGATTTAGTCAAACAGTTGTTAGGAATTTTGTCATATGATATTCATAAAGTACTAAATCCCATTATTTTTGGAGGGAATGACATGTGTAAGGAGTATCCTGATAATGAATATTGTTTTGAATTTTTTGGATGAAAATATATCGAATTTTGATTCAGTGATTATAGACACTAAGCGTTTGTACCATCTGAATCATTAAAATCTATATCAATGGTTTAAACAAACTCATTCATTTATTAATGTCAAGTAAGAAAGTATGAATTTAGAATTATTGATATGAATTTTAACGATTTTAATGATGCATATACTCAATGTTTGTACTAATTACAGTCACCGAATTCAGATCTAAATATATCTCAATAATTTTCAAGTATTACCAAAATCTAAGACTGAGATACTCATTAAATGAGTGTATTTGTCTAGATGATCAAATATTAATAATCACATTAGTGGATATATATATATATATATATCAATTATTTATATATTTGGCTGACTTCTAATTCTAGCTTAATTAATTGGATGTGAGTGCCGTGTGTGTGTATTTTATTTTATTGTATATTATGGCATCTAAGAATTAATGCATCACTACTTTCTATATAATTATGGAGCTAAGTTTTCGACTTCAAGTGCCACTATACGTAATGGAGCCTCTTTTGCTTTCAATTTGTGTCATCGTTTTCACTCTGGTTTCCCTATTTGTTTACAACGCAAAGTCCCATGGAAAATCCAAGAACCTTCCGCCTGGTAGTTTCGGGTGGCCCTTCATCGGAGAAACCTATGAGTTCATCTTCTCCAACCACGATAAGTTCATAAGTGACAGAATGCAAAACTACTCTTCCAAAATATTCAAAACCCATCTCTACGGCCAACCCACCGTCGTCCTCTGTGGTCCTTCCGGCCACAAATTCATCGCTGCTAATGAAGGAAAGCTCATGACCGCATGGCGCCCAACCGCCACCCGAAAGCTCTTTCAAAGTAATTATATGTTTGTGTGTGTGTATTCTGCATATTCTGAAGATCAACTTCGTTATTTTTGTCTAAACATTGGTTAATTATTTGTCTCTCTCTCTCTATATATATATATATATATGTCAACAGGTGCGATGCCGACAGGTGACTCCATCGTTTCACGCCAATCCGAGATCCATTTGGTTCGTGCGCCTGTGTTCATCACTCAAGAAGCTCTGGTGGCTTATGCTTCGGTCATGGATGGTATGACGAAGCATCACTTTGAGACGCACTGGTTCGGGAAATCACAGGTTGAGGTTTTTAGCCTTCTCGAGCTTCTCACAGTGGGCATAGCCACAAGACTCTTCATGGCCTCCAAGATCTTGATTGTGTGGCTAAGATGGCCAAGTGGTTCGGCCACATCGCTCAAGGCCTCCACGTTCTCCCGTATGAGATTCCTGGTAATTAGTTCTTCATCCGTATCAATTTATAAGATATTTTTGTGATAAAATTACATGTGATCAAGTTGTATAAATGTGGGTGGTCTTTAACTTAATAACTAATATAAAATAAAGGAGAGTGGTTTATAAACTTAACTTTAAAATTTTGAGTTCAGATGGGTTCTCTTTCTATTATTCTTCGTCTATTTGTTTGCTCTCCACTTCCAGTAGTCTCTCCTCTTTTCATAGCACACGTATCAACAAAATTCTTATATTTATGACACCAAATCACCAATTCAACAATGTCCTGTAAATGGGATGGAAGGAGTCCAATTGATCATCAGCAGTAACCAAGTCATACGTGTTCATACCATTGAAAATTGAGTCAACTTAGCATTTACACTATTAACGAGGTGTTCTGATCATGTTTTGGCTATGATTTTAACAATTAACGCTTAAACCAATTATTTATATCATATCATGTCATTGTTGTAATATAATTACAGGGACTACGTTTGGTCGGGCTATGAAGGGGAAGAGAGCTGTGATGAATGAGATTATGAAGTTGATAAATGAGAAGAGAGAGAGACTGGCCAAAGGTGAGATGCCAACCGATATATTGTCGTACATGATGGTCAGTGCAGATCCGAGCGGAAAGATCAGATGAGATGAAGAAGTTGCTGATACAGTTATGGGATTGACTACAGCAGCTTTTAACTCTCCATGCATCGCTTTGACGTTCGCCATGAAATACTTGGCAGAAAATCCCCAAGTTTACCAAAGGATCAGAGATGGTACGTACGTGGGGTGTGTGCGTGTGTATAAAATCTGTTTGTGATTCCTTTTTCTCGGTTGTAATTGATGTCTGATTAAAAGCAGAGCAAATGGAGATTGCAGCATCTAAAGAGCCTGGAGAGACTCTGAGCCTGAACGACATACAGAGGATGAAGTATTCATGGAATGTGTTGTTGGAAGTGATGAGAGTGATCCCTCCTCTTCAGGGAACCTTCCGAGAGGCCATGTCTGACTTTACATATGACGGCTACACTGTTCCTAAAGGCTGGAAGGTAGGGTCCAATATTATATTATCATGAAACCAGACTTCATTGAACAAATCCATGCCCCCCCCCCCCCCTTTTTTTTTCCGTCCGACAAGCTAACATGCATGTTTTTAGATCGTGGGATATAAGCAGACTTGTCTTGATGTGACATGTTTCCATAGGATGGATTTAACCTTAGTAAGATATATGGTTTCTCTTTCTTGAAAGTAACACTCTCAGTGTCACAATTTATAAGAGCACATCTGAATAGATTTGACATTTCAAAATACAGAATAATATAATAAAAATAAGATTTCATTAATTATATTTTTTTAATATTAATCTTCTCATTACATTGCCTTCTCAATTTTTTTTACAAATGAGATATTAAATGAATGACATTTTTTTAGGTTTATATTTTTTTAAAAAAATAAGGTTGTAAAATATATTTAAAGAGTTTTATTGGTATATATGATTTTATCTAAAAATGTATTATATATTACTCCCTCTGTTTCAAATTATAAAATATTTTTTCTCAGTTTACCTTGGTTCAAAAAAAAAGACACTTAGTAGGTTTTGAAATTTTTTCTTGTTTAACCCTTATACTTATTAACTTGGTTTGTTATGTAGCCTGATTGATATTTATTATATTTTTCTTACTCTTTATGATAGGCAAAACTTTATTAGTCTGCAAGGAGGATTATGTTTTCTCATGTTATCGTATTTCATTAAAAAAATATTATTCCTCTCATTTAATTTATTATTGACTATTTGGAGAAAAGGATAGAAAGAAAAACTCATGATACTTATAATTGAAAGTATGGATTTTATTGGTATTTGAATTATAATTAAAAATGTCTTATATTTGAACTAAAAGAAGTAGAATAGAGGTAGAATAAGTTAATTTCAACTAATTCATGCATATCAGAAAGTGTTGTTAAGACATTAAAGTTGTCATAAAATTGAAATAATTCTTAATACCACACTATTAGTAATTACATTACGAAAACCCCATATAATATCTCCTTCCTTACGCACATAATACGTTTGGTTTGTGGGTGAGGCAGGTGTATTGGACGGTGAGCTCGATCAACAAAGACCCAAAAATATTTACAGAACCAGACAAGTTTGATCCAACAAGGTTTGAGGGTGAGATTCCACCATTCTTGAATATGCCATTTGGAGGTGGTCCAAGAATTTGCCCTGGAAAAGATTTTGCGAAGCTTCAAATGCTCATTTATCTTCATTACGTCGTCACCTTCTTCAAATGGCAACTCATCAATCTCAATCCCAAGGTTCTTGCAGCCATGAACGCCTTACCACTCGATGGAGTTTGGGTGCGTCTTCAGCGCTGTGCTCAATAGACGAAGCAGTCCACGAAGCGGCCTCCTTTATACATTAAAAACAAAAAAGATGAAGCAGCCACGGACACATCCATCATATATATGTGTCATGTGTGTGTACGTATATATATAATCTATACAAAAAATTATACTAATACAAGAATAATAAAAAAAGAAAAAAAAAGGGATAAGAGAGGACATGCATGAGTTGTGGAGATATTGTAGAGCTTGCAGAAATATTTGAATAAATCGTGTCGATATCTCCCAGTTAAAATCGTAGCTAGGTTAAGATATATTGTGTTCTGTCGTGTTATGGACAGCATCATGGCATCGGGCTTAATTGTTTACATACATACATACATACATACATATATATATATATATATATATTAATAATTGTTTTATGGTGGCATCGCGTACGCTTTAATTTGTCATTGCACAATTGAGTATTGACTTTGCTTAATAACAGTTTTGACTTTCAATAACAAATAGGGAGAGGATCACATTTAAGGATATGTGAAGAATATTATTTGCAGAAAAGGACAAATAAATAATAAGTAATCATTCAAAAAAAACCAATTATATTCTTATTTTAAACAACAATCTATTTCAGTTGGGAAAAAAAAAACAACAATCTATTTCATATTGATTCTTCACAAATTCCTTGATATGATTCTCCCCAATAATATCTGTGCATCCATTTCACCAATTTATTCCCTTTTTTTAAGTTTCCGAAACTGTTATTAATTTTATGATTTTAACATTACAGATCTGAATCATGTGTCTTTAATTAATTCCATATAGAATTTCAGTGGTGCTTTAATCCATTCAAGAAACTACTAGTAATGAGTGGAGTCTTAAAAAGTTTTAACATATAATGAATTAAAATATTTTTTTCTCATTATTGAATTGTAATATATAATATGAATCATGCCCAGTGATCATTGATCTTTGGATTTAACAGAGTTCCAGCTAGGAAAGAAATGAAAAAAAAATACTTATTTTCTAGTCAATACGCAAGTCAACCAAGCTACAATAACTTATGAATTTCCTATTACTATATATAATTAATAAAGCTCATTAATTCTTACACTTTAGGAGAACAAAGAGCATAACTAGTTTTAACTTCTTCGGATTCATGATATCTGGAAATTCTATTACTTTCTGAGTGAAGCGATCAAAAAGCTCATCAACAATTCCACGTCCGAAGTGCTGCTCAATCAGATCTCCCAAGAAAGCTCGTAACATGGAGACAAAGTTGGAGGCTTTTGGGGTTGAATAAAATTCTTCAACTTTCAGTTCTCAATCCGCTCAATACTGAGACTCTCATTCTTCTCCAGGATTTCCTTCAGATTCTTTGCAGGTGAATAAAAAGAGGCAAATTGAGTGAGTCAATCTTTTTCTTCACCCACTCGTCCCTGCATCATCATCCATGTGAGCCAGATTTTAGTTCTCTCTTTTCTTTTCTTATTTATAAATCATCTCCAACATATTTTAATAAATTTTTATCTTTGACTTTATTAAATATACATACTTTTAACAACGTATTTTCTTCATATTTAATGAAAGTAATATGGGAAATTTTCTGATAAAAGTGCATGACATGACGATTAGAGAAGTAATTCAGACGGTTAAAGGCTTCTCAATTACCACTCTAGCCATGTCCATGAGAGTAGATCCAAGAAGCTCATAAGCCCTAGAAGGATGTATATCAGATTCGAGAATCACATCAGGCACAGTAGCGATCTGAAGCGCCATTAGCCCATTGCTCACAAGCTCTTGCGCTCTAGCATGCAAAAAATTCTCCAAGTCAGCTCTGTACTGTGCTAAATACGCATCTTCTACTTCCTTAGGAGCATTTACGTGATGACTCCTTCCTTTGTTAAATGCACTGCAGCTTCTATCTGCAATCTCTTTAGAAACCCTAAAAGCCAATGAAGTGTTGAAGATGAGGGGACAAAATGGAGAGTTTTCTTTGGGAATAAGCGTCCAAGGAAAGAGCCAGGAACCCCAGAAGCGAAGTAGTTTCTATTTGGGAGGAAGCTGCTTGAAGAATGTGTGTGAAGTTAGTTGAAACTTGGTCGTTGAAGAAGACTGGAATTCTGGGATTTGATGAGCAGAAAGCTTCTGAGTTTTGTAATAATTTATTTTTCTATCAATTCTGTTATGGTTTGCATTGCAACAATGGCATTAGGCCCAGTGGAGCAGCCAAGGTCAGCAATCCGGAATGACGTTTGTAGGTCCAATGTATGTCATGGGATCAAAGTTCTTGACTATTGCTTCCTCAATCAGTTTTTTGTTAGCTTCAAAAACTTCTCCCTGTAGAAAAAAAGACACGCAATATAATTAAATGATAAGTTTGAAATCACATCGCACAATCATACATATGTGTGTGCGTGCGCGCATGTCACTGTATTAAAATGTGAAGAAATTACCAGTATGCAGCAGAAGCTTAGTTTATTGAGAAGAAGAGGCAATGGCATATGAATTTGATGTGCCATTAATTAAACATCGTATATAAGTTAAAAAGTACAAGTTTAATACCCGAAAGGAAGTTTTTGAGCGTAGCTGTGAGGACCCTCTCCTCCTGTCATTGCAAATGATGATTGATTCTCCATATATATTAGCTATTAGATGGTGTCTTATCTACCTGCATGATTTTTCTTCAGTGGTAAGTTATTTTGTGAACCAAGAAATAATAATACCGCAGAACTATGACAAAGAGAGAGAATATCCATACGAGTTTATTAATTCTGTATAGGAAAACACAGTTTCCTAAATGAAACAACCTGTAGAACTTGAGCTTTCTGGTTAATGCAAGAAGCCGATGCTGATGCCATTAATATGCATATAGGAGTGTGTCTGTGTGTGTGTGTGTATGGTGTTCAAGGATATCGTTGTTGGGTGAGTCAAAATTCAAAACATGGCTCCAAGCTAGGCGGGTGAATTGAATTTGTTAATTATTTTACTTTTCAAAAAACTTTACGGTTTTGTGGAGTTTACTGCTGCATGTTATGATAATCATCAATGATGTCAACACACTTCTGGCTTTGCTCATCAACGACGTCGCTTTATTATATTATTGGATGCTAGTGACCTTAAAATTTGGATTTAAGAGGAGAAGAGGAATAATATATAATTCATCTGGAGTTATCACTACTTCGCAGCCATGCTTCTAATAATAGATCCAAATTATTGTTTGAATTTTTTATCCTTGAGGAATTTTGTTGACCAATATACTTGAGGAATTTATTGTTATACATAAGAATACATATATATATATATATATTAACTAATTATTGATGATAGAAGTTAAAGTTGAATCAATTTTAATCAAGCAAATATTCTGAGAAATAAAATATCCTAAATTGAAAATTATTATTAAGAATATAATATATATATAATATATTATATCATAAATTCAATTTAAAAATAAAAATAATTATATATATGTAACTCCCATATTTGCAATTTAAAATCAGAAGATGATGATGATGATGATGATGATAAGTAAATATATATAATTTTCATTAAAAAAATTCATCATATCACTGCCCATTCAAATCATCAAATTTGTTTAAATAAAATCTGAATGGGCAATAAAAGAAAAATTTAACTTTGAGTTCTTACATTTTATTAAAATTTTATTGCTTTTAATTTCTATACTTTATTATTTATTATTTTAAATCTTTTCAAGATCCCTACACTTCATTTATAAAGAGACTTAAAACAATAATAAATAAAAATATAAAAATTTAAATATAAAAAATATAAAAATTAATAATAAAACACCAGCAAAGTGTGAAATGAAAAGTTACATTTTTTTTACCGTAAAAGTTGTTAAGTGGAGACACGCTTGATCCAAGTCGAAAATCGGATACAAAGATGTCGTCATTGATGATCAAACAGCCGTCCTGTGACATCAGTGATTAGCATTACTGTTGTAAAAGTCAAGTGCTTTCGAACACTTTTCCAAACCACAATCGAGGCATCAAAGTTTTGAATATTTCATGGCCTTTT